>NC_089221.1:132856358-133218062 GCF_963924675.1 Phocoena phocoena | reverse complement strand
AATTTAGTGGCATTTAATACATTTACAATGTTGTGCAACCATCACCATTGTCTAGCTCTAGAGCATTTTCATCACCCCAAAAGGAAACCCTGTACCCATTAAACAGTCACATCCCATTCCCCCTTCTCTTTAGCTCCTGGCAACCAGCAGTCTACTTTCTGGCTATATGGATTTGTCTGTTTGGACATTTTATATAAATGGAATCATATGTGGTTCTTTGTGACTGGCTTCTTTCACTTAACATACCAATTTCAAGGTTGGTCCATGTTGTATCATGTATCCGTACTTTATATGGCTGTGTAATATTGCATTGTATGCATATACTACATTTTGTTTCTCTGTCAGTTAATGGACGCCTAGGTTGTTTACATCTTCTGGCTATCATGAATAATGATAACTATCAATTTTTTGTGTACAAGTTTTATTTGAATCATTCTTTAATTCTTTTTGGAATGTACCTAGGATTTGTATGGTCAGTATATGTTGAAAGTATTGAGGAGCCACCAAACTGTTTTCCCCAGTGGCTGCACCATTTTACATTCCCTTGAGCTGCGCCTGACGGCACCAATATCTTCACAACTTCACTTACACCTGTTATTTTCTATTTCTTTGAGCATAGTCATTCTAGTGGGTATGAAGTGATATTGCATTGTGGTTTTGATTTGCATATCCTTAATGACTGTGATGTTTAGCATCCTTTTATGTGCTTATTGGCAACTTTATTATTTTCTTAGAGAAATGTCTATTCAAGTGTTTACCCATTTTAAAATAAGGTTGGTGGTTTGTTGATTTTGAGCTGTAGGTATTGTTTAAATATTCTGGGTACTAAGCCCTTATTAGATTTATGATTTATAAACATTTCTTCCTGTTTTTTGGGTTGTCTTACCACTTTCTTGATAGTGTCCTTTGCATAAATGTTTTTAATTTTGATGAAGTTTATGCTTTTGGTGGCATAGAATTAGAAATATTTTGCTAAGAATTTTTGCATCTATCATCCTGAAAGGGATTTGTCTATAACTATTTTTCTTGTAAATTCCTTGTTATAGTTTGGAAATATAATAGGTTGTGCTGGCCTCAAAAAAAAAAAAGTGAAGTTACTTTCCTATCATTAATATTTTCTAGAAAGTTTTGCAAAATATTGGAGTTATTTCTTCCTTGGATGTTTAGAATTCACTGGTGAAAACTTCTGGGCCTTGAGAGTTCTTGGTAGGGAGCTTTCACATAATGGATTCAATTTCTTTAAAAGATATTTAGTTATTCAAAATTTCTATTTCTTTTTGTCTGCTTTGGTAAATTGCATTTTTGAGGAATTTCCCATTTCATCCAGATAGTCAAATTTATTGGTATAAAGTCATTCATAATATCCTCTGGTGACGTTTTTCATGTCTGAAGACTCTGTAGTAATAACCCGTTTTTCTTTAAATATTGTTAATTTGTGTTTTCTCTCTTTTTTCTTTAATTAATTTTGTAAGGGGTTATCAATTTATTAATCTTTTCAGAGAAAAAACTTTTCTGATTTTTTTCTGTGTATGTTTGTATCTACTGATTTCTGTTTTTATCTTTGTGTCTGTCTGAAGTTTGATTTGCTTTTCTTACTCTAACTTCTTGAGGTAGATGCTTACATATTTAGATTTCTGGATTTCTTCTTTTCTATTATACACCATTAAGATTATACATTTCTGGGGCTTCCCTGGTGGCGCAGTGGTTGAGAGTCTGCCCGCCGATGCAGGGGACACAGGTTCGTGCTCCGTTCCGGGAAGATCCCACATGCCGCGGAGCGGCTGGGCCCGTGAGCCATGGCCGTTGAGCCTGTGTGTCTGGAGCCTGTGCTCCGCAACGGGAGAGGCCACAACAGTGAAAGGCCCGCGTACCGCAAAAGATAAATAAATAAAATAAAATAAAATTGGTTTAAAAAAAAAAAAAGATCATACATTTCTGTATAAATACTATTTTACCTATAGCCAACCACTCTCAAACTTTTTAAATCATAATTTTATTGAGAGATAAATCACAAAGCACAAGATTCACACTTTGGAAGTGTACAGTTTAGTAGCTTTTAGTACATTCACAGTTGTGCAACAATCACCACCATCTAATTCCAGGATATTTTAATTACCTCAAAAAGAAGCATATACATTAGCATATACATTAGCAGTCTCTCTTCTTTCTTCTTTCCCCCAACCTCTATCAACCACTGACTAACTTAGCTTCTGTTTCTATAGATTTGCCTATTTGGGACATTTCATATAAATGGAATCACAATATTTGGCTTTTTGTGTCTTGCTTCTTTCTGTTAGCATAATGTTATCATCATTCATCCATGTTGTAGTATGTATCAGTAATTCATTCTGTTTTATTGCCAAATAATATTCCCTTGTACAAATATATATCACATATTTTGAGAAACTGCCACAGTGTTTTCCAAGGTGCCATCCCACCAGCAACATATGAGGGTTCCAATTTCTCCACGTCATTACCAGTACTTGCTATTGTCTATCTGTTATAGCCATTCTATTAGGTGTGAAATGGTATCTCATTGTGGGTTTTGGTTTACATTTCTTTAATGGCTAATGATATTGAACATATTTTCAAGTGCTTACTGTTCATTTTTATATCTTGTTCAGAAAAATGTTTATTTAGCCATTTTGTAATTGAATCATCTATTCTTTGCTCCTTTTTTTTCTACTTTCTTGCCTTTTTTTTTTTTTTATCCTCCTACGGTAACTTTTTTTCTTCTATGAGTTCATCATTTGGTAGCTTTTCCAGAAAGGTCTTCTAGAGCAGGGGCCCCCAACCTCCAGTCCGTGGACCAGTACTGGTCCGCGGCCTGTTAGGAACCGGGCCGCACAGCAGGAGATGAGAGGCAGGCGAAGGAACGAAGCTTCATCTGCCATTCTCCATCGCTCCCCATCGCTCCCCATTGCTCCCCATGGCTCGCATTACCACCCAAATCATGCCCCCTGACCCCGTCCGTGTGAAAATTTTCTTCATGAAACTGGTCCCTGATGCCAAAAAAATTGGAGACCACTGTTCTAGAGGGTTTCCCATCATCCTATATGTATATAAACAAACACACGCATACATACACATACACATACATAGTGTGTGTGTACATTTTCTCCTTCTCTATGTCTAATGATAGTTTAACTGTGTAAACCATTTTATCTTGATAATTATGTTCCACCAGCACTTTAAATGACACAAGCTGATTGTGTTTATCTCAGTGTTATCTCCTTGTGGGTTATAACACTTTTTTCCCTTCTCAGATAGCTTTTAAGATTTTCTCTTTATACATAATTTCTGCAGTTTTATTTAAATGTCTATAAATTTATTTTTATTTATCTTGCTCAGTACTCTGAGTGTATGTTAAAATTGATAACTCTTGTTAATCTTTTACTAGAAAATCCTTAGTGTATCTTCTTTAATATTCCTTCTCCAACAAATTTTCTATCCTTCTGACACTCCAATTAAGTGTATATTTGTACTTCTGCATCTAATCTCCATCCCTCTTAATACTTTAAGAATTACTCCTTCTTCGTGCTGTACTCTAGCTGAATTCTTTAATATCCAGTTTGCTGCCTCTCTTTTTGACTGTGTCCATTCCAGAGTTTATCTTTTCCATTAACTTTTTATTTCAGTCGGTGACTAATTTCTATTTCCAAAAGTTCTACCTGATACTTTCATAGAAGTCTTTTCGTTTTAGCTTCATATCTGTTTTTCCATTTTAAGGATGTTTTTGTTTTGAAGATAATTACTTATATGAAAATCTTTTCCAGACTATTCTATAATATTAATTCATCTATAATATTAATTCATTTTAAGTTGTTGGCTTATTGCTTACCTATTTACTCTTTGTGTTTTTTTTGTTTTTTTGTTTTTTGCACGGTATGCGGGCCTCTCACTGCTGTGGCCTCTCCCGTTGCAGAGCACAGGCTCTGGACATGCAGGCTCAGCGGCCATGGCTCACGGGCCCAGCCGCTCCATGGCATGTGGGATCTTCCCGGACCGGGGCACGAACCCGCGTCCCCTGCATCGGCAGGCAGACTCTCAACCACTGCGCCACCAGGGAAGCCCCCTATTTACTCTTGGTTTCATTCATATGTTTTGATTCCCCACCCTCCGCCCCCCACCTCAGCTTCAGATTTCTGTTTTGGTGGTTTTCTTTGACTGAAATGATTTTTTTATCTGAGTTGTCTAGGACCTGAGTCTAGAACTAAGTGTTACATTACTTGCTAAGTCTTCTCCCCGAGAGCAACATCAGGGAAATTTTGGATACTTCCAGGTGCTTGTAATGAGGCTGTATCTAATTCTCTTTATGCTGTAGGCAGGAAGCTTCTCATTACCTCTTATGCTGCAAGCTTTCCCCCTCTTCTTTCATCCTTCCTTCCTTAGTTTTAAGCAGTGAGGGTATTGCCCACAGACAGCCTCTGTCTGCTTCTGGTCCTGGGCATCAGCAACTCCAAAGCTTTAGCCTCCCATGCTTTGAATTTCCATCAGTTTCTGCTTTACGCTATATTTATCTTGTTTTAGGTATCACTTGAAATGTGTTTAGAGCAGAGTGTGGGCATTAAAATGTAAGCTCAGTACATCACCTTGACTGGATGTTGAAGCATAGGAATCTTGGCTGGAGTGGGGGATTCTGGTCCCTGGAGTCCAGCCTCCAATCCCTGGTATGGCGTAACGTGTTTTTGGAAATTTTGGCCTCTCCTTGGCATGGTGTAGTGTGAGGGGTCTGCTACGAGTGATCTCCGACTTCTGTTCACTTCTTATTAACCTCACAGAATCTCTGTACTCTCCCTTCTTGTTGGCCTCCAAGGCTCTCCCTGTACCCTTTGTTTCTTTCATTAGAGTCCTTGATGGTCAATTAAAGAAGCCATCCTTAGTACCTAAAAAGAGTGTTCTGTCCTGGAGGGAAAGATAATATTCATACTCTTCCATCAGGTAAAAGACAGTCATTACGTTCTGTATGTCTAATTCACAGAAGAAAATGAAGAAGAGCAAAGTAGTTGAATGTTCAGTCTTTCTAAGTAATGAAATTAATGACCTGCTGCACCTTTCTAAGAACTTTGTTTCCTCTGCTGGAGTGCCCTTCTCCTAGTTCTCTGTGTGCCTGATTTCTCATGAAATCTCAGCTCAGATATCACCTTCCTCAGGGAGGAGTTTAATTCTGTTACTACTATTACTGTTACTATTTCCAGTGTCTGGAAATTATCTGTATTACATATTTTTGCATTGCCCCTTCCCACTAGATTATAAACTCCATGACGATGGAGGCCATGCCTGTCTTGTTGATTATAATCCCCAAACACCTTGAAGCATGGCCAGCACTTAGCACATATTCATTAATTACTTGGCCAGTGAATGGATGGGCTAGTCCTGTCCCATTCAGAACTGGCCACTCTGATGAGAAATAGCATACAGAGCACTATGTGAGATCACTAGACGGGAGGGCTAGTGGAGATCATTCAATGGACACCTTCATTTTACAGAGGAAGGAGGCAAGACTCAAGGCTTGTCACAGTCACATAACTAACAAATGTCCAGACGGGAAACAAGGTTGATGTGCCACATTGTGAAGGAGCAGTGGTACTTGGGCCTGGAACCCCTTGCACATGGTTGGTGCTCAGTAAATATAAATGCACTGAAGAGACTCTAGATCTTCCTCTGCTGGGCATGTAAACTGGGATAGTCACTGAGTCTTTCTGGGACTCAGTTTCCCCATTTGCAAGATGAAATATGTGTCCTGCTTATTTTATAAAGTTACTGTGACAGTTAAGTTGGATAATTTAAAAGGATTATTTGGCAATTCATGTGAAGACCATGTTTGGCAGAGGCAGGAAAAAAAAAGCTTAAAAGAAAGGTCACTGCCTTCATGCCAACGGTACTCATTGTATAGACAAAGAAAGATTGATGTCCAAAGAGAAACAAGAGCTAAAGAAAGAGTCAAAGGCAAGGAGAAAGTATGAGGAAAGGCTGGTGGTATAAACTTAACATTGTGGTGAAGGACTTGGGCATGGACCCCTTTCTGTTTCTCTGTGGCAATGTTTTTGTAACTCAGAATCTTGATAGAGTTGTCAGAGGAATGAAATCAGTAGTGCAAATTTTGAAACATATGTCAGAGATCTGTCTGGGATACTGTGAAATCATCAAAATGGAAAACAAAGACTGAGGAGTCGTAGGTGCTTTGGTTTAATTTACCCATTATTTATTGGTAACAGTTCCTGTTTCCTGGAGTCATGTGGATGTCATGGGGCAGGCTGGGTGCCTGAGCCACATGGAGGTCTGGAAGGAAATAAGATGGGTAAGTGGGTGCTGTGTAGCCATCATCATGGTCTTAAGAGTGTGGACTCAGGACTGGATGGGGTCAAAATGGAGAAATAGCCACTGGAAAACCTGATTTGACTACTAGGAGGTCAGTGGTGACCTTTTTAGAGATCAACATCATATTAGACCTAGGGACAAAAATTAGATTGAAGACTATAAGTGTGCAAACTGAAGAAGTGAGTGTAGACTGTTTTCAAGAATTTGGGTGGTGAATTTTCTTGAGGTGGGCAGGGTTGAGAGAACACATTTGGGTCTGTACGTGACACAGGAGAGATTTGACTGTGTTGGCAGGCAAAATATAGCAAGGTGTAGGAGAAAAAGGAAGAGGCTCAAGAGAAGGAATATTTTTCCTTCAAGGAAAAGAGTAAACTATACACACAATATTAAGGAAATCTAATGAAAAGAACTGAGTGGGAATGGATAAGATTATTGAGATCAGAATTCACTGGCATTCTTTATGAGGGAACCTGGTCTTAGACACCGGTCTAGCTCAGACACAGGTCTAGTTGACAGCCAAACCAATGACCTTCCTCTGTATCTATACCCATCACTCTAAGTTTATCTCTTTTCTTATTAAGAAATATAATTTTATTAGAGAATACCTATTTGGCTAGAGAGGGAAAGATTAAGGAATATAAACTAGTTGGGTCAGATTATAGTGTATAACAGATAATTCACTTTTAAAGAGTAGAGAAGAACCCCTGTGGTAACTGTCTGTAGTACTGGGGAAGGGATTAATTATCAGGTTCTGAGCACCTTGGTGGGTTATCTATGATGGAGTCTATTACAGAGAGGAGAAGTCAGATGTTGAAGGAGGAATCATGAATTGCAGTATCATGGGAGCTAAGGAAGGTGGGTTATGAAGCCTAGAAATCATGGGAGGGATGGATTCAAGATGTATTAAGGCTGTATGAAACCACTTGAAATCAGAGAATATAAGGTCTAACTTGACAAACAAACCTAGAATGTTGAGGCAGGAGGAATTTGGGGGAGTTTGAGGGATGAGAGTAAATGAAGAGAGCAGTGATGAGAAAGAGCCTCCAGGACTGGACTGTATCAATTATTACCCTCACAATTTAAGGTAGCTATAAATTTCAAGTTGTGGTAAAAGTTTTCTCTGGGTTCCCCCTTCAAATCTCTTAAAAAGGGGAAGGGTTGGGCCCTTCCTCACCTGGTCCTTACTTGAAGTCCAGCAGGGGAGCCAAGTTCCTACATTCTTGGTGCCCAAATAAGGCTTAGATGTGTGGTCTGTTCTCTGATGTCAGATCCATAGTCGAGCTCTGTAACCATCACAGGGCCCAGAAGAACATTTTCAAAGATCTCATGAAAAAATGAGAATATGTGAAATGGAAGGAGAGACCACCTTAAATCCCCAGGGTTCTCTGTGTTCAGAGGTTTTTTCAAATTTGACCCGTTGGTAGACTTGAAGAAATGAACTGAAAATTGAAAATTAATAATTTCTTTGGCTAAGCTTGAAACTGATTTCTGTTTGTCCATTTTACAAAATTAGCTATTAAAAAGTCACTATACTTAAAGTTTAGGAAAACAGAAATAAGCAACCATATTCATATCACCTTAACAATGAAACTTAAAATTATTAGTGGTTCCTTTTCATCTTTAACAATACATATATATGTTTTCACAGCTGCAGTTAGCTTTCGTGTAATTATAGGTCTTTTTGACTTATTTTAAACACGTGATATTGTCCTGTGGTTTCCAAAATTATTTTAACGTTTACAATATTCCATTGATTGAACGTGCCATGATTTATTTACCCATCGCCCCTACTGTTGGGAAAAAGGCAAATTCCAAATTTAAAAAAGAATAACACTGCAGTAAACAATTTTGGGTCATACATTTTCCTTCTTGTCGATTATTTGTGGGGTCAAAGTATGTGTTATTAATTCTGTTTTACAGAAAAAGAGCGGATACTAGTCTCTTTTGAAAAAGTTTATTATACAAACATGAACACAAAAATGATAAGAGAACTATAGCTACAGTATCACCATCCAAATAAATCAGCTTGCTTCGTTTTCAGTTTCCCTAGAAGTCTTGATTCAGATGCATACATCATTTTACACACTCAACATTATAATTTTGCTTTACTGTAAAATCCTCACAACCCTTTGAAAGACAGCATGCTAGTCCATAAAGTTGAACTAACCATGATCTAAGTAGCCTTCCCTTTCAACTGGTTAGGTAGTGCTGCTAATTTTTCCCATCTTTAAATCCTGTTGCAATGTTTATCACTGTCACTAACAACTTTTTCCTATTCAAATGTTGTTGCTTGGATGAATTTTGAAGATGGAATTACTGGGCCAAAGGGTATGAAGATTTTTATGACTCTTTAAAACTACTGACCGATTACTTTCTGAAAACATACACCAGTGTCCACTCCACTGCACCAGTGCAGAGATGTGTATTTGTCTTACCTTTCCTTTTTGATAGACAAGGTAGGCAAGTTCCTTTGTTTTTCTTGAAAAGCAGTTATTCATTCTGTGTTACATCTTCCAGTGTCTTAGAATGGAAAAAAGAGTGTATATTTTTGTTTGTGTGGATTACATGCTTATTATTGGGTCATTTATTTAGTGATGTCTTGATGGTTTTCTTATTAATTTGCATGAGTTCCTATGAGTGCATACTTTTTAACCATTTCTCTTATTTACTGCTACTATTTTAAAAAGAGCTCTCTGTGTGGCATGGTGTGAGAGAAGCGAGAACTTAGAGAATCGCCTGTTTGAATGTCTTTCCTCTTGGCAATTTCTTTTGTCATTGTTCCTCAAATCATAGGTAGGTTGCTGGTCAATTTCCTTTTTTTTTTTTTTTTTAATCTTTTCCACAGCTCTTCCATATTATGTTGTAATTGGCCTTTTTACATTTCTGTCCATCTCTAGACTCTTGAGATATTCACGGGCAAGGAGTGTGTGTTACTCATTTAGAAGAGAATAAACATTCATTAGACACTAGATGAACAAAAATATTTAACTCTGATCCACTGGAGGTATTTTAAGGTGGAATCTGAAACTTCTCGCCAAAACAACGGCCGATCAGTCCTCCTAGTAACTATCAAATAATCAGTACTTTTTCTATTGGTTCGTAATGGCATTCTACCTACCTGCTTCCCTGGCACCATGTACACCTCATTATTGTTTATTTCATATCCGCAGCTATTTGTTTCATTGTCACGTTTGCCCACTTGTGAGCTGAAGGAATGCAGGGATCACCGTCTGGTTCTTGCTCTCTGTTCTGAGGTACTTAAGAATAAATGGTAGATTCAAGTGATACATTGATATAAAACAAATTTGTAAATACACTTGCGTCTATTTCTGGGTTTTCTGGTCTGTTCGACCATTTCCACTTAGGTGCCTGGCACTTGGCTAGGCTTAGGTGATAAAATAATGAGGAAGCCGTGCCTTTGTTCTTGAGCCCTCATTCTAGTGGCGTGAGCAGAAGAATTGATAGGTTGCTTCAGTACAATGTAAGCCGTGATAGATGTATGTCCAGGGTTCCCTAAGAGTACAGAGAAAGGGCTGCTTACTCTGTCGAGAATGCAAGTCAGAGAAACCTTCCGGGAGGGAAGATGTCTGAGCCAGATCTTAGAGGGTGAGCAGTGGTAAGCCAGACAAAGAAAGGAGAGGGTGTTTTCGAGGTAGGGAAATAATGCCAAGTACAATTGATCTGTATTTTTGTTTTTGAAACATTACTATCTTCATTATTGCTATGTTGTGCTTTTAAACAGTCTGTTAGGTTTTTATCATTTTAGTGGCTTTTTGTATGGAATATTCCTTGCCTTTTTAAAAAAAATTATTTTGCCTAATAAAATTTAGAATTATTTTGTTTACTTCTTAGAAAATTTCTGTTGGGATTTTGTTAAACGTGCAAATTAACTTGAAGGAAATAAAAGTCAATTTTAGTTTGTTCAGCTAAGAGTTTGTCTCTTCATTTTATAGTTATCTCTCAAAAATTTACATTTTTTAGCATAGGTTACAGCAGATCTCATGATAGGTTTTCTTTATGCATAAATTTATGAATGCATGCATGTGCATTATATGTAAAACATATGAGTTAATGTCATAAAAGGCATGTTTTGAATAGAATTTCCTAAATAAAACTATTTTACTTAAGAAACAAGCACAGGTGTTTGCGTTGTTAATTTGGGCTAATTTCACATTGTACGTGATTGAGGTTTTCTGTTTTTCTTATAAGGAAATATCACGTTGCTATAACATTTAAAATTTTATATGCGTCTCAAACTTTTGTTCTCATGTTTTTCGATATTTATCAGCAGTTTTGTCTCAGATTTTTGCTTTCTACTTTTTAAGATGTAAAATTTAGAATTATTTAGGCCACCTTATATTTATTTCTGATATTTGCTCTTTCGTTGATTATTCTGAAATCTTAAGTTGAATGCTTTGTTCATTTATCTATGGTAAGTTTAAATGCTTTTATCATGACAGAAGACTGCTTTGGCCAAATTGCATAATTTGTAGTGTTTTTAATTCTTTAAATAGGCTGGGTTCCTTTCTCAAATCACTAATTACTTAGGGAAGTGTTTTTCAATCTGAAATTCCTGGGGTTTTATGTTAATATAAAACATACCATCCATTTCTACTTTCAGAGAATATAGTCGGAAAAGTTTTCTTTAATGTTTTCATTTTGAGATTATATTTCTTTCTTTTATATGATCATGGGACAAAGAGAAGTTTCTTTGATGCCATGTGTAGGGGTGTGTGTGTGATTATTTTTAATGCTTTTCCAACTTGTAAGTTATAAGATAAAGAGCAATTACGTTTGTCAATTTTTTCCTTATTCTTCAAAGTTGTGGATTTTTGGCTTTTGTTACTCTCCTGTTCAGTATAATGGTTTAATTATGTATAATCAGCAAGACAGGAACTTCATCATTATATATTATTAAGCGTAATCTCCCCTAATACTTTTTACCATGAAGTCTACTTTAAAATATTGATTTTCTTTTTATTCAAGCTTCATAGGTTAATTTTTGCCCACCAAGTCTTTCAATGCAATTCTTGACTTGGTCTTTTAATAGATTAAAACAGATGGTTTAATGTTATACTTTCTACCTTGATTTAATATCTATTATCCTAGACATTGCCATTCCAAAATCTTACTTCCAATTGAAATATACCATAATTTGGAAGATCCTGTTCTCACATTTTATATACCCATTTTACATTCTAACAGGTTCCTTGTAATATCTCACAAGGATTCTATCATTATGTTTAATTACTTATGCCACGCAGTCTCGAAGGCTGATCTGCTCTTTCTCCATTGATGGGTTAGGAGGGTCTTCGGTGGGGGCTGTACATTGATCCTGAACCACAAACGTTTAGTGTTATTGAGGATAATTAAAATCAGCATCCACAGACTAAAATTAACCTGTCATTGGACTTAATTGGAGAAGCTAATTCATACATGCTACTCGCAAGCTTTTTCTGAAATGTGTTTATTTCTCTGCACTCTGACCCCCATTCCCCAGCTCTGTATCCTGGGCTCTTTTCCTTGGATAAAGTGGGGCTTGGTTGCTAATTGAACTACAGAGTTTTTACATCTTTTTCAAAGGAGTCAAGTTGGAGGAAATGTAAAAGTTGCTGATTTACACCTACTTGCCTGTTAGAAAAAATTTCCTTCCATGGAGGAAAATGAATACAGCTCTTTTTTAGTTGACTGGTGTTTCATCTGTTTTCTAATTTTGTAGTAACAATTATGTCAATTAGTTTGACTCATCAGTAACAGGCTTTCCCTCTCATTAGTGTTTATCATTTTAGCTCTGCTTCCACATGTTTTTTACCAATGCATCTTGAAAGGTGATCTCTCTGATTTCATTCTCTGATTTAGATTTTTTTGGGTAAGTTTTCCCCAAAAATGAAACCATGTAATAAAATTATGGCATCTTTGGAGATAAATTGCACCCTGCCTGTGAATAAAATTTTTGTCATAGCCTTTTACCTTTGAGGATTCTGTAATGTTGCTTCAGCGTCATTTGTAGTCAGGAGCTAAATGTGACAGGATGTAGCCTACGGTGAAAATACAATTGAGAAGGCACACAGGTTGTGTCGTGTACTGGAGATGTAAAATTAGTCTTCGATTTCCTAGATGAGGAAATGATCTCTCTACCTTATCACATAATTATGAGAATCTATTGAGGTATGTCATTACTCCTTTATAAACTTCAAAAATGAATAACAGCATTCTGGAGTCCCAGGCTGATAGGTAAGTAGGTAAATCATAGTATCAATACAATGTAGGATTATAAAAGAAATGAGAACAAATTAATGGAGGGTTCAAGGGAGAATGATAAGGGTGATAAGAGAAAAGATGATATGAGAATGGGATCTTGAAGGATGATATCCTGTGATAGGGTGGTGCTACGTGGAAGGGCATTCTAGGTGGACGGAATAGTATGTGCAAAAACATGACACTCTGGAAGGCCAGGAGAGGTGAGAGGCTGAAATGGAGGATTGAGTGTGGTGTATTCTGCCATGATAGGGGATTAGGGTTAGGGTATTGTGTGGAAGAGGATGAAAACTGGACCAGGGACGGGCAACGGGCTTAAAAGGTGGCTCATTCATAGGCTGACCAGGAATGCTAAGGTAGCCTGATTAAAACTATTTTACCTGATAAGAGCAAGCAGATTGGCTTCTTCACTGATTTAGAGACAGGAGTGGTAAACTATAGCAAAAGGAGCCTGTCCAGGTCTTTAGGAAAGCAGTAGAGGATGGCTGTTCCCTTACCTTCACCAAGTGCTGGGGACTCCCCAATTCCAGGCCATGTATTACCTTATAATAAGCTCTCTTTTATAAAGCAGCCTGTGTGACTCTCTTCCCAAGAACCACAGTGGCTTAACTAACATGCTAGGCCACTGATCAAAGAGATGCAGAAGAGAAGTTAACCTGAAAATTTATTTCTGCGGCAGAGTCAATAGGAGTAACTGATTTATCAACTGTGAAAGTGGAATTCCCTAAAGAAGT
Organism: Phocoena phocoena; assembly: GCF_963924675.1. Taxonomy (NCBI): domain Eukaryota; kingdom Metazoa; phylum Chordata; class Mammalia; order Artiodactyla; family Phocoenidae; genus Phocoena; species Phocoena phocoena. The sequence goes on along the minus strand of NC_089221.1, from coordinate 133,204,749 downwards.
GGACAAGGGTGCTTTCCTTCTTACCAATCATTATTTTTATTAATATATTTTACAAGACTGCAGTTGAAATAATATTAAATACAAATTTTTTTATACAGAAAGTGTAATAAAGTTAAAATAGTTCCTTGTAATTCATAGCATTATTGCAATGCTTACAAAATTTTTGCATAGAGTGTGCAAGGATTGATGTTATTCAGAACAAAACTAAAAAGCTCTTCTTACATCACACCCAAACCCAGAGAAAAACAACCAAAGCAAATAAAAAAATAATCCAAAGGCTGAACTCAAGTGCTTTATGGGAATGGGGTTCCTTTTTCAAAAGCTCCGAGCAAATGGGACTTGTATGACCTTATTTTTATTGTGTAAAGCACCAGAACCTGGCTTCTCCAGGAGTGCATTTAGCCAGTGCAATGATGGACGGTCCCCTACCTTTCCCTTCTCAAACACGACCTCTTTAAGAAATGTGTCTCTGCTTCTTCGTGGCCTCAAAAAGAGAGGAACTTGATTGGGGAGGTGATTAACAGATGGAAAACTCTGTTCCCCCCATCACCAAACACTGGATATAAATTCGGTTAGTTTTGTGTCCACCCCACATTCAGGTTTGCCGACTCTTCCTTCAACTTTGCCAGGATCTCTCCTCTCTGCTAGGGAGCCTGATTGCTGGCTCTGGTGATGTTAGTTCCATGAGACCCTTTAAAGGTAGCCCTTCCTGATTTGCCATCTGGACACATATACCAGTAAAAGAAAATCCCCGAAAGACTTCCCCTGAAGCAGGAGATTTGACGTTTTTTAGCTCATGCCATTACTAAGGTTTAAGGGGTGGCTGAGCTACAGGAGCATGACAGGACCCTGGGTGGGACTGGGGTTGACTGTGTTAGGAGCAGTGAGGGGCTGTGTCCACAGCCCTCTAGGGGATCAGACATGTGCTGTTGTGAAAGCACAGAAAAGCCAGGTTGGACCCCACCCTCTGCTGCTGTGGTCACTCAGCTCTGGATGGGGGCAGGTGGACAGCAGGACCTGCAGGAGGGTCTACTGGTTTAACCTGTTTGGATGGTCCTCGGCTGAGTTAATTCCTCAAAACGATTTTCTCTTTTAACTCTTAGAGATCAAACCCTGATCCCTTGGCTTAGAAGATGAAAGTGCCCTAAAGCCACCAAGTTGTAAGGAACTTCAGATGCACTCATCTTCTCCCTCAGTCGTTGGAATGCCACAAACCTCTTTTCTGAAACTAGGACACCAAGTGTCAAATGTACAGGTTCAAGGTTAAAGGGCGCCACTGTTGCAACAAGAATTGGCAGGTGGGTCTCATTTCCAACTCAGATCAATTGATAGTGATGGCCTGAGTGCTTTGGTGAGAAAAATTCTGCACATGGGGAGGGTGATAGGCCATTCATGATGACTGACAAGGTATGAGGTATGGGACTCAAATGATTATCCCACAGTGGCCAGCTTGGGTCTCGAATGCCTAATGCTAATTGAATTCTTTCTAGTCTTATTTTCTTGTAGGGAAATAGGGATGATCGAGTTCCTTTCTATTTATTTGATTCTTTCCTGGAGTCTTGCCACAACTAAAAGTAGGGAAGAATAATAACCAAATGGCATCAAAGACCTCACTTAAAATAAGACATTTGTCTCTCGAAGTGAGGTATAGTGGAAGGAGAGGTATGTGAGCAGAAATGCTGATTTGTTTAGCCGCAACTATAGATCACTGAGTATTAAAGTTTTCTCTTAAATGTAAGGCTGACAGCCCAGGCATCTTCAAATTTGTAAGGACAAGAAGCCTGATTTACTTAACAAGAATCATAGACCAAACTATTGTTTTTTTTTTTTTTTTTTGGTTCCAGATTCTATTCCTCAGGCAGATCTTCTATATTTTCACTGTAGGTATCTCTCTTTCAGTACTATATGCTGGCACAGATGAGAAACGATAGAAAGAAGGGAGATAAAAGTTTTATAGCCTGATCCACCCAAGAAGGACTCTTCTAAAAACTGGTAGGAGCTCGAAAAATAGTTTGACACGTTGGTGACTTCACAGCATAGTGGCCTGGAGTTAGACCTGCATTCCAGCTCTGCCTTTTTCTGGCTTTGAGTAAGTTTCCCAGCTTACATAAAATCTACTCTGCACTCCTAGACTCGCCTAGTAGTCGCACTTCTTCCACTGTCCCACTTCTTCTACTTCTCCAAACTTACTCTGGCTTTGAGTAAGTTTCCCAGCCTTTCTAAGCCTCAGTTTCCACATCTGTAGATTGGAACTATCATGGAATCTAACTCAAAGGATTGCTTTGAGGATGAAATAAGTGAATGTGCATAAAACACTTAGCACAGTGGCTAGTACATAGTTAAGTGCTCAATGAATATTAGTTAATAAAATATTATAATTGGAGAAATAGAATCCAACTCTTGCCATGTCTTAGTGGAGGCTTTGCGTCCAAGGAGACCTCTTCGACCTTATGCAGAATTCATGGGTGTGATTCTTTTTGAGGAGAAGTTTCAGAACTTTGCTCAGACTCTCAAAAGAACCTATGACCCCCAAAATGTTAGGACCTCATGAATTACATGAATATGGGGACCAAAGAAGCACCAACGTCTTCTTTGTCAACGAATATCATCTTCCCGCCCTCAGACAGTCCTTTGCTATACTGCTGCTATGTAACCTCATGGATCAGCTTGGGATTTAGAAAATCGGAGCTCTCTTTGGTTTAACCAAAATAACCCAAATGGAGAAGTAGAAGAAGTGGGACAGTGGAAGAAGTGCGACTACTAGGCGAGTCTAGGAGTGCAGAGTAGATTTTATGTAAGACACACGTTTCCTTCTCTCTTCTCCCAAAGAGGGCAGCCTCATTTTATTTATCTGACCTTAGCTGATGTTCAGCGATGAAGCAAATCCCTTCAGTCCCTAGTGAGGGTGTCCAAACGCCTCATGAGGCATTTTGGAACACTATTCTGGTTTCCCATTGCGACAGCTGGATTTGGACTCTAAAAATACTTCTTGTCTATAGCAACTTTTCCTCTGTTTGGTTGCAAACCTCACGGAAGTGGAACTGATATCACTACTTGTTGGGCAGAAGTTAAGGAGACAGCATTGCTGTTGGTACGTTTGAGACTGTTTACTGATGGATTTAATAACATCGTTAATGCTGTTCCGACATCACACCTCCTGTCAGCTCTTTTTTTTTCAAGGGAAGATGCTAACTTCCTACTCTGTTAGTATCTATAAAAGAAAGGGGGGGGGGCATAAAACCAAAGAAACTAGCCCATGGAGCATGGGTCACCCCACATGGGATGTTTTCTTTTATCCTTGTGCTCTAACAATGCTCAAAGGAGGACCTCCCACAACTAATTCTTTTCCCTTTGCCATTCAGACCTGTCTTGAGAAATTTCAAGGACTCTATTATGAAGAAAGCTTTTAAGAACCACAGAAATCACATTGCTTTTGAAAGTGCTAATGCATGCGGTGTGCCTTGCCGGCTGAAGCAGCGGCTTCAGAGTGCTTTATCCCTTATCAGTGGTTTAGCTTTGTGAATGAGAAATTCAGAGGCAACTGTGTAATTTTAAATTCTGATTACCACAAAGAAAGAGATGCATCTGGCATCCCAGTGCAGTAGCTTTGACTATTTTTATTTATTTATTTACTTTTGGCTGTGCTGGGTCTTCGTTTCTGTGTGAGGGCTTGCTCTAGTTGTGGCAAGTGGGGGCCACTCTTCATGGCGGTGCGCGGGCCTCTCACTATCGCAGCCTCTCTTGTTGCGGAGCACAGGCTCCAGACGCGCAGGCTCGGTAGTTGTGGCTCACAGGCCCAGTTGCTCCACGGCATGTGGGACCCTCCAGACCAGGGCTCGAACCCGTGTCCCCTGCATTAGCAGGCAGATTCTCAACCACTGCGCCACCAGGGAAGCCCCAGCTTTGACTATTTTAATGGAAATGCGTTGGGACTAGGGGAGCCTTCCAAGGAGGAGAAAGTGATGAAAGACCAAAAGAAAGACATTTTCTCTTTGAGATAAAAGGCCTGTTTTCTATGGTTGTTTCTTTTATTATGACTTTTTCCCCCCACCTGCTACTGGGGCGCCATGCAAATGTATCATTCCAGGAACTGCTTTGTTACCCTTTTTGTGCCTAAGATTTCCTGGAGCAGAGGAAAGAGAGGAAAGGGGTTTTGTTTACAACTCAAATTAGATTTTCACCTTTCAGAGAGCCTTAAAAAATACGGATCAAGTGCTCAGACGGATATTTACCTCCTTGGTCTAAACATCAGGCTACCTTTTGCCTAAAATAAACAAATGCAAGATACTGTCATGTAGCTCTTCCTGTGAAAGGCCAATTTAATCCTCTTTTAGTTGAAAATAGATAAAATGCTGAAGGACTCCTTTAACTAATGTTGATTAGGGTCTGGTAAATGGTATTTTTATTTAAAAAACAAAAACAAAAAAAAAAACACCTTTCCTCCCTAACAGGAATACTCATACTTACAAAGAATCATTCGTAACTGATGCTATTTTAACAATATTAAATATGAGTATAAAGCTTTAGATTAGCAATAGGGATGCTGAGTGAAGGGACAAATCTCTGGTAGGAACCTGCCTTACCACACAGAGGCAGTGATGCTGGAATTCAAAATAGATCTTTTTTTTTTTTTTGTAAATCTCCTACACCAAAGAACAAAGACCCAGATCCTTGGAAACAACATCAAACTGGCATTAATCTGGTCCCCCCCTCCACAAATCCCAGCAACAGATTCATGAAATAATTCTACATTTTTTTGTCCTACATATTTTCAGATGTTTCTTTGAATATTTCTAATTATTTGTTGGTCCCACCAACCCTTCAGGCCTCATGTGGTTGTAGTCCTCTGTGGGTGTGAATAACCGAGGTGATGGATGCCAAAAAGATATGTTAAGTCAAAAATATTCTTCACGGGACCATGGAATGGGCATCTTTCTGGAATATGGGAAGGTGAGACGAAAACCTCTAGGCGGAGATTGCAGAAATAGTCTCTTCAGGAAAGAGACTCTAAATCAAAGGACCCCTGCTTCACTTCTTGTCACACAACGATGCTGACTGAAGGAACCCCTTATATTTATATAGGAAGGGTTCTAGGAAGAACCTTTTGGAGGATCACAGCTTTCCTCTTCCACTAAACCCTTCCCTAATTCCGTCTTCCCTGTTTCCAAGAATCCTGTGAGCCTGTGTCTCAGACAAGTGGATCTCTTTTACATGCAGTGTAAGGCAGACCATCTTTTCTATAACCACATATTTATATACCCAAGCATGCATGGAAATGTAGTGCTGTCGTCTGCTTTCTCTCCTGCTGTGTCCAACACAAATAAGGCTACAAATGACCTCTATGTCAGGAGTCAGCAAACTTTTACTAAAGAACCAATTAGTAACTATTTTATGTTTTGTGGGCCAAGAGGTCTCTGGCACAGATATTCAACCCTGCTGGTCCAGTATGCAATCAGCCATACATAACAAGTAAGTGGACGGATGTGGCTGTGTTATAATCAAACTTTATTCACAAAATCAGGTGATGAGTCCCATTTGGTTTCGGGACCAGAGTTTGTTGACCCCTGTGCTAGAGTCAAGCCTCAAGCAATCTTTGGTCTATGGTGCTGGATATACAATGGAAATGATCCAAGGGAAAACTGACCTAAAGCAAGTTAAAAGCCAATTCAAGTTTATAGGCTCTGTCTCTTGGGTGACAGAAAGATACAGCTTTGTATCAAGTTTCCACCTGGACTGATGTCACCAAAAGGGCTTTTGAAAATCTCTTAAGACTAAACTTTAACAACTTATTGAGCAGATATCCAGTAGAAGTAGGTGCTAAACATATTTGGAGATCAACTTTTAATTTATAAAGTTTTCTGAAGAATATTAATGTACTGGAACTTCTAGAATATTGAAAATTCATGTAAACTCTGTTATGCCACCCACTGCTTAATATACTAAGAGATGTGATTTTCTAGAAGATATTGTATATAAGATTAGAAAGGATCTCATTTTTATAAATCAAAGGTATCACACTTTAATGTAAAAGAGATTTTTTTTCCTCCAGAATTCAGGTAAAGCTGTTTCTCATGACCATGGACAGGTATTCTAGTTGGAGGAAGTTGGGAGAAAAAAAATGTACATTGAAGGACTTAATATGTAATTACTGAATTCTAAAGTCTGAACTGAAATACATAATTTAATCCACGCCGAACTTCCTGCTCATTACCTGATATACCGTAGTCACTTAGCACGAATGAAAATCAGAATTTTCTATCATGTCTGTCCCCATAGGTGCTTGATTTCTATCCTTGGTTGCTATTGTTTTTATTCTATTTGTGATCTGAGTATATTTAGGATTAATTTTTGCAAGTGGCATCACACCAGTCTTTTTTTTTGGCATAAACTTTCCAAGGGGCTGATCTCAGACTTTCATTTAATGATTAGAACAAAATTAGATGAAAGAGGTTCAGGGAACCTTCCGTTTCTTTGTCATCCTTAGAATATGTACTTGAGGTGATAAAATGCAAAGATGGTCTGTCTGCTTAAAAAACAAACAAACAAAACAAACAAACACCTTCGTCTTCAGGTATTTAGCCACAAAGGACCTTAGAGGTACTACTGTTGATCTGAAAGATACGGGGTAGATGCTCCCAGTCGCCAAGGAGGGCCTTTCCTGGCTTGGAGAAACTCTGGGGTGTGGTACATGCAGATTCTGGCGGTGTGATCCTACAGGATATAAGTACTACTGAGCCAGAGCAATTGCATATCTCTTTATGGTTTTCCTTTTTAGACCCTAGTGCTACACACTAAGCAATCTCACGGTCTCACCCTTGAGCAACCCAATTCTTCTGTACGGATATTAAGCAGGAGTGACTGGAGGGACCCTGGGGTCCGGGAGCCAGCAGGGCTACTGGTCAGGCTGGAACCATCCCTCCTCCCCCCCCCACTTCTAAGTGACCAAGCAACACACAGCTTGCTTTTACCTTCCACATGTGCAAAACTCAGCCCGATGCTTGAGTGTCATCTCAAAAATACCAAACCTCTTATTCATTTCCTATGGCACATCTCCCCACTGCTTGTGGAGTAAGAAAAAGCAGAACCCTGTTGAAGAAAAAAACAACAACAAACAAATGCCATTCAGGCCCACAAATATGACCTCGTTTAGGACTGTGGGGCTACTGCTTGCCAAGTGGTATCCAGGATGGCTGAAAGCAGTTACGTCTCCCTTCCAGGCTCCTAGGCGTCCACATCTGTCAGCCACTTGGTTTGCCTACTAGCTTTTAAGATGCCCCAGTCATTGTGAAACCCTTCCCCTCCAATCACTCAAAATAAACTACAGGTAACACAAGATAAATATTGGATGTGCTTCTCCTTGCTGAGTGCATTGTCGTAAGGCATAGGCACGTATCCCCCTCTTTGAACAGAGATAGTGTAATCCCCTGTCCCAGCACAAGAGCTGGCCAGGGTGACCCTGGAGCACGATGATGAAAGTGGGGTGATGGGAGGTAGCTGATGGCGGGAATTAGGGAGCTGCTTCCGCATACGGGGGAGTGGGTACCGCTGGGTCCCCCGGCGACCCAGTGATTCTAATAAAGACACTTGACTCAGTCTATATTAATTTTCAGCGAGCATTTCTGGGGGCATGTGGTACTTTAGATCTGTGATTCTTGGGTCACTGTTCTTAGAGAAGACAACGGTCAACTGAGGAAAATGAATATCCCCATACTGAAAAGATATATAAGAAGATTGCAGGCAGAGAGTTTGTGCATACCTTTAGAAATGAAACGCATGCCTCTAAATTACCTACCAGTCCCCAGAAACGTATTTTAAAATAATTTGGTTTCCTTCGCCACTCTTTGATTTCCGTCTCCAAATAGCTCCTCTTGGGGGTAGGGGTTCCACTCTTAAAGATCTGGATTGACGTGATCATTTTGGGTAGGAGTCTGTTGGATAAAGTCAACAGGAGTGAGGATGTAACAGGTTTTGAGCCATTTTTTCACTTCAAACAGAGACCTATTTCCCATTTATTCTTAGTCTGTCAGGCCACCGAGGAGCTTCTAGCCGACCGAGGAGCAACTGTTTTCCTATTTTGTGCTGACTTACAGCTCCTGTTTTGACTGTGGGATAATACGTGAGTTTGAAGGAAGTAATAAGCTCACAGGAGTTGGGTGAGCCTTTCAAACTTTGCTAAAATCCATCCTCCTAATTCATCCAACCACAAGAGCCCAATACATTTGGATGCAAAAGTAGCACAGCCATGTTGAGTTCCTCTGTCTGACTTCTACGGCACTGCCCCATGCCTAACTTGAAGGGGGAGAAGTTGGCCAGCTGCACAAAAGCTAATAAAGTGTCTGCTTTTACTACAAGGGTCTCAGCCCTTGTAGCGTGACTTGCAAATTCCCGCCATCACTGCCTTGTAATGACACTAGAGGAAAAGACAGGCTGTTACTCACACGTGTAGGCGAATATTCACTAAATGTCGATACACTGTGTGATTCTGCAGGGTCTGGGGAATATTGGGCCCCAATTAGTGTTTTGATTTTTATCATGTATGTGGTGGGGTTGGGATGGCAATGACAGTGGATATCACAGGGTCACCCATGGTTCCTTTTGTACTGAAACCTCATTTTATACAGAGGATATATATATTTATTTATATATATTTATATATATTTATATCACCCACACACGCAAACTCACACACACACACACACACACACACACACACACACACACACACAAAAGGTCTTTGATAGGCTTTCTGTGTTCTAGTAAAAATAGCTGGCAGCCAGGGTCTAAAGCCGAAAAAGGCCTGGATGCTGCCGACAATGTCCACTATGCATCGTCTCTCACAGGCAGACGCTCGTGTTTATCTGACAAGTGGAACCGGTTCCTGCCTGGGACAGGAATAATCTCCCATTGGCGCAGACACAGATCTCGAAGACCTTCTGCCTTGTTCCTGTGGGCGTGTAGGATCCATGAGGCAGTCTCGGTAGTTTGATTTTCGCAGCATCTAACTTAATCTAAAGAGAAGAAACAGGAAGGAAGAGTTAGAGCCTGTCATTTATCCACTTGACATTCCGAAACAGGGGATGAATGTTCAGTTGAAATCAAACGAGCACCTACTATGTGTTTAGAATTGTTGGCACTGGGAATTCAGGGATGAACAAGACAGATAAAGTCTCTACCCTCCCAGAAGCTTGTATTCTAGCCAGACAGCGTTGCACTGGCAATGTCATGTATATATTAGCATTTCGTAAAAGTGTATCATGTAGAACGTGAAGGGATTCCTAGAGTGAAGTAAACTTGGAAATGACAGGGTAACAATCTTCTTTACTATGGGACTTCTCAGACCCTAAATACATCTATGTGCACGGTGGGCCTTCAAGAATATGCAGTACTTCCAGTCTTAAATGATGGTCAAGATTATAACTGATTCCTCCAGGGTCCACATTCTGATAGCTGTTAAACCGTATCTGTGATGTAGTTGCTACTTCTAAATGTATGTGGTTTGGAGTCTGCAGCTGTCTACAGAGACAGTTTTGATAACTGAAAGCTCTATCTGACTAGCTCTTTTGAAACAAATATAGCATATTAGCACATGCCAAACCAATCAAAAGGCAGGCTTGGTATACAGAGGCAGGTGGAGACTGATAACCTGTTAGTAGGTATGGAAGGTGGAACAGAGTTTTGCTTTAAAAACACATTTTTTCTCTTTTAAATAAAATCTTAAGTAGAAAAAATCACTTATGAACACGATAAAGCCACTTTCAAAAGTTTGCATTCGAGTCATATTTTCTTTGGGGATTTGGCTTACCTCGCTTGTGAAAACACGAACAGCTATTCTGTTCACCAAGGCGGGACTGTGTTGGGCTAAGAGAATGAATGTTTGCAGTCTCTCATCTCTTAGCCTCTTGCCACCTACTTAAGTTTTGGCTTGTTCTGATTTGGGATAGCTGTTAGATCTGACTTTTCCATTTTCAGTGAAAGTAGAAACATACAATGTACACTTAGAAACGTCTACCAGGGCTTCCCTGGTGGCGCAGTGGTTGAGAGTCCGCCTGCCGACGCAGGGGACGCGGGTTCCTGCCCCGGTCCGGGAAGATCCCACGTGCCGCAGAGCGGCTGGGCCCGTGAGCCATGGCCGCTGAGCCTGCGCGTCCGGAGCCTGTGCTCCGCGGCGGGAGAGGCCACAACAGTTGAGAGGCCTGCATACCGCAAAAGAAAAAAAAAAAAAAAAAAAGAAAATGTCTACCAGTAAACTAAGTTCCTCTTTAAACAGACGTGTGTGATATACAGTTTAATTATACCAGCCAACTAAATCTTACTTTAAGGTGATGAGAGAGTTTGGAAATAACATTCATTTTTACAGATGTCCTTATAGTTCTGTTCTTGCGATACACACTATTACCTCAACACTTTTACAGATAATGAATTCTAACTTTTATGCGTTGTGGGTTTGGCTTATCATCATGCCGTTCAACATATTTGTTCCAGAAATAAAACCTTCCGATTGGCTCTTTTTGCTGTCACACTGTAGGATCATTACACTGTAGGATAAACTTCAGAGGCAAAGGGAGTGATGCGTCTTAGGAAACACTGGGTCGTTGGAGCTGTGTCTCTCTGGGCTTCTGTTCCTCTCATGCTTACCTCTCCATCTTTGGACTCCAGTCTCAGCTCTGTTCTGCAGGTGGCTTCCATGTTGCCAGCTTCTGCATTTATTTCTACTCCTTTTGGGGCCTCCATCACCAGAGACCGGGTGGGGGACTCCAACCTGAAATATGCACAAGAGTAAGATTAAAGATCCCATTTCACTGTTTTAGTAAAGTTAGGAGGAAGTTGGTGCTCTGAGCATGGAGACAACATTTCAGCATCTGATCAGGGAATTCTAGCTTTGCATGCCTGATCAGCTTTATGAGGGTGGACATAACGTATCTGGGCTTTATCTTCACTGCATATCACAAAGATTGTACGGAAGGTGTTCTAGGATCCTGGCTTCATTCTGTCTTGCACCCAGACAATTATTGCTTCATTAACCAAATTCTTACATAAGTGCTGTTTATTTCTAGAGTAAGGCAATCTCAGGTCTAAACTGAGCTTCCTGAAATTAGCAGATATTCTTTCCACGTTGCCCTGCTTTCTTTGTCTTCCTGGAAGCAGAATTGGATAGAGGTTAAGAAAATAGGCCTAGGGGGCTTCCCTGGGCTTCCCTGGTGGCGCAGTGGTTGAGAGTCCGCCTGCCGATGCAGGGCACACGGGTTCGTGCCCCGCTCCGGGAAGATCCCACATGCCGCGGAGCGGCTGGGCCCGTGAGCCATGGCCGCTGAGCCTGCGCGTCCGGAGCCTGTGCTCCCCAACGGGAGAGGCCACAACGGTGAGAAGCCCACATACAGCAGAAAAAAAAAAAAAAAAAAAGGAAAATAGACCTAGGAGTTGTACATGGCTAACTCAAACCATGGGGCTGCCACTGTATGACCTTGGGCAAGCCCTTCTTCCCTCCTCTCTTTTCCAAGATTTCTCAAAGCCTCAGTTTCTTCATCTCTAAAGTGCTTGAAATGGTGCCTGGCACATTGGAAATGTATAATTAATATGTGTTAAATATTACTATTACTGCTGTTACTGTCGTTATCGTAAAGAAATCGTAAAGAAATCTCAGGCCTTACTCAAATAGGCAATTGTCAAAAGAAAACTCAGAACAGGTAAGTTAGAGGAAAGTGATTTGACTACAGAGGGACAGCGTGAAGAATAGATGTTTTTTGGTGATAGAACTGTTCTGTATCTTGATTGCGGTGGTGGTTATGTGCCTCCATGTGTTTATGCAAACTTACATAATTATACCTCCCAAGAGTGAATTTTATTGTATGTAAATTAAGTAAGTTGAGAGAAGGAGACTCAGCCACATTCTATGCTAATTATTAGGGCAAAAAGAGGATAATGCTTCACAGAAAGAGTTTTGCCTAACTCATTTTGTGCAAAAAATATGAACTAAAACCCAACCATCCTCTAAATATTCCAGATTTTAATACTATCACCAAATTGAACTGAATGAAGATCTCCTTCTCTGTTATAAAGAAAGTATCCCAACTTAGGAAGCATGGACCTCAGGAGTGGCCGCCAAGCCACTCTAAATCAGACCACTTTTCTGCATTTTATTTCTCCACTCCTAACTTTCAGACACTTTGAACGTGTTTAAAAGGAACATCATCTTCTCTGCCAACTGCTGACTCCATGTTCTGCTTCGACCAGCCCCCACGGGTAGGACACACCCTCATGGGCATCAGTAAGCGGCGGGCAGAGCAAGGTGATCTGTGGGGCGCCACCCGGAGCCATCCCAAGCTACATTCCACAGGTGCCAAGACAGGGCTCTTCCCCACTTCCCAGGTCTGGGTCCCTGAGGTGTGCTTCAGAGAGCAGGCTTCTCCACTGATTTTTGTGCTCCCCCTGCAGTGGCTCATCCAGAGTCTAAAAGAGAAACAACAGGTGTCTAGTCCTAAGCAAAGGATTGGCTTGAGCTTCTCTTTCACTCCTTCTTTCCATTCGGACCTCACCCCTTTGTGTGTGGCAAAAATCCCCTATCCTGCCATCTCGTCCTCACAAGACCTTCGCCAAGCTGGTGCTGAGCCAGGTGTGGTTCTACCTCGAACTGTGGTTGACTTCCTTTGCCTGTGGTTCTTCTCACTATAACGTCAGCTCAAGGAAGGGGGTCTTGTTGCTAGAGTGGCAGGGAATGATGTCTGTACAGCACAGCCTTGTCTAGGACCTTAATCCAACGCATCAAGCTCTTCCTATAGCTCACGTCTAAAATCTGAAGATGGTTTTCCGCCATTTTCTTTGCTTCTCTCCTATAAGGTCTGGCTGACTCACATCCCTTATCCTAGTGTTGTCTAACACCTTCTGTTTTCACTGCTATTGAGACCTTTCCCCTCAGGGCATAAGCTTCCCTTCTGACAGTACTGCCAGCTCTCTTCCACATTTGTTCACCCTCTTCTCCAGGGCACTGCCATCCTCCACCTTCCCCAGGGGAGAGCCCTCACGCCATCTTCTCTGTTCCCCTTCTTCCCTCCCTCTCTCCCTCCCTCCGTCACTGCATCAGTTAACGCAGTTTTTAACTCACGACTTCTCCCTACGTAATATATTAGTTCATCTCTAACCTGGACTGTTGAAACCTCCCAAGTTTTGTCTCTGATTCTTCCTTTTTTTCCCCTAATGTACTTGACACATAAAGTGAAGTCAGTTGTGTGTACTTCACACACACCTGAAGTCAGCTTTGAATATGTCACTTCTCTTACCAAAACCGCCACACATTTCTAAGAAAAGATAGGAACTCTTAGACTTAGTTGCCCATTTAGAGCTTGATCTGACCTACTTTGTTAGTCTTATTTCTTGCCATAAACATCAGCTATGCTTTATTGAATACTCACTAGGTGATGGACACTGTGGAACGTGCCTTATATGTGTTCTCTCATTTAATCCCCACAAAAATCCTATGCCTTTGGCACTCCTTCAGTCCTGATTGTACAAGCAAGGACGCTAAGGTAAATGACTTGCTCAGGGTTGCACACCTAGTGAAAGGGCAAAACTAAGATTCAAACCCAAGCGTGTGGTCCAGTATTCCGTATCACTTCCAGAAAAACTGGCTTCCTTTCCTGTCTCTCATATCTTCACGCCATTCTTCGTAATTAAATGTCAAATCTCTCTTCATGGAATATGTACTTGTAGTTCCCAAACTAGCCTCCATAAATAAGGGTAAGGTGGTGGTACTACATATGGCTCAGTGAGACATACTTCCTTCCCTGCAACAGTCCTTACAACTTACTGAAAAGGTTGACATCAAATTCAGGATATGGTGAATGTGTTCATACTTGGTATGTAGCCTTCAAAGTGGATGATTCATACAAAAAGATAGTTGAGAGGGAAAAACTCAAAATAGAAAAAAAATGTTTGGAGCTGGGAGAACTTTATCAGATGGAGTGTTGGCATTTCTGTCATATGAATTCACTTTATTCTTGCCACCTCCCATGGGCTTTGAAATCAGCAGGAGGGCTCCCAGGCCAGAGAAGTGGACTCAGAAATAACTGCTTCCTTTTCCCCCCTCACAGCCTTGGAAGTACCAGGATGACAAGGAAGGGCGCTACTCTGAAACTGTCTCCCAGTGTGAGAGGCTAAGATAAGGTAGAAATGAGAATTTCCTGGCAGCAGGGACAAAACGGTAACTGGCTTTGTGTTTCATACCTCATCTTAACGCCCTTTGTCCTTCAGGCAGACTTAATAGTTTGTTCACATGCTAAATCTTTCCACTGCAAAAAAAAAAGCTCCTACAAGAGCCCTGTGGGGCCTGCAAAGAGCAGACAAAGCACTCTTGCAGTGAAGTCAGTCAATTTCTGACCATAGATTAACAACCAAAACACCACTGCTTAGATGGTATTGAGCAAGGAAAATGGAGGGAGGCTTCCTCCTGATTTGGGGGGCGCTGGTGACAATTGAGGGTCCTGCTGGCTCTTGGAAATGAATACTGCTCCCGTTAGGAGCACATGTGACTCCCGTCTGGGAGGACTGAAGGATCTGAGAATGGAAGAAAGTCTAGGAAAGGAGGTCCAAGGCTGGGCCATGCCCTCCAGAACAGGGGTTCTCAAACAGGAGCAGCAGAATCCCCTGGAGGGCTTGTTAAAACTTAGGTTGCCGGGCTCCACCCCTGAGTTTGATACAGTAGGTTAAGGGTGTTGCCTGAATGCCTGCACTTGCGACAAGTCACGGGTGATGCTGAAGCTGCTAGTTTGGGGACCACACTTTGAGAACCACTGCTCTAAAACAACGTCGTCATATCAGATGCCCACAAAGACTGGAAAGGTGATGTCAGTGAGTGACCCATAAGAAAGCTATAAGGAAAACGGGAGTCTCTGCACAGTCATATATGGCAAGTGATGGAGATGCTCTGGACAGGAGGCAGCTGCTGTTCAAACCTGGCCGATTACTGCCCGGGTTTCTGATGAAAAAACATTTTATTCCAAATCATTACATTTTTGGAATTGATGCAAAAGATTTCTCTAAATAGAAATATGTTATAAAGGATGACATTGACATGAATCTTGTATAGTCACCATCCCTTTTTTTTTTTTTTTTTTTTTTTGCGGTACGCGGGCCTCTCACTGCTGTGGCCTCTCCCGCTGCGGAGCACAGGCTCCGGACACGCAGGCTCAGCGGCCATGGCTCACGGGCCCAGCCGCTCCGCGGCATGTGGGATCCTCCCAGACCGGGGCACGAACCCGCGTCCCCTGCATCGGCAGGCGGACTCTCAACCACTGCGCCACCAGGGAAGCCCCATCCTTTTTTTTAAAAAAAAGAAAATTCTTAGCTTTGTAATTCCCTGAGCTCTTCCTAATCCTAACCACTTCCTTCTCTCAAGAGTAACTACTACTATGAATTTTGTTTACTGTTTTCTTGCTTTTCTTTATAATATTATATTACTACATTTGCCTCCTTAAATGATAAATTGTTTACTACCATGTGTTTTTGGGCTTTATGCACAGAATAATTCCACTCATGTATTCTTCAGTGATTTACTTATTTTTGGCCTCAACATTCTGTTCCTGAGATGCATCCATGCTGTAGCACAGCTGTAATTTATCCTATTCCCCTGGGGTTATCACACATCACGATTTCTTTGTCCATCCTTTTGTTGGACATTTGGCTTGATACCAAGTTTTTGTTTCTACGAAGTCATCTCTGCACATTCTTGTATGTGGATCCTGGTGTTCACTCGTAAATTTTCTTTAGGACACATAGGTGAAGAGTGGAATTGCTAGCTCCTAAGGTATGCTTATCTACAGCTTTATTACTTTCCCACTAGTAATGTATAGAGTTCTGTTTTTTTCTACTTTCTTGCTAGCATTTGATATTGTTTATTATGAGCTGAGTGTGAAATGGGATGCTACTGTCTTTTAAATTTGCATTTCCCAGATGAGTAATGGAGTTAAGGCTCTTTTCATTTGTTGGTAAGCCATTTGGGATTCTTCTTCAGTGAAATGTCTTTTGTCTCTTTTAATTTTTTTTGATTTTGTATGTATGAATTATAGTCATGCTTTTTCTCTTCTGAAAAATAATTGTTTAGAAGTTCTATGTATTGATAATTTCCTTTTTTGAGGCCGTAGTTTATCTTTTCACTCTATGCTTAGCATTTTGGGGTGAAAAAGTTTTATATTTTAATGTCAACAAATTTATTATCTTTTCCTCTAGGGTTTGTGCTTTCTGTGTCTTGTCTGAGAAATCCTTCCTTACACTGAAACCATAAAGTTCTTCAATATTGTTTTTAAAACTTTTATGTTTTGCTTTTTCTAAGTCTCTAATTCTTGGGTATTCATTTTTGTGTGTAGTCTGAGGTTGGGGTCAAAACAGATGCAGATGAAGGATCTCAACATCATATATTGAAAAGCCCATATTTAGCTCTGTCATAAATGATGTTTCCATACACTTATGGGCCTCTTTCAGGGTTTTCTGGTCTGTTTCGTTATTCTATTCATCTATCCCTGTGACAATAATTAATTAAATATTTTAGCTTACTATGATTTTTAAATTCTTTACATTTCATAAGGCAAGTTCTCTTGCCTTGTTCTTCCAGACTGTCCTAGCTATTCTTGGTCTTCCAAATAAATGTCAGAATCAACTGAAGTTTCAACTGAAGGAAGACCTGTTGGAATTTTGATTGGATTTACGTTCACTTCATGATCATTCCATCTGTCACTAGTTTGTTATGTTTTCTTGGATGTATTTCAAAAAAGTTAGTCTTCTCTATGTGGATTCAGCATATCTCTTGTGGCTGCTGAAAATGGTATTTCGGTAAAAATGTATTTCTCTTACACCTATTTCGTTTTCCTGTTGTATTGAGATTCAGGTTTTTGTTTGTTGTTTTGGGTATGTTGATCTTGCAGTTAACACCTAGGTAAATTATCTTATTTTTCACAATTTGTACGCAGGTTGATTTAGGTTTTCTTGGTAGGCAGTAATTATTTTGACAGTTTTATGTCTTTTGATTTCTTATACTTCTTATTTCTTTTACTTTTCATACTGTTCTGTCTAGGACTGTCCAATACAGTGTTGACTAAAAGTAAGGAAACAGCAATCTTGCCTTTTCCTGAACTGATAGCGGTAGCAGTCACCTGAGCCCTGGGGCTTTGGTTTAAAAGACACACACGTACTTGTACACACAGGGGTTTGGAAATACGAGTTGGCTGGTCAACTTGAGCATGTTACTGACATGGGGGTTTTGGGGTTATTTTCTGGTGGGACTAGCATGTCACTAAAGCAGGCCTTCTGATATATTAAAAAAAATTTTTTTAAAGCAAAACAGAAGTTTAGGTTTTAATCATATTTGTAGGGTTTCTAAGTCTTTGTTTTACAGAATTGCCTGTTTGCTTCAGCTGTCTCCTTCCCATCTCTGCTGTTGGAGGAGATGAGGACAGGTCTGGAGTAAAAACACTTGTAATTTTGTGTCCTGGTGTCTATTCTCTAAGTGTGAAATATTTCCTTCCTTTGTTAAGATTCCTTAGGAGTTTTTTTTTTTCCTTTTATGATAAAAACAAACCCCACCTTTGTCCCTTAAAAAAAAAAAAAATTATCATTCAGATTCTTTCATTCTACGGTTTTTATTTTTTCCCAAAATACTTTTTATTGTGATGACAGAGTTCCCTTCTATTCTTATCTTGCTAAGAGTTTCTATCATTCATTGCTATGAATTTTATCAAGTACCATTTTATTCTTCATATATTGAGATAATATACTTCTCCTTAATATATTAATGTGGTGAATTATATTAATTTTCCAATAATAACCCACTCCTAAATTTTTTGGTATTAGTTCGACATTGTCATTACGTATCATCTTTCCTATCAATTTCTGAAACTTAATTTTTTTTAGGATTTTGCACCTGTGTTCGTAAGTGAGTTTATCCTGTAATTTTTCTGTCTTACAATATATTTGTCAGGTTCTATCAGTTTTCTATATTTTGGAATTTTTAATGAAAGATTAGAATTATTTACTCCTTGAATATTTAAATCATTCATAAACCTTCTGGGCATGGAATGACACCTTATTTCCATTTAAAAAATAATTATAGGATTATACAGGTTTTATGTTTCTTCTCAGGTTGATTTCGGTGAGTTATGTCTTCTTAGTATTTTTCTATTTCATAGAAAGGTTTAAACTTCTTGGCAAAAGCTTTTCATAATATTTTCACTTAAAAAAATGTCCCCAACATTTGTAGTTATGTCTTTTGTTGTTCCAAATATTTTTATTCATGTCTTCTTTTCCTCTTTAGCAGTACTGTCAATTATTCATCTTTTCAAAGAGCTAACTTTTGCTTTTGTCAATCCTGTGTTATGTTTATTTCTTGTCCTTAAATTTTCCCTGTCTTTTGTTCTAAATAGAACAACTGCAGAATTATCCTAATCTAAGTTCTAAAATGTGTTGCCACCTTAGTTACTTAAAATGTTCTGCCTTCTTAGTTAATATATTCATTTAAGGACGTGTATTTTTTTGGCAGCATCCCAAAGGAGTATTAATATAGATGTAAATGTTTTGTAATTTTAGCATAATTTCTCCTGTGGTAAGTTTTACAGAAGGATTTTCCTTAATTTCTAAATATGTAAGATTTTCTAGGATTTATTTCTAGTGTATATTTTATTCATCAGTTTTAAACTGATAATGTTATGATAGTTAAAAAACATTCTCTTAAAAAAAATCAATGATTTAAAAATGGAGGCTAGGTTTTTGGCCCAGTATATGTCAATTTTTAAAATATTCATGCCTGTCTGAAAAGAGTGTGTGTTCTGCAGTTGTTGGTGCCATGTTCTATGTGTGTCTGTTAACTCAAGATATTTAATTGTTCTGTTCAAATTTATATATATATCTGCCTGATCTATCAGTTACTAAAAGAGGTATTTTATTAAACACATATCAGCTTAGAATTGTTCTGTCTTCCTGATTGTCTTTTCTTATCAATGTGTATAATGATCCTATTTCTTATAATGTTTTTGCCTTGAAATCCATTTTGCCTATTAGTATAGTTGTTCTCACTCTGTATTTTCCTTGAACGCATTTTTCTACTCTTTTAAGTATCATCCATTCTGTATGGTTATATTTTAGATGTGTCTCTCATGTAATTGGATTACTTGTTTATTTCAGATGACTTTTTACTGAGGAAAAATTTACATACAGTGAAATGCACAGATCCTTTAATTTTATTAAGAAATAAACATTGTATATATTTAAGGTGTACAACATGATGTTTTTTTTGTTTTTGTTTTTGTTTTTTATTTTTTAAACATCTTTATTGGGGTATAATTGCTTTACAGCAACATGATGTTTTGATGCATGTATACATTGTGAAATGATTCCCCAAATTAAGGTAATTAACCTGTTCATCACCGCACATATTTACCTTTACCCTCCATGTGTTAAGAACATTTAAGATCTACTCTTTTAGCAAATTTCAAATATATAATACATTGTTATTTATTAACTATAGTCACCACCACGCTGGACGTTAGCTCTCCAGAACTCATTCAGCTTATAACTGCACGTTTGTACCCTTTATCCTGTTTCCTGTTGGTAGAGATTTGGCTGTTTTGAGTTTGGGGCTATTTTGCACACGTCTTTATGAGGATAAAGTTTTCATTTCTCTAAAATAAGGAGCTATGAATAGAACTACTAAGTTGTAGCATAGGTGTGTCTTTAATAAACGTGGTAAGGCAGTATCTAAAATAATCCTCAATGATCCTTGACTTCTGGTATGCATGCTCTTAGGTGATTCTCTCTCCTAGATGTGGGCTGGATATAGTGGCTTGCTTCTATACAAGTAAAACATTGCAAGAGTGATAGGATGCCACTCACGAGACTAGGTTTTAAAAAGACTGTGGCTTCCATCTTGGGTTCCTGCTCTCATTCCCTCACTCAAAGGGATGCCAGCTGCCATGCTGGGAACTGCCCTATGGAGATGTCTGAGAAACTGAGGGATCCCATTAGCCCATGAGGAACTAAGGCCCTCATTCCAATAATCTACAGGAAGCTGAGTCTTGCCAACAACCACTGCAGTGCATTTATAGACAGATCTTCCCCAAGACAAGCATTTGAAAAGATCACAGCCCTGGCCAACAGCTTAAGTGCAACCTGATAATTGATCCTGAGTGAGAGGCATCACTAAATCGCACCCAGATTTCTGACCCACAGGAACTGAGAGATAACAAATGTCTGGTTTTTTAAGCTGCTGTAGACTAATACAATAAGAAAACTGACACACTGTTTTCCAAGGTAGTTGTGCAGTTTTACATTCCTGGCACCAATATTGATGTAATTAAAACTATTCCAGTAGCTATAAAATGGTTCTTCATTACAGTTTTCACTTCCCTGATGACTAATGAGGTCGAGCAGCTTTTCACATGCTTATTGGCTATTCAAAGATGTTCTTTTGGGAGGGATCTATTTAAATCTTTTGTCCAACTTTTTTTCTTTTAACAATTGGGTTATTTGTATTTTTGTTACTGATCTGCTGTATATTCTAGGTAAAAAATTTTGTGTGTATACATATCTCTGAAATTTCAGATATATTTTCAGAAAATTCAGATATAAATATCTCTGTGTGTATACATATACCTGAAATCTATCTATATATCTATCTATATCAAGTATTTTCTCCCAATCCATGACTTACCTCATTTTTAAAGTGTCTTTTGATGAATGTCAATTTATCATATATTTTATGTTTAGTATTTCTGTACCTTCCCTAATAAACCATCACCTACCCCAAGGTTACAAAGATAGTCTCTCATGTCTTTGCTAGAAGCTTTATAGTTTTAGCTTTACATTTAGATTTATGATCCATCTTGATTAGTTTTTTTTTTGTTTGTTTGTTTTTTTCTGCGGTACGCCGGCCATTCACTGTTCTGACCTCTCGTGTTGCGGAGCACGGGCTCCGGACACACAGGCTCAGCGGCCATGGCTCACGGGCCCAGCCGCTCCGCGGCATGTGGGACCTTCCCGGACCGGGGCACGAACCCATGTGCCCTGCATCGGCAGGCAGACTCTCAACCACTGCGCCACCAGGGAAGCCCCATCTTGATTAGTTTTTAAGAATAGAGTTGAGGTTCACTTTTTTACCAGTAGGTTTATTGACTTGTTCCAGCACCATTTATTGAATAAATAATCCTTTCCCTATTGAATAGCACTGGTGCTTTTCTTGAAAATCAATTAACCATGTACATACAGATCTATTTCTAAACTCTCTATTTGCCTAGCCTCATGCTAATACCGGACTGTCTTGGTTACCATAACTTTATAAGAAGTCAGAATCAGCTAGAGCAACTCCTTTAGCTTTTGCAAAAGGAAAACAGATTGGTTTAGCTCTTCTAGATGTTTTCCTTTTCCATATAAGTCTTAAAAGCCTGCAGGGAATTTGATTGGGATTGTGTGAATCCATAGATCAATTCTGAGGAAAGTCAATACCTTCACAATATTAAGTCTTTAATGGATTTTCTTTTAATAGGTAACAGTTCAAATATACTATTTTTGATTTATCTGTACTGTTAGGTACTTTGGTTCTGTGTTTTTTAACCTGGGAAGATTGTTGTTTATTCCGTGTTTATTTACATATTATATCCATGTATTGTCCACTTTACTTATTCCTTCTGTCATCATACACCTCCCTTTTTTCTTAAAATCAAGAAAGTTTTTGACATGTTCTTTTAGTGAGGGTTTGCTGGGGCAAATCCTCAGTTTTCTTTTTCTGGAGTAATTTTTTAATTTGCCCTCTCTTGTAAAAGGGCTTTTCTCTGGATGCAGAATGCTGTGCTGACAGTTATTTTCTCTCAGGGACTGAAGATATTATTCCTCTGTATTCTGGTTCTCACTGTTGTGGTTAAGAAGTCAGCTCTCAGTCTAACTTCAATTCTAGAACTTCTTTTTTCTTCTATTCTCTCTTGATGCTTTTGATTTTTGATGTTCTGAAATGTCATTCGATATGCCTAGATGTAGATTTCATTTTATTTACTCTACCTGAGGTTTTTTTTTTTTTTGGACTCTCTAAATTTGTACTTTTGTGTCTTTCATCACTTCTGGACAACACTCAGCTGATATGTCTTCGAAAATTGTTTTTGGTCCATTCTCTCTCTTTTCATGCTGAAACTTAGATTAGACATTCTCATCCTAGCATTCCTGTTCCAGAACTCCTGTTATTCTGCCTCTCTTTTTTCTGGATGATTCTGTAGGTATAGTCTCATGTTCGTTTAATTTTTCTTTGTATTATTTTTCATCACATCCATTGGAGTTTTCCTTTTTGAGATTATGTTTTCATTTCTAGAAATTCCTTATTGTGCATTTTCTAATTTGTCAGCCATTTTTATATTCCTTTGGTTTTTACTCTTTCAATTCTCTTTTGTTTCTCAACTCATAGTAAACATATTATGTTATATTCTTTCTCTGCTAATTCCCATATCGGAAGCCTCTGTGCATATAAACTGGCTGCCTTGTTTCCATGCTTCTCTCTTGCTCCTGGTGCCTTGTTTCTGAGTATGCTTCATATTTCTTGCCTCTGTGGGTTCATATCTCTTGGGTCTTTATTTGCTGAACTTATTTGAGACCTACTTTTAGGGTGATTTTTTTTCTAGAGAGGGTTTGTGTCTGTTTCCATCAGTCACTGGTGCCACCTTCAGCCTGGGTCAAGTGTAAACTAATTTCTTTGCTGGATGTCTTAGGACCAACCAGGTAATATGAATTCAGGCTACAGACAGAGGGAGGGCCAGTTTGAAGTTACCAGGCCTTGGAGAAATTTTTTTCTTTTCCTTCCATTCAGTGCTGAGGTTCAAGACAGGCTATTTCCCTTGTAGTCCTCTGGGTGGAAAGGGCAGAGGAGGGCAAGACCAGGTAGGTACATTCTATTTCATCCATACACTGAAGGTTTGGTACACTGGGGTCCCAATTACATCTGTGGGATCTTTAGATAGACTACCTGTTTTCAGTGAGCCCTGAGATTTGCTTTGTTCCCATGACCCAACAGACCATAAAACTGAAGCTGAATTTCATCTAGTTTAGCAAAATCTGTAAAGTTACAGCTGGCCTCAATGCTCAGGTTACTTCTCTGGGTTCCTATGGTATTTTACCTCTTGGACTAATCATAACTAATTTCCAGCTCATTGATGCGTTTAAAATATTTTTACCAATTTTTTGTTCTTTTCAAGGAAAACAGTTGGTCAGGATACTCAGACTATTGTACCGCTGTTCTCTAGAGGTCCAGGTTTCTGATTTTTCAAAAGATGGATTTGGAAATTGTACAGTAAAATCAACTCACCTTTAAACTTGGGCAAATTATTATTTTTTTTCATTTCTCATGTCAAGAGGGAGTATGGTTTCTCAATGTTTCTTTTTTTTAAATTCTTATTTTATATTGGAGTATACTTGATTAACAATGTTGTGTTAGTTTCAGGTGTACAGCAAAAGTGATTCAGTTATACATATATATGTATCTATTCTTTTTCAAATTCTTTTCCCATTCAGGTTATTAGAGTATTGAGCAGAGTTCCCTGTGCTATACAGTAGGTCCTTGTTGGTTATCTATTTTAAATACAGCGATGCGTACATGTCAATCCCAAACTGCCAATCTATCCCTTCCCCCCACCCATTCTCCCTGGTAATCATAAGTTCATTCTCTCAGTCTCCGAGTCTGTTTCTGTTCTGTAAATAAGTTCATTTGTATCTTTTTTTTTTTTTTTAGATTCCACATATAAGCGATTTCATGTATTTGTCTTTCTCTGACTTACTTAGTATGATAATCTCCATATCCATCCATGTTGCTGCAAATGGCATTATTTCATTCATTTAAATGGCTGAGTAGTATTCCATTGTATATATGTACCACATCTTTATTCATTCATCTCTCGATGGACACTTAGATTGTTTCCATGTCTTAGCTATTGTAAATAGTGCTGCAATGAACACGGGGGGCGGGGGGGTGTACGTATCTTTTTGAATTATGGTTTATCTGGTTATATGCCCAGGAATGGGATTGCTGGATCATATGATAACCCTATTTTTAGTTTTTTAAGGAACCTCCATACTGTTCTCCATAATAGTTGTACCCATTTACATTCCCACCAACAGAGTAGGAAGGTTCCCTTTTCTCCACACCCTCTCCAGCATTTATTGTTTGTAGACTTCTTGATGATGTCCATTCTGACCAGGGTGAGGTGATACCTCATTATAGTTTTGATTCGGATTTCTCTAATAATTAGTGATGTTGAGCATCTTTGCATGTGCCTTTTGGCCATCTGTTTGTCTTCTTTGGAGAAATGTCTATTTAGATCTTCTGCCCATTTTTTGATTGGGTTCTTTGTTTTTTTGATATAGAGCTGCATGAGCTGTTTGTATATTTTGGAGATTAATCTCTTGTCAGTTGCATATTTGCAAATATTTTCTCCCATTCTGTGGGCTGTCTTTTTGTTGTGTTTATGGTTTCATTTGATGTGCAAAAGCTTTTGAGTTTAATTAGGTCCCATTTGTTTATTTTTGTCTTTATTTCCATTATTCTGGGAGAAGGATTGAAAAGATATTGCTGCAATTTATGTCAAAGAGCGTTCTGCCTATGTTTTCCTCTAAGAGTTTTATAGTATCCAGTCTTACATTTAGATCTTTAATCCACTTTGAGTTCATTTTGTAAATGGTGTTAAAGAATGTTCTAATTTCATTCTTCTACATGTAGCTGTCCAGTGTTCCCAGCACTGTTTATTGAAGAGACTGTCTTTTCTCCAATGTATATTCTTGCCTCCTTTGTCATGGATTAATTGACCATAGGTACATAGGTTTATTTCTGGGCTTTCTATCCTGTTCCACTGATCTATATTTCTGTTTTTTGTGCCAGTACCATACTGTTTGGATGGCTGTGGCTTTGTAGTGTAGTCTGAAGTCAGGGACCCTGATTCCTCCAGCTCTGCTTGTCTTTCTCAAGATTGCTTGGGCTATTCAGGTTCTTCTGTGTCTTCATAGAAGTTTGAAGATTTTTTGTTCTAGTTCTGTGAAAAATGCCATTGGTAATTTGATAGGGATTGCACTGAACCTGTAGCTTGCCTTGGGTAGTATAGTCAGTTTGACAATATGGATTCTTCCAATCCAAGAACATGGTATATCATCTTTCCATCTGTTTGTGTCATCTTAGATTTCTTTCATCAGTGTCTTACAGTTTTTAGAGTACAGGTCTTTTGCCTCCTAGGTTTATTCCTAGGTATTTTATTCTTTTTGATGCGACGGTAAGTGGGACTGTTTCTTTAATTTCCCTTTCTGATTTTTTGTCATTTGTGTATAGCAATGCAAGAGATTTCTGTGTATTAATTTTGTATCCTTCAACTTTATGAAATTCACTGATGAGCTCTAGTAGTTTCCTGGTAGCGTCTTTAGGATTTTCGATGTATAGAATCATGTCATCTGCAAACAGTGACAGTTTTACTTCTTCGTTTCCAATTTGGATTCCTTTTATTTCTTTTTCTTCTCTGATTGCTGGGACTTCCAAAACTATGTTGAATAATAGTGGCGAGAGTGGATATCCTTGTCTCGTTCCTGATCTTACAGGAAATGCTTTCAGCTTTTCACCATTGAGAATGATGGTTGCTGTGGGTTTGTCACATCTGGCCTTTATTGTGTTCAGGTAGCTTCTCTCTATGCCCACTTTCTGGAGAGTTTTTTTTTATCAAAAATGGTGTTAAATTTTATCAAAAGCTTTTTCTGCATCTACTGAGATGATCATATGGTTTTTTTTCTTTAATTTGTTGATGTGGTGTATCACACTGATTGATCTGCAGATACTGAAGAATCCTTGCATCCCTGGGATAAATCCCACATGATCATGGTTCATGATCCTTTTAATGGATTTGGGTTCAGTTTGCTAGTATTTTATTGAGGATTTTTGCATCTATGTTCATCAATGATATTGGTCTGTAATTTTCTTTTTTTGTACTATCTTTCTCTGGTTCTGGCATCAGGGTGATGGTGGCCTCATAAAATGAGTTTGGGGAGTGTTCCTTCCTCTGCAAGTTTTTGGAATAGTTTCAGGGTAGGTGTTAACTCTTCTGTAAATGTTTCATAGAATTCACCTGTGAAGCTATCTGGTCCTGGACTTTTGTTTGTTGGGAGTTCTTAAATCACAGTTTCAATTTCAGAACTTGTGATTGGTTTGTTCATATTTTCTGTTTCTTCCTGGTTGAATCTTGGGAGATTGTACCTTTCTACGAATTTGTCCATTTCTTCTAGGCTGTCCATTTTATTGGCATATAGTTAGTGGCTTGTAGTACTCTCTTATGATCCTTTGTATTTCTCTGGTGTCCACCGTAACTTCTTTTTCATTTCTAATTTTATGGATTTGAGCCCTCTCCCTTTTTTTCTTGATGAGTCTGGCTAAAGGTTTATCAACTTTCTTTATCTTTTCAAAGCACCAGCTTTTAGTTTCACTGATCTCTTTTTCTTCGTCTCTATTTCATTTATTTTTTCCTCTGATCTTTATGATTTCTTTTCTTCTACAACTTTGGGTTTTGTTTATTCTTTCTCTCATTGCTTTAGCTGTAAGGTTAGGTTGTTATTTGAGGTTTTTCTTGTTTCCTGAGGTAAGACTGTATTGCTGTAAACTTCCCTCTTAGAACTGCTGTTGCTGTGTCCCATAGGTTTTGGATCATCGGGCTTTTGTTTTTGTTTGTCTCTAGGTATTTTTTCATTTCCTCTTTGATTTTTTCAGTGATCTGTTGGTTGTTTAGTAGCATACTGTTTAGCCTCCACGTGTTTGTGTTTTTACAGTTTTTTTCTTGTAGCTGATTTCTAATGTCATAGCATTGTAGTTGGAACAGATGTTTGAGATGATTTCGGTTTTCATAAATTTACTGAGGCTCACTTTGTGGCCCATCATGTGATCCATCCTGGAGAATGTTCCATATGCACTTTAATGTGTATTCTGCTGCTTTTGAATGGAATGCTCTATAAATATCAGTTAAGTCCATCTCATTTTATATGTCATTTAAGGCCTGTGTTTCCTTATTGATTTTCTGTCTGGATGATCTGTCCATTGATAAAAGTGGGGTGTTAAAGTCCCCCACTATTATTGTGTTGCTGTTGATTTCCCCTTTTATGGCTGTTAACATTCGTCTTATATATTGAAGTGCTCCTAGGTTGGGTGCAGTCATATTTACAACTGTTATATCTTCTTGGATTGATCCCTTGATCATTATGTAGTGTCCCTCTTTGTCTCTTCTAATAGTCCTTATTTTAAAGTCTATTTTGTCTGATATGTGTATCGCTACTCCAGGTTTCTTTTGACTTCCATTTGCATGGAATACTTTTTTCCATCCGCTCACTTTCAGTCTGTATGTGTACCTAGATCTGAAGTGGGTCTCTTGTAGACAGCATATATATGGGTCTTGTTTTTGTATCCATTTAGCCAGTCTATGTCTTTTGGTTGGAGCATTTAATCCATTTACTTTTAAGGTAATTATTGATATATATGTTCTTATTGCCATTTTATTAATTGTTTTGGATTTGTTTTTGTAGGTCTTTTTTCTTCCCTTCCTCTTTTGTTGTCTTGTGATTTGATGACTAACTTTAGTTATGTGTTTGGATTGCTTTTTCTTTTTTGTGTGTATCTATGGTAGTTTTTTGGTTTGTGGGTACCATGAGGTTTTGATATAGCAGTCTATATATAAACAAGATTGTTTTAAGTCGCTGGTCTTTTAATTTCCAATATCCTGCATTTGTGCTCTGCTCTTTGAACAATTGCTGGTTTTGCTATGATATTTGTGTGTGGATGATTGCCTGCCTTTACTCTGTGTTGCCTTGACCAGTGAGCTTTTCCATTTGTAATTTTCTTGTTTCTAGTTGGGACCTTTTCTTTTCCACCTAGAGAAGTTCCTTTAGCCTTTGTTGCAAAGCTGGTCTGGTAGTGCAGAATTCTCTCAGCTTTTGCTTGTCCATCAAATCTGAATGAGAGCCTTACTCGGTAGAGTATTCTGGGTTGTAGGTTTTTCCCTTTCATCACTTTAAATATATCCTGCCACTCCATTCTGGCCTGAAGAATTTCTGTTGAGAAATCAGCTCATAACCTTATGGGAATTCCCTTGTATGATATTTGTTGCTTTTAATATTTTTTCTTTGTCTTTAATTTTTGTTGGTTTGATTAATCTGTGGCTTGACATGTTCCTCCTTGGGTTTATGTTGTATGGGACTCTTTGTGCTTCCTGGACTTGGGTGAATGTTTCCTTTCCCATATTAGGGAAGTTTTCAGCTATTATCTCTTTAAATATTTTCTCAGGTCCTTTCTCTCTCTTCTCCTTCTGGGACCCCTATAATGCAAATGTCAGTACGTTTAATGTTGTCCCAGAGGTCTCCTAGACCGTCCTCAGTTCTTTTCATTCTTTTTTCTTTATTCTGTACCACGGCAGTGATTTCCACCATTCTGTCTTCCAGGTCACTTTTTCATTCTTCTACCCCAGTTATTCTGCTATCGATTCCTTCTAGTGTATTTTTCATTCCAGTTATTGTATGTTGATCTGTTTGTTTTATATTTAGTTCTTCTAGGTCTTTGTTAAACATCTCTTGTATCTTCTCGATCTATGCCTCCATTCTTTTTCTAAGATCTTGGATCATCTTTACTATCATTACTCTGAATTCTTTTTCAGGTAGATTGCCTATCTCCACTTTACTTAGTTCTTCTGGCGTTTTATCTTGTTCCTTCATCTGGGACATACTCCTCTGCTGTCTCATTTTGTCTAATTTTCTGTGATTGCAAGTTTCCATTCCACGTGCTGCAGGGTTTTACTTCTGCTGCTGCTGTCTGCCCCCTGGTGGACGAGGCTGTCTAAGAGGCTTGTGCAGGCTTCCTGGTGGGACTGGTACCTGCCCACTGGTGGGTGGAGCTGGGTCTTGTTCCAGTGGTGGGCAGGGCCATGGCAAGGGGTGTGTTTATCAGGCGGCTGTGTTGGCAACTTATTATTACTTTAAACTATGAATAGGCCAACTTTCTGAGAGCCAGATCTGGCCTAAGAGTTGCCCGTTTTCCATCAGGATTCAGTCAGATAAAGAGAGCCTCTATGAGTGAGATGTATACAGGTTCATTAAAGCAACAGAACCTCATACGGTTATGGGAGTGAGATGTATACAGGTTCATTAAAGCAACAGAACCTCATACGGTTATGGGAGCTGGGTAAATAGTCTGTGTAAGGCTGTTGTCTTTGTGTTTGATGCTGCAGTCTGGAGTCAGCAGGGCAGGCAGCTGGACGGGAAGATGGGTGTGAAATGAGGAGAGTGAGGATGAGTGAGAATCCACCAGGGTGAACTGGTAGCAGTGACGGTCTCTGCCTCAGTGAAGGCAAAGCTGCTGTCCTTCTTCATGAAACTAAGCATGTACCTGGCTCAGGCAATGGAAGAGAGAAAGAACCTAGGTTGCCCACACTAACAAGGGGAGCCAACAGGTGATCTCCAACAGCCTGGTCCTCTGCACTGACCTTCCAATGCCAAAGGAGTATGACTGCCACTTTACTCCCACCTTCCAATCCTCACGCAGCCTCCTTAACTCAGTGAAGGGAATTTTCAGGAAATATCATTCCAGCTTAGCTAAGTCCATATGATACATATCTATCCCTATCATCCTGTTTTAAATGACTGTTTTGACTTGAATACACTGTACTCAGTGGAACCAACTCCAACTTCCAGTAAAGACTGGTTGAAATAAAATAAGCACCTGCAAAAAGTAAGGGAAAACTTGGGCTTTTCTAATTTTATAGGATTTACTTTTTTTTTTTTTTAACATCTTTATTGGAGTATAATTGCTTTACAATGGTGTGTAAGTTTCTGCTGTATAACAGAGTGAACCGGCTATATGTGTACATATATCTCCTCGCTCTTGCGTCTCCCTCCCATCCTCCCTATCCCACCCCTCTAGGTGGACACAAAGCACCAAGCTGACCTCCCTGGGCTATGTGGCTGCTTCCCACTAGCTATCTTTTTTACATTTGGTAGTGTATCTATGTCCATGCCACTCTCTCACTTTGTCCCAGCTTACCTTCCCCCTCCCCGTGTCCTCAAGTCCATTCTCTACGTCTGCATCTTTAATCCTGTCCTGCCCCTAGGTTCTTTAGAACCTTACACAGAAATAAACTCAAAATGGATTAAAGACCTAAATGTAAGGCCAGACACTATAAAACTCTTAGAAGAAAACACAGGCAGAACACTCTATGACATAATAAATCACAGCAAGATCCTTTTTGACCCACCTCTTAGAAAAATGGAAATAAGAACAAAAATAAACAAATGGGACCTAATGAAACTTAAAAGCTTTTGCACAGCAAAGGAAACCATACACAAGACGAAAAGACAACCCTCAGAATGGGAGAAAATATTTGCAAATGAAGCAAATGGCAAAGGATTAATCTCCAAAATTTACAAGCAGCTCATGCAGCTCAATATCAAAGAAACAAACCAATCCAAACTGGGCAGAAGATCTAAACAGACATTTCTCCAAAGAAGATATACAGATGGCCAACAAACACATGAAAGGATGCTCAACATCACTAATCATTAGAGAAATACAAATCAAAACTACAATGAGGTGTTACCTCACACTGGTCAGTGTGGCCATCATCAAAAAAATCTATAAACAACAAATGCTGGACAAGCAAGTGTTACTTTGAAATTCAAGCCCCTCATATCTGCAGTAGGTATTTAAATTTTATGAATGAAGCTGATTTTTTAGAGATTTTAAAAAACTGACATATTGTTGATTTACCATGTTGTGTTAATTTCTGCTGTACAGCAAAGTGATTCGGTTATACATATATATACACTTTTTCATATTCATTTCCATTATGGTTTATCACAGGATATTGAATATAGTTCCCTGGGCTACACCGTAGGAGCTGTTGTTATCCATTCTATAAATAATTATTTGCATCTGCCAACCCCAACCTCCCAGTCTGTCCCTCCCCCATTTCCTCTCTTCCTCAGCAACCACAAGTCTGTACTCAGTATCTGCTCTAGAGGACAGCATATCATTGCTTAGATTCTGAGAGAAATGGCCTTCAAATGAGAATATCTAATCCATTTCTTAAATCCTTAGAGCAGAACCCTAGAATACTCCGGTTAGATTTTTTTCAGCTCAGGATTTAAAGATAGATCGAATATGCCTAGAGATCAGAAAAGCAGTGATATTCTCTCACCTAGAGCAAAACCATTTTGAAGTTTGCTTTTATGAAGGCAAGCCAGACCATCACAAAATATTCTTTTGCATCAACCCTTCTTTCCCAGGGTAGATCTTGTTGATTTATTTAATAAACATATTATACTAGGCTAAGGGGACACAGAGAGGTGGCCTACACCCCAGAATGGTACAGTCTTTAGGAATTGGCTCATTTATTTATTTATCAAACACTTATAGAAATCCTGGTATATGCAAAATGTTGGTGTTAATTGTAAACAAGATAGACCTGATCCTTATCCTAGGGAGTTTATCTGCTATTGAGGGTAAGATATATTAAGCAATTGTTTGTATATGGTGGTGAGGAGTCCCTGATGGAGAAGTACAGGGGATTATAAAAATTTGTGACTGGGGCCTGGGCCATGGGAAGAGTTGGGGTCTGGGAATGCTTATGGTGACATGGGAAAGATGACTGTCCCAAGCAGAGGGGGCAGCATGCCTGAAGTGTTTGATTTTAGGAGGAAAATAGTTTTGTGGGTTAAAAGGAATTGAAAGAAGGTTGACAGAGAATGTGGTATTAATAAGAAGAGGTTAGTCAGAATATGTTGCAGAATACGGTAAGACTAGAAAGGAGTTAAAATGGAGAAGTGCTGTAGAGGGGCAAGAAGATAATGGGTAGCATGATCTGATGTCCACACTGCAAAGATTACTGCCTTGGTTATTATTTTTTTGTCACCTTGACTGGGTCCATGGGGTGCTCGGACTTTTGGTCAAACATTCTGGGTGTGTCTGTAAGGGTGTTTCTGGATGAGATTAACATTTGAATCAGTGGGTTCAGTAAAGTAGACTGCCCTCCCTAATGTGGGTGGGCCTCATCCAATCCACTGAAGACCTAAAGAGAACAAGCATGCCAGGTAAGAGGGAATTTCTCCTGCCCTCAGACTGTAACTTACACCATTGGCTCTCCTGAGTCTCCAGGTTGCTGACTGTACATCTTGAGCCCCCATAATCTTGTGATATACTTCTCAGCCCCCATAATCATGTGAACCAACTCCTTATAATAAGTATTTTAATCTAGATGGATATATATTTCCTACTGGTTCTCTTTATCTCGAGAACCTTGACTAATACAATGTATAATACATTGTGTGTTATACAACCCGGACTAATACATTGTATACAATACATATAAATTTTATTCTATAGTATTTACTTATTATTTATATGTTACTTATGTATTTGACTACAGAGTAGAGAGTGGAAGAGAGGGTGCAAGAGGATTGCCAGAAAAGGAGCTAGGAGTCTGTGGTTATGCAGGTGGGAGAAAACTCATTCCATCACGAAACCCAAGTCAGCATCAAGGATGATTTCCAGTGTTGTGGATTTTGTGAGTGGTAGACTGCATGGGTCAGCCACTGAGATAGGGAAGAGTATAAACAGAACACTTACAGAGTGTACTGTGAGTTGAGTTTTAGAGAAGTTGATTTGGAGGTGTTTGAGAACGTCAAGTGGAAATGTGGCCATACAGGGCTAGAGATAGGAAAGTGGGAGGCATATTCGATCATGGTTGGTGCTGTATTTCTGTACTGCTGTGGCAATGGTACTGTTGTCTGTACAATCTAGAAGACATATTTGAAAACATAGTCCGAGTCCATGGAGTGGCAGCTGACTTGGCTCGGCCAAGTCACGATGTTGGTGGTATCCTCTGAAATCATCTCTTTCTACAGCTGGGGACAAAGAAAAGTCCTGACCACAGTCCAAAGTGCCCAGAATCTGTTGGCTGTCCTCTGAGGTGGCTTCCCAAGTCCAGTGTGGCCCAGGGAATACGACAAGGAGGAAAACTGGTTGTGTCTCCTAGCTTAATGAAACCCTGGAGAGATGTTTCCTCTATCAAGCCACTGTTTCCTGGCACATTTCTGCATGCATGTGAAACCTCTTCTTCTCCGCTCACATTCCATTTCAAGGACCTGTGGAACATGGGGCGGTGATACTCGGGACTGTCATGAATCAGAAACCTCCTCAAAACTTTAAATGCTATCACAAGGTCTGTTTTTAAAACTCAGAGAATAATTTATTTGCTGTTGGCATTATCAGTTTGTTCTCTCTGTGTCAAGCTCATTGTTTGTTGATTGCTTTTGTTGAAACAGTGATTACTTATCCAGATTTCTCGCTTTCATTTCCTTCATCATAAGAATGTACAGGAATCACTTCCAAACCTAGACAAGTTTTTAGATCATGTTTTTGCTCCCATCCTCAAAGAATGGAGACAATGGCTTTTGCTACTTTGTTACCTTCAAAATATCATAAAAACCGAGTAATATATGCAGTAACTGAAATAGAAGGTTAGCACCTGTCCTTCTTAGGAAATAGCAGGTTCACACTGACACCGACACCTAAGATGACTGTTTGAGGAAAAATATGACACAAAGTTATAATAGAAAGGAAAACAATTTAGAAAAAACGGGTGGGAGAGGCTGTAAACGTCGTGGTGCTTTGGTCCATTAAAGTAGCTGCTTTTAGGGAGTTCTTGGATTGGCTGAGGTCGGGGGCTAGGAAATTTCAATTTGGTTGGAACCACATGGGGAGCTTTCAAAGCTTGGGTCACATCCCATACAAACTAAATCAGAATGCTGGGGCATCTATATGGTGATGGTTGAAAAGCACTGACTTAGCAGATCTATGTGTGAGTTGTAGATAGACAACCTTTTCTGTGGAACCCTACCATCCTACTGATGGGAACAGAATAGCAACTCAACTTGTGACCAGGGCAGCTAGTTGATAAACGAAAATCTGCAGTGCCTACTTAAGGGGTCCATTGTACTGTCCGGGCCAACTGCATTTCTGTGTTGCTGATCCAGTGATATTAAAGCTATAAAACTTTGGTGGGATTCTTTTTACAAATTTATTTATCTATTTATTTTTGGCTGTGTTGGGTCTTTGTTGCTGCGTGTGGGCTGTCTCTAGTTGTGGCGAGCGGGGGCTTCCCTTCGTTGTGGTGTGTGGGCTTCTCACTGCGGTGGCTTCTCCTCTTGCGGAGCAGGGCTCTAGGTGCGTGGGCTTCAGTAGTTGCGGCACGGGGGCTTAGTTGCTCTGTGGCATGTGGGATCTTCCAGGACCAAGGATCGATCCCGTGTCCCCTGAATTGGCAGGTGGATTCTTAACCACTGTGCCACCAGGTAAGTCCCTCGGTGGGATTCTTTACTCAGAAAGTGTGTATACTTATCGAACACTTTCTTCACTGATCTGAAGTTCATTAGCTCTCACTGAATCTCGAAGAGCTCAAAGGTGAATTCCTCTTTCAAGAAGAGTGCTTTAAAAATTGCTCCTATATTTTAGCTGGGCTGTTTGAGAAACACTAGTGAACCGACAGCCATTCTGAAGAACCTGATTTGTATCAGTGTAATGGGCCATTTAAAGTAATGCTGAGCGAGCTTTTGATGCTAGACAACTTTCGGAGCATGGTATTGGGTACCATCATGTTAAACAACGTGGCTCATTCTGTTTTCAACTTGAAAATTCATAATGTGACGTCTGACGTCAGTTTCCTGCCAAGCCCTGTGACTCATCCCGTATTTCTGAGTTGGGCTTTTACACAGCCTGATTCAAAGGAACCTCAGAGGCCTCAAACGAAAGCCCAGTTTCAAGATTCAGCGACATAGTGACATTCACATACCATCAGTGAGTGCCTATTTTCAGCCCTGCACGTTGGGTGCTTTTCATGTATTTTATCCCATCTGGTATTCACTACCAGCCCCAGGGAGGTTCAGAGAGGTTAAATGTCATGCTCCAGGCCACGTACCTAGACAGCTGTAGATCAAACCCAAGCATCCCGATTCCTAGCCAGTATGTTTTATAATATTCCATGGTTTGGGGCAGTGAAAATTAGTTCCATGTACTGGGTGGAAGTCTCATCCTGTAACTTGCTGTGTAATCTTGAGCTTCCACAGTAGTACTCCACATTTATCAAGACAAGCATCCTAGTTATTCTGAGGTTTCCTTTGTCCAGGCTAATGACGATCTTCAACGAGACCTTCCTGTGGACTTGAGCAACCTCTCTGTGTCCCCTGGACACCTGGTAGGTCCACCTGTTTCCATCCTCTAATCTGCTTCTTGGTATGTCTGTTCCCTTCTCGTCCTTCAAGTCTCACTTAAATGCCACCCTTTTAGAGAGGTCTTCCCTGACCACCCCTTCTATCCATCACTCAGCAACGTTCCTGCATGCCACTGAACACAATGTGTAATTACTAGTCTCTTTCCCTCTTTTAATCTCTCTCTTCCTCTAGAATAAACTGTGTAAGGGCGGTAATTACACTAGATTTATGCCCAGCACCGAGGATGTTACCTGGTATTCAGAAGGTATTTGTTGAATCAATGTCCCTCTTAGATTCCACTGCCTAGCATTGAATACAGGGCTCCTGTTCTGTTCTGAGTAAGATCTAGGCCTAAAGAAAACTCTCCCCTTACCTTCTTGGTATGATTCTGGACAGTTTATTACTGCAGTCTAATTACATTAAATTGGACATCACGTTAGTGTTATCTCTTACTGAGATTAGACCAAACCCAATGTTATACATTTATATCTATCATCTATCTGTATCTCCCTTAGTTTGTAGCCCATTTTGCTAGTAGCTAACCTCATTCTGTATTTGTGCTGTTAGGGCCATAGTTTGCTCCATGTAATATGTTCCTTTTAGATTGCTCATGAAGGCCATAGCTTCCCCCTCTTGAATATTTTAGTCTAACTTTCTTGGGTGGGAATGGCAGATAATGGTTTAAAGCTTGGGCTCCAGAGTCAGGATTTTGAGTCCAAGCACCTCCATCTGCTGGATGTTTGACTTGGGAAAAGTCGCTAAGCCTTCTTGAGGCTCAGCTATGTCTCGTGTTCTAGAGGGATAACAGTATCCCCCTCACGAGACTGTTAGGAAGCTGGAATGTGGAAATGTAGATGAAGCCTTCATCAGGTACCTTGGATGTGGTGATAGTTTCTATTACTGTACTCATTCCCACTCCTAAACTGATTAGAATGGATGATTTCTTTTTTCCCTTCTCTAATCCCCTCTGGCTTTTGTAACATTTCATTATCCACAAGAGGCATCCTGATTTACACAGTGGCCACATGCAGACACTGCAAAAAGCCTGAATGTCAAAAATTTCAAAGGTAAGTGGCCTTAGAAGTCCATTCGTCCTCCACACACTGTTTTTACTGTTACCAGATTTACTAAAATGTCAGTGGCTTTGTGAGGGGAAACTCTTGACAGGTTCTGGGTAGAACAGAGGTGAAAACTGATCACAAACAAACATGCTTAGTAGTCTAACAAACATGGACTTCTGAATGGTGATTAGACGCTTGGATTTTGTAGCAAACCGTGTTTCTCAGAACCTGAGGTTTCCAAGGTGACTGCATATAAAACTACAGACATCGTAATTGCTCTGTCCAGAGGAACACCCTCACTAGTCCGTTCTGTACCCTACCCTCTCCGAACTATTACATTCTTCGCACTTGGAGATTCTTTCTCAAGCGAGATAAAAACTAAATAATTGACTGGAATATCAAAGAATGATGAACATTTCCATGCGATTAATGAGAGTAATCACTTTCAAGTCTTTTCAGTAAGACGTAATGCTCTCAGAACATTTAATGACCCATGCAGCTAACCTGACTCCAAGTGTACAGACAGCTAGGTCGTCAATTATTTTAATTAAGAATAAGAAATGTTAGTTATTTAGGTTTCTCCTTTAAATGAAATTGCTAGCTTTGATCAGAGTTGGAAGTCAGTTCAACCGCATGGCGCTAACTTGCCATGCGGCCCCGGGGACCTGCTCTCCTTTACACAATGAGGAGGCTGCGGTAGCGAATGGAAGGGTGCCTCTCCCAATGCCAAATATACCTCATGACAGATTTTGGAAGATGAAGAGCCAGTGAGTGTGTTGCCTGCCCTATGATTATAATGAAAGAGATCTCCTGCCCTGAGTGAGGTGGTCATGATCTCTTCATCCTCAGTGCTAACACTCGGTAGACATCTTAAAGACTACCCTGCATCTGTTTCTTTATAGGTTATACAGGAACCTCTCTCTGTGGGGACCAAAACAGGTGAGCTACAGAGTTCTAAGAAGGTGGAAAAGTGGAAATTAATGTCTCATATGTGAATAACTGTGCTTAATTCAAGTTTAATTTTGTAAAAGCTATTTTATACAAAATCATAGCTAAAAATTATTGCATACTTACTATGTACCAGGCACCGCACTCAGTAAAACAATTCTAGAAGCAAGTCATTACACTATTAATATTGTTAATGATCCCCGTTTTCAAGTAAGCCTAAGGTCACATCGCTAGGAGGAAGCAGCAGAGAGGATGTTCCAACCACAGCTCTAGCTGCAGAACGCCTACTTCTAGACGCCACCCTAAAACTGCCATTATTTACTGGCAATGAGCAAATGTTAGAGTAACAGGATGAAGTGTCAGGGCTCAAGGGGAAAAGTAAATTACAGTCAAAACTTAAGGAGCACCATATTTGTGTTGAAAGACATTTTGGATAACGTTTTACATTATTACAGGGATGTATCCATGTAAAACGAAAGTGAGTGGTTTTCTATTGGGTATTAATTGAATATTTCTATCTTGGGTCCAGCCCTAAAATAAAGAATTTAGTTAATATCTAGTTTATATACTTTGCAATTTTTCACAACCCACTTTAGGATCCTCTTTTAGTGAAGATGATACCATAGGAAGCTGGAAATAGTTTTGAAAGCAAAATGGAGAGAGGCCAGTGGTTCTGTCTTGGGCTCAGCGTAGTTAGCGGCGGGATTACCTGTGAGCCAGTGGCTAAGCAAGCCGGAGGGTATGTTTTGAGAGTGATTTGTGCATGTTTAATAATAATGATTACTAGGTACTGAGCCCCTACTGTGTTTTTGGACTTTCACATGGTCCAGGGAAAAAGTCCTCAGGACTTGCTACACAGTAGGTGGTAGAACCCCTCTTAAACAGATGAAGTTCAGTAAGATAGAGTGACTTGCCCAAGGCTACCCAGGTACTGACTCACAGAGGTGGGACTCAGGTAACCAGGACCATGTGGCTTCAAAGTAGCCCTCTCAAAGCCTTCCACTGAATTATCAATTATCCTAGAGGATTCATACTTTCCCGTGGGGCACCGGACCCACTAAAAGGCCAGTGTCTCTTTGCAATCCCTTGTGTTTATCTTCGAAAGTAATACGATTTAGTGTGCTTTGCAGCATAAAATATCCCGATTTAATGGAAAAATAGTGATTTAGTTAAATTATTTGATTTCTACCTTAACATCTTTAGGCAAAATATTCTCCGGGAAGGTGTGTCAGGTTTGTCCTATGGGCTTCTGGATCCTAATTCGAGAAGCAGAGCAAGGAAACGCAGAACCTGGGGCCTGACCTCCACGTGGTAGCTGTGTGATCTCGGGTAAGAGCTCACCTTCCTCATCTATAAAATAAAGGTAATGAGGATTCTAATAAATAGTCACATTACAGAGCTATGTTTATAGAACACAGATCTGGACGATTCTATCACGGTACAGTTGTCACAGAAGGCAGAGAAAAGCTCTCAAACACGGCTTGATCATCGGAGATGTAGAATGAAAATTATTTCATTCACTTCCCTGCTGCCATTGTTTTGCTATTTCAGATGGTTCCCTGTTAAAAGCATGATATTATTTCAATCTGGAGATTGAAATCTTTTCCATATTTTGAAATATTTCAAAATATTTTGGGGATTTTTTTTTTCTCTTCAACAAACTGAGATGAAGAACTAAGTGGAATGGTTTTACTCTGTAAAGTATCGCACAGAGTCGTAAAACTCTCGAAATAACTGTTGCTGTGTTTTCACTTCAGAGCCTTTAGTTGGGGCGAGTGAGAAGTTCCTCTTTAGTCATGGCTACAGCTAGTGTTGAGAAGGGTGCACCTTTCACCGTTTTTCATGTGCTTGTTAATTTTACCACATAAACGCTCGTACAAACTACCGCTGCCTTTAGAGTGCAACGTAACTAAAAGCTCACCCTGGAACTCAGGATGTCTCCTTAAAACATCAGGGTAGCAAGACACTGAGAGAGATGGTACTCATAATCGTGGCACGAATTATAATATTCATTGAGTGCTTCCTGTATACCAAGAAGTTGCTTCACGTCTTTACGTGTATGAACCCATTAAATGCTTGCTACAATCCTAAGACCTATGTCTGTCAGCATGTCCATTTAGCCACAGTGACAGACCTCACAGCCCAGTCTCTTAGGCCTTTGCTCCAACGCACTGCTAGAATAAACCAGGGTCTTGCTGTAAGGCAAATCATTAGAACTTTTAAGGCATGTGGCCACAAAGAGAAGGTCTTGATCCCACAGGAAAGATGACAGTATAATATAATGGGCTATTCTTTCCTCAGAGTCACAACAAAGTAAGCATAAGCAGAAACTTCTTAGAAAAATCCAAGAATGATATATAGTATAGTCCATATTTTGATGTAAAGTAAATTACATGGTGCAGATCTCTCTGCTAACAATAGTCTTTATCCAGATTATTTATTACAAGGCATTAAAAT
This sequence comes from Phocoena phocoena, assembly GCF_963924675.1. Taxonomy (NCBI): domain Eukaryota; kingdom Metazoa; phylum Chordata; class Mammalia; order Artiodactyla; family Phocoenidae; genus Phocoena; species Phocoena phocoena. The sequence continues at coordinate 133,165,006 of NC_089221.1, read as the reverse complement.
AAATCTTTTCTTCAATTACTTTCTAATGAAATGTACCAATTACCTTTTGAATGGTGACACATGGCTGCAATCTATTCCCGTGGTGGTAAATCTTAGTTACTTATACAAGGTTTCAAGGGCCCCCTCCTGAACTACATTAATTGCTCATGTAAACAAAGGTAGAGGATTATTATCACATTTATCAATAAATCCTGAACTTCATCGCAATGTAGTTCCCTGGGTTAGACAACATTAATCATCAGGTACTTTCCAACAGTTACGGTACAAACCTATTATAAAAGGGATGTTTCTGCAACCCAGCTGATTTTACAGCAGGTTATTAATTTGGTTGAATCCTGGGGTAATCGGGGGAGAAGTCACATAGCACATAGCCGTTATGCACAGTGAAGTTGAAAACCTAATGCTCTTAAGCAACTGGTGGGCCATCTGTTGGCTAACAAATGAATAACAAGCGCTATTTCAAAGAGCCTTGTTTGGGGGCTGCTGATGAAGAACTAGGCTTCTTCCAAGGCCAAGTCTTTGAAGTGGCTCCACCTCTTACGATAACTTTGTCCTTATGGGCTATTATTTTAGTAGGGAATTAGGAGGGGAGACAGGAAGAAAGTACCATTACTGTGAGAAGTCCAGTTTCTGTGCAAAGGAAAATCTATCGACCTTGGTTGACTGCTTCCTTCCTATTCTATGATACCAGGTAATCATGAGTTTCAGAACAGACCTCAGTATTTGCCAGGAAGTCATTTTTCCTGCTTTCTTAAAACCTCCTGCAAGCTTTGGTTTACTCACTGCTATCTGACGATAATATTGGTACAGACCTTATAGGAGTTGGGGGAGGATTAAATGAGATACTGAATGTAAAACAAGTAGAACAGTGCCTGGAACATTTTGAATTCAAAGATGTAAGCTATTTAATGGAGCCAGGTCACTTAATGTTCGTGAGAAAAGAACAGGTAAAAGTTTTTATCTCCTCACAACTACCTTCTGTGTTTTTACTTTGGAAAGAAACGTCTGTAAAAGACAGAAGGAGATGTGTCAAGGCAGATACATTGATTACCTTCCCTGTTTGCCACTGAGGTAGGTAATTTATACATATAATCTTATTTATAGTCCATGACTTAAAATGTATAATATCGATTGATACTGTTTATAAAGTAACTGGGACAGAGAAAAAACGGATTTACCTTATCGAATATGCAAGTAAGCAGCAGAGACAGGATGCAAACTCAAATCAAACTTCAAAGTTCGTATTCTTTGCAGGGTGCTTAAGAACTTAATTAAGTTCTAGCACCTATGTACCTGGAAATACCAATAATCTGACATTATTTTGTCAATCTCTGCTGAATTTTTACCAACATTTTGAATCACTCTAAGAACTTAAGGGTTCTTGAGTCGTGTATGGCTTAAAGAATTGACTAGAGGATAGTATTGGTCTAGCTACATTCTATCACATCGGCCTTTACCTGTGTTAGTCAAATATTGAGCCCTGGCTGTTCTACAGAAACTTGCGGAGGCCTGGCTATGTACTAGGCATTGTGCTAAGTGCTGAGAATATAATCAAGTACTGTTTAAGAGGTTCTATTACTCTCCCTGTTTTGCATTTGAGGAAATTGAGGCACAGAAAGGTTAAGCAACTTGCCCACGTTCACATAGCTAAGAGTAGCGAGACTTGAATTGGAACCCAAGCACTCTGGGTCTATAATTGGTGCTCTTTGTACCACCTCTCCTGGAGGAGACAGACACACCTGTAAACTGAAATACAGAAGAAAGAACATTTATTGTAAGAAAGAGAGGTAGAGGATATGAGCTGGGAGTGGGGAGCTTAAGAAAGTCTCCCAAGGAGAAAGTAACAGGAGATGGGAAGGCAGCTTCTCCAGGCAGAGCAGGCATAAGGAGTTTGTTATGCAAGGAGAATAGGGTGGAGGTGAAACATGGGCTAAAGAGGTGAGAAAATGCCTTCAGGACCTTGTGGACCAAGGAAAGGGGTGTGGAATCTGTCCTCTGAAGGGCCTTTAACAGGGAGTGACATGGTGGGAGTGTGTTTGGATAGACCCTCTGACTTAAAATATTGCAGGGGGGTGATGGCAGGCAGGTTAAGGGGCTGGCCTGTGGCACTCTCAGGAAAGATGAGCGTCTTCCAGGGCAGCTGTATCAGGGTCTGAGGCTCACCACCCTCACAGGTCTTTGAAAAAGCAATAAGGATGGAAAGCTGTCTAAAATATTGTCAGGTATAGCCACCTTCAAGACGGATTACATAAAAGTAATACTTAGGCACGAAACAAGATCAAACAGTGACACAGATACAATCGAGAAGTGTAAAATTCTTGGGAGGTGACTAGAACTTGAAAAGGAAATATGAAGATCCAGTACTGGCTTTTAATTAGATGCCAGGAAAGTGACTGACAGAAAGAATAAGATTAATAATTAACCAAGGAGAAATATGGATGTACAGATTAATAACCATCAAGATAACTGAGTTGATTGCAAAGTAGAGAGCTTTTTTTTTTCTTCAAAGACAGATTGGATGAGCATTAATTATACTTTACTGCAGACATGGTAGTCAAGTGGTCAGGCTTACCTCTGTGCTTTCTCAGAAATGCTGCTACCACAGCCTCTGCAGTGGGCTGTAGGAAAGCGCCCTGTACTGACACGTTTGCACTAGGAGGGGGGCGCACTTGGCCAAGATGTGTCAATAGGATTTTTTTTCCCCTGGAGACTTGGAGTTGATTGTGGGACTAGCCAGTCTCTGTTTGTTTGTTTCACCTACAACAGAAGCAGGGAACGCTCATGTACAGAAAAAGGGGTAACTGCCTTACTTCCCGATGGAGCCCATCAGGCCCACGTGCCTTTTGATTCTATCTGATATTCCTCTTTCTTTATAACCAATTCATTCCGTGCTAAGACATCTTTAATCAGATGCCCAAATGGTTCTAAGACCATCTATTAGTGAATCACAGGAGCTAAGAATAGGGAATTTCTAGCCCAGCCTTCCTTGGATAAATTATGCAACGCTCCTTAATCAAGTTTGAGACCCTTCTTTGCAATAGCCAAAGTCATTCTTAGTGTCATCATTCTAGATAATTCCTTAGAATTCCAGACTCATTATTTATCGACACCTGCAATTATTGTTTCATCTCAGACAGACATCCAGTTTCCTCCCCAGGTCTGGCTCGGTTACAGTGCTTGCGGTCCCAGCGAGCGGCACTGCCACTCTTAATCACTACCTAGGATGCATTCTCGATACTGCAGAAGACCTGTGGAGCACTGCATGAAAGGCTTATTAAAAATGAGCACCCTAGCAGAAAAATCTTAAGAGTACTTCTGTTGCACTACGACACACACAAAAGACAAATTCTCAGCAAAGCTCACTGGGAGATCTCAAGCTGGAGGAGGAGATGTAAGGAGAGAGATTTCTCAAGTCAAGTCTCTCCATATCCTTCCTGAAGGATGGGCTTGGGTTGATTACTCTGTTCAGGGTGAGGTCTTATAAGTTTTCAGAAAGCCACAAGTGGGGGCTTAACCAATATTTATACCCTCTAAAACTAACACTTTAAAATGCCAGCATAGAGGATGGGCTCGAGATGGCAGAGGAGTAGGATGGGGAGCTCACCTTCTTTCTCCCACTAAAATATTTAGAAATACACCTATGAGAGGAACGATTCACACAGAACGTCTACTGAATACTGACAGAAGACCTCAGACTTCCGAAAGGGCAAGAAAACCTCCATGTACCTGGGTAGGACAAAGAAAAAGAAAGGAATCCGGTTGGGACCTGCACCCCAGGGAGGGAGCTGTGAAGGAGGAAAGGTTCCTGCACCTTGGGAAGTCTCCTCACCGACGGGGAGAGCACAGCAACGGGTTTGCAGAGGGCAAAACGAAGAGTAACCTGCTCCCCAGCCTAAGATGCTTCTCTGCTGGTGCCGGTGGGGGCCGGGTGCTAAAGCTCACGCTTCGGAGGTCAGACCCAGGGAGAGGACTGGCCGCACGGAGAAAGCCTGAAGAGACTGGACCGTGTGCCCTCAGAAGCAGCCTGGGCTGGCCAGAGAGGCAAGGCACCATTACTGGGGGGAAGCGGGGGCATGAGGAGAGGGGCGGGATCATCATAAGAGCTTCCTTCCCTGTGAGCCCTCCCAGGCAACAAGACGCCGCCTACAGTAGCTCCAGGGACAGGCACAAGTCACTACTGTGAGAGACTGTGAGGAGGCACCAAGCCCAGCCCCCGCTGTCTCAGGAGCACATGGACTGCAGCCACCCCTAGGAGACCTGTGAGCAGAGGAACTCCTAGAGCATTTGGCTTTGAAGGCCAGCAGGGCTTGAGTGCAGGAGCTCCACAGGACAGGGGGTAACAGACTCCTCTCTTGGAGGGTGCGCAAAAGGTTTCACATACACTGAGACCCAGCACAGGGCAGTAACTCCATAGGAGCCTGGGCTGGACCTACCTATGAGTCTTGGAAGGTCTCCTGGGGATGCGGGGGTTGGCTATGGCTCACTGCGGGGGCTAGGACAATGGTGGCAGAGACCACAGGGAATATTTGATCAGTATAAGCTGTCCTGGAGGTTGCCATCTTGGCGACAGAACAGGATAGAAAGTCCAGAGATAAACTCACACACCTAGGGTCACCTTATCTTTGACAAAGGAGGCAAGGATATACAATGGAGAAAAGACAGCCTCTTCAATAAGTGGTGCTGGGAAAACTGGACAGCTACGTGCAAAAGAATGAAATAGAACACTCCCTAACACCATCCACAAAAATAAACTCCAAATGGATTAAAGACCTAAATGTAAGGCCACACACTATGAAATCTCCTAGAGGAAAAGATAGGCAGAATGCTCTGACCTAAATCACAAGATCTTTTTGAACCCACCTTCTGGAGTAATGGAAATAGAAACAAAAATAAACAAATAGGACCTAATGAAACGTAAAAGCTTTTGCACAGCAAAGGAAACCAAACCATAAACAAAATGGGACAAAATATTTGCAAATGATGCAACTGACAAGGGATTAATCTCCAAAATGTACGAACAGCACATGTAGCTTGATATCAAAAAAACAAACAACCCAATCAAAAAAAGGGCAGATCTCAAGAGACATTCCTCCAAAGAAGGTATACATACAGATGGCCAAAAAGCACATGAACAGCTGCTCAACATCACTAATCATTAGAGAAATGCACATCAAGACTACAATGAGGTATCACCTCACACCAGTCAGAATGGCTGTCATTAAAAAGTCTACAAACAATAAATGCTGGAGAAGGTGTGGGGAAAAGGGAGCCCTCCTACACTGTTGGTGGGAATGTAAATTGGTACAAGCACTATGGAGAACAGTATGGAGGTTCCTTAAAAAACTACAAATAGGATTACCATATGATCCGGCAGTCCCACTCCTGGGCCTATAGCTGGAGAAAACCATCACTCGAAAAGATACACGCACCCCAGGGTTCACAGCAGCACTATTTACAATAGCCAAGACGTGGAAGCAACCTAAACGTCCGTTGACGACAGAGGAATGGATAAAGATGGGGTACATACAATGGAATGTTACTCAGCCATAGAAAAGAATGAAATAATGCCATTTGCAGCAACATCGTTGGACCTAGATATTGTCACACTGAGTGAAGTCAGTCAGACAGAGAAACACATGTCATATGATAGCGCTTATATGTGGAATCTAATTAAAAAGGGTACGAATAAACTTCTTTATAAAACAGAAACAGACTTACAGATACTGAAAACGAACTTATGGTTACCAGAGGGGAGACGTGGTGGGGAGGGATAAATCAGGAGCTTGGGATGAACATACACACACCACTATACATAAGATAGAGAGCCAGCCTCAATATTCTGTGATAACCTATATGGGAAAAGAATCTGAAAAAGAGTGGACATATGTATATGTATAACTGAATCACCTGAAACCAACACAACATCGTAAACCAACTATACTCCAATAAAATTATTTTAAAAAATACAGTGCCATTAACTTACATGTTTGAAAAAAACGTGCTTTCTCTTCCTTGCCTCTCACTCAAATTCAAACAGGATACCTATTGGTTTTATCTTCTAGATCTCTTAAAATCTGTCATCTTGTTACTACACCCATTGCTATCACTCTGCTCCAAGTCACTGAAATCTTTCCTGTGAACCATTGCAATAATTTCCTAACTCTGTCTTCACCATGGTCCCCTCCAGTCCATTCTCTACATTAAACCCATTCTCTTCTAAATATAAACAAGATCGTTTTATACACACACACACACACACACACACACACCTGGCTTAAAACATTTCAGTGGACCCTCACTCCTTCTATGCCAAAGATGGAAACTCTTTACATGACCCACAAATCCTTACATTATCTACATTCTCCCGACCCCTCAAGTTTCATCGCTGACCTCAATCCTCCATACTACCTTCCTGTCATCGTCTGTAACTATTACAATTTTATATTTCTTCGTGAAGTTATTTAATTTTCCCCTTCCTAGAATATTAAGTGGAAAATGAGATTTTTTCCTTTCTTGTTTTGTTCACTGCTATATCCCTTTGGCAGGGTGGTGCTAGCAGCTTCTAGGTCCACAGGAAATATTTGTTGAATGAATAAGTGAAGGAATGTTCACCACTGCAACCCTAACACCTAGCTCAATGACTGGAATGTGCAGACACTGAGTAAAAAGGTAGAGGAGCAGGATTGAGATTACAGTTCAGTGGGATGCCTGTGAATGACTCCCTCATATTATTGCCTCTTGACTTCAGATAATCATAGTGCCCCTTTGCTTTCACTCCTTGTAGTAGTCGTGCAGGACATATCACTTAAAAATATAATTTCATCCACCTCTGATCTTCCCACGAACCCGTGTCCCCCGCATCGGCAGGCGGACTCTCAACCACTGCGCCACCAGGGAAGCCCCCATTCGCTTTTATAGCGCTGGCATTAAAGGAGCTTTTAATCCTCCTAAGCAAAAGGCTATTTGAAACTTCGCTTCAAGTAGGTATATTCTCTTTCTTTAACGTTTAATTTACTAGCAGGTAAAGCCTATGCAAAAAGCTTTCATTCTCAGTGTGGATAGATTTGTGATTCAGAGGCTGACTGAACACTTAGCAGGCAAGATGGAGGAAAGAAGATGGCTAGTCCCCTCCACAAAGGGAACTGGATCAGTTTGTTCTGTATAGCCCCAGGGCTTAGTCAGAGAATCAGGGGTTGGAAGTAGAGAGATTTCGTTGGTTGTAGTGTAAAACGTTCCATTAATGGGATGGGCTGCCTTAGGATGTAGTGAGGCCGAAGAAAGGCTAATTGTCAGGGAAGTTATAAGAATCATTCCAGAACTGGATGTAACGCTGGATAAGATGACCTCCATGCTTCCTTCTCGGAGGTTCTACGTTTGGTATAAAAGGTTGCATTTTAAGCTGGGGAAGAGGCAGTAAAACACAGTATGATAAGGGGAGCCGAACAGCCACAGAAGAATTTACTGTGGTAAATTCTCAGCCTGTAGCCCAGAACACAGACTACGCCCAAAGCCCAGAGTAGGGGGCTGTATAGATTTTGTGACAACACTGTCATCGGGGCTTTGATTTCAGTCGTGACAGGACAAAAATGATTAATGTGTGAGTGTTCACTGCTTTCCCTTCTCTCCATGTCAGCCCCCAAGTAAACTTGGCCTTGCCTGCCCTGTTCTCTTCCCAAAGAATTTGTCTTTGTTGCTTTTTTTTTTCCTTCTAGAACTTTCAGAATGGGGAGACAAAACTTAAGAGGAATTTGATCTACCTAATAAAATCCAGACAAAGAGGGGTGCCAACCACCGTGTGGGCTGTGGTGTTGGCAGAGTGGGTTTGGAAACAGAGGTGTGGAACAGCTGCCCCATGAGGTGCACCAAGAGGAGAAGAGGGGGGGGTAACAATATGAGACGCTAACACCATGAGATGGGTCCCCGTTATGTCCTTTGAGAAACGTAAGTAAAGAATAGAATTTCTTCTCAGTTACCTTTGCCTATCCAATGCGATCCCACTCTAGGAATAAACTATAGTACGTTCAAGCCTTATAAGGATTACTCAGTCATTCAAACAATAATAATCAGTTGCTTCTGTGATCAGTCACTCCTGTTTTTCAAGTGTCTACTACTTTTGTGATCAACGGCTCCTGTTCTTTGGGAGTCCAGTTTGGGAGATGCTGGGATCAAATGAGAAAGTGATAGGCTTCTTTTTCTTTACTAATGACCTTGCTTCTGTTTCACTAAGAAAAAGACATCAGAAGAGAACTTCCATATGTTCCCACCACCTAATCGACCTGCATCTATACTTTGTTTTCTCTCCCTCCACTAGGCACGGACTCTCCAAGCGTCCAGGGTTAGATCTTCTCTCCCTTAAGCACTCTCTCTTCTCTTCTGTTCCGTCCCCTTCCTTTCTCTTCTACATCATTTTCATCAACACACAGACTTGCTGCATTATCTCTGTTGAACCCAAATACCCCTCCAGCTACTGCTTAATATCTCTCCCTTTGATATCACAACCTTCAAAGATTTGATTATTTTTACTCTATTTCCATCATGGAGACAAACCCAATGGCCCAGTATCAGTCTCACTAGCCAATCTGGGCAGTAATGGACACTGTTCATCACTCCTTCCATCTTGAAACTTACAAGGCTGAGCTTCTGGGACACCTCTCTCTCTCAATTCTTCTCTTATCCTACTGGTAGTTCCTCTTTATTTCCCTGACCTCAATCAATACTCACTACCCAGGTGATTTTACCCAGTTTCCTGGCCTAGAAAAATTTTACCCAGTTTCCTGGCCATCTCTACCTGGATGACTCCCTCACTGACATCCGTCTGGGCTCTGCCCTGAACTCCAGACTTGTATCTCTAACTACCTACTGAATTTCTCCATCTGGATAGCCACAGGCATCTCAAACTTAACACGTTCCACCTAAATTCCTAACTTCTGCTGCCCCAGCCCCCACGCCTGTGACCCTATTGCAACTTACCCTATCCCTGTTGACTGCAACCTCATTTTTCCAGTTGCTGAGGCCAAAATCATTGGGGGTTATCACTGATTGCTTTCTCTTAGACTCACACAGTATTATATGAGAAAATGCCACCGTCTCTGCTTTCAATGTATATTTGTAATCCAAACACTTCTCGAAAGGTCTAGTGCTACCACCTTGGTGTGAGCTACCATCTTATCTTCCCTGGGTTTTGCAAGAACCTATCTAACTGGTCTCCTTGCTTTTTTCCTCACAGAAGCCAAAATTCTTTAAAGATGGCACACTGGAGCCAAAGCAATCCTTAGAAGGCGGGCCTCATGAACAAAAGGTACCTTTGAGTGAATTACAAAAGAAACCTTTCTTTCGAAGAATGGACTTTTGGGTCAGTGTGCTGCAGGGTGCCCTTTACTGGATCCCCTTTAATTCTTGAAAGCCCTGATTTCACTGCTGGGCTCAAAACCCACAAGTGGTCACCATGCCACCCAGAGTAAACACGCCAGTCTTCACAACCATACAGAATGCCTTACAGCACCTGGCCACCTGCTGCCTCTGCCCCCTCCTTGCTGGATAGTCCTATCTTTGCTCCCTCTGTTTTGGCCACATCAGTTACCTTGCTGTTTGCTAACCACACAAAGCTTGCTTCCACTTCAGGACCACTCTCCCGCTTAGAGACCTTATGAGGATGGCCATGACTAGTGGATGTTCTGAGAATTCTCCTTTCATCTGTAAGAACCATTTAAAATCCTGGCTCCTGGCTATCTCCTCCTTGCATCTTAACACTACTAAAACGTTCGCTTATAAACATCAACACCATCTTCCACTAACTAACTGTGCACTTAGGTGCTGCGACCTGCAGTGTTTCGTGTTCGCTCGTAATTTAATAAGGGCATATACGACGTGCTAGGTTCACCAAACAGCAGTGTTAGATGGAATCCTACCTTCGTGCAGGTTACAGTCTCAGACAGTTAATTTTATGTGTCGATTTGCTTAGGCCAAGGCACCCAGATACTTGCTCAAGCATTATTCTTTACGTTGCCGTGAAGGTATTTTTTAGACGAGGGTTAACGTATCGGTGGACACTGAGCAAAGGAGACGACTAGCCATAATGTGGGTGGGCCTCATCTCATTAGTCAAAGGCCTTAATCGAAGAAAACAATGGACCTCCCTGGAAGCAGAGAGAATTCTGCCAGCAGACTGCCTTTGGACTCAGACTGCAACTCTTCCCTGGGTCTCCAGTCTGTCGGCCTACCGTGCAGATTTTGAACTTGCCAAGCCTCCGCCACCGGGCGAACCAATTCCTAAAAATAAACCTCTCTTTATACCGTGTACCCGTCCTCTTGGTTCTGCTTCTCTGGAGAAAGGCAACCCATACACAGTCTAATGGGAAAGATCCCTTCAAAAGTCACGACGGTCAATTAAAAATTATGACGACAAATACTACTAAGGAGAATTGCGCAGGGTTAAAGAAGTCTGCATTAGGGAGATTTGCCCTAGTTAGGGACGTCAGAGAAGGTTTCCCTAAAGGGGTGGCCCTTGAGTTGTGGTGTCAAGGATAAGGAGAGTCAGGAGGTGAAGGAGGGGCAGGAAAGAGGACTATACGCAAGAGTTGGTGAAGACTTGTGGCCTTCCTCCTTTTAATCTTTCTAGCACTTGGGGATAGATACTAGTTTCACCCCTATTTTATACATGAAAAAGCACACAGAGGCGAAACACCTTGTCCAAAGCCACGTGGGTAGGATGTGGCAGCGCTGGAATTGGGGACTAACCTTGGAACTGGGGGACTAACCTAACTCCAAGCCTGTTCTCTGAACCACCATGCAGATTCGGGAGAGGTAGGGAAACATCCACATTGTACCGTTTTCCGACTCATCCCCTAATGGATGCAGCTTGAAAGGTTGTGTTATTTCCAGTTCATTCACTTATTCCTCATGTCTACTCCAAACATAAACACTGGGTCTTGTGGGCATTGAGAGATGAACGCGACAGGGAATTTAGGGAGACAGATGTGTCTGTGTTACAACACGGCTTGCACAGGCAGGAACCACCTTTGCAAGAGGAACAGGGAAGGCGTCACGGAGGAAGTGCCTTTGAGCTGCATTTTGGAAGATGCTGTTTTGATTGTCCCCGAGATTCGTTTCAATCAGATACGGTGAGCCACGCAGATACAGAAATGGTTGTCATGAAGGAAGATGCTTGTTATATTCACAGGTCCCTAGAAACGGGAGGCATGACATGCCACGCAGGGGTGCCAAGTGGGGAAGCATAAGAGTCGGTCGGGAGGCAGAGGGAGTGAAGGAGAAACATGGGCAAGAGTCTCTACTGGGGTTTCCATGGGAAGAAATGGGCAAGACGGGAGGGGTGGCTAGTGTGAAAAATCTCAGCAGGTCCCTGGGGGATGGGAGCTGTCTCTAGTTCTCTGGCACCCGGCCCTTGGGTGATGGCAGCAGGCAAAGAGTAGTCCAGAATATAAGAGTCTGACAAAGGAAGGGGGTGGGGGGCAGGTATGGACTCTAGATTGGTCGCTTTGCACGGGAAAGGTGTGCTTGCAGGCAGGTGAGCTACATCCTATCTCTAGGAATTAGTTAACCCTGGGAGGGGTGGTCCTTCCCAGCAAGGCCCAGGGATGTCAAAGCATCAGAATACAGAAAAGACAGACAGGGTTAATGCAGATGCAGAGGACCAGGCACTGCAGGGAGGGCTGCATCCTGCACAGAGCCATTGAAGCATAAAGGAGCCTGGTGGTTTGGGGGAATGACAGAGCAGGATATAGTCAGAGGAAAACATGCACGAGGTTGGGTGGGAGCTGGAATTGGAGTGAAATACCTTGATGAGGAACCTAGATTTTTTTTTTTTCTCCCGGTAATGAGGTACCATTAAAGGCTGCACAATTAGACTTATTAATTAAGAGACAGAGTGCGTGTCTTTGAGGCATCGCCTATAAAGTGACTCATTGGTAACCAGCCCAGCTTTTCCTAGCACAGCTTTAACTGGAACTCCTTCGAACGGGTATATTGGCTCTCAGCCTGACACCCAGGTAAATGCTTTCGATGTTTTCCTTCCTAAAATATCCACTGTATTAATTTCACACATGAGGGGAAATCGTATTAAATCTCACTACATAATTAGCCAAACCACAAATACATTTTCAGAAAGAAAGATGACTCATATCGTTTCCGAATTAAACCTTGAAAGGTTTAATTAATAAAAAGCACAATTTGGAGGGAACTCATTTAGGAGGAGTTGGGGCTTAGCTTCCCGGAGGCGTGTGCTCAGAGCATCCCTGCTCTCCCTCCATCCAGGGTGGAGGGGCAGCTGCTGGAATGGTACAAACAGCTCTGTGTAGAGAGATGGCCTGTGTTTTCCTCACCCATGACACACCGTCTCAGAGACAATGAGGGAGCTGCTTAATGATAAGGAGCTGCCTTTACAGGAAACAACTTAAAACCTCCTGTTACTTCAGTGCAGACACAGAGGACACACCGGCAGACCGGCAAGCCAGCAAAGGAACGTGCAACTTGGATGGAGAGGTTCCTCCGTGTCCAGCTCTGTGCTGGCCACTTTGCAGGAACACTGGCAGTGATTCCTTACAGCCCCCATGTGAGACAGGTGGTGTTAGTCCCATGTTTCAGATAGGGGCGAGACAGGTGGTGTTAGTCCCATGTTTCAAATAGGGGCGCTGAGGCACAGAGGTGTGAGGCAGAGCTGGGGCACTGACTTCAGGCCTGTCACTTCATCACACTCAAGTTCCCTCCGGAAATCGGGCAGAAACCAGGGAGCCCTGGGGCAGAAAACCAGCATTTGAATCCCAGCTGTGAGACCTGCAGCCTCAGTTTTGCATCCCTAGAAAGGGGATAATAATATCTTGCAAGGTAGTTGTGAGGTCTGAATAAAATAATGCATGTGAACCTGACACGGGTGAGCACGCCATAGGTACCGGTTACCGTACATCTTTCTTCTACCTGGGCGGTCATCATCAACATCTAGTGGGTCCCTTTGATGTCAGGGTATTTAGAAGCACGGTGGGGTAGCTCAGAGACCAATCTGAACTGAAGGGAGTTCAAGGTTGGAGGCTATGTTGCAAATATTTCTAGTTCAGAAGAGTATATTACAGAAATGATATTAGAACCGACACTGTTTTCTTCTAAACATGTTGTCAGTGTCCTACTTAAAACCATGCAAAAGCTTCCTAAATGCATTTAAGCATAAGTTTTAAAATCCTTACCTTGGCTACCTCTGAGGCCCTGCAGGATTTGGCCCGCCTACCTCATCTCGTACTGCTCTTGCTTTGCTAAGTAGTAAAGCAAAGCACCACTTTGGCGCCGTGGCCCCCCCCAACTTCCGTATCTCAGATGAGTACTCCATCTATGCCAGGCACTGTGCAAAGGACTGATACATGGATTACCTCATTTAATTCTCACAGCCCCCTGATGAGGTGGGTGCTAGTGTTATCTGTGCTTTACAGTTGTGGAAACTGAGGCCCTGACAGTTTAACTACTGGCCTAAGACACCACAGTTAATGAGTGGCAGGGTGGTAATTCAAACCCAGGCATTATTGCATCACAGTCCAAACGCTTAAACTTTACTCTCTGGCATCCCCAAAGTTTGAGCTTGCCGAGCTCCCATAGCCGCTCCAAGTAGATGTTTATTGGGTGAGGCCAGACTGATGAGGAAGTGGCAACACAGATTAGGCACTCAGGCTCTAGAGAAGCCAGCATGACGCGCAAGCCAAGTCTGGGCCCCTGAAGGAGACAATGCGTAAATCCTAAACATGCAAGCATGACGCGTCCATCACTCTTTCTGGCTGCTCCCTGCATAAACCTCATTGAGTTTGAAATCTGACTTCACCAACCAAATCGCCCTTCACTGATGAGCTTCTACCAGCTTTAAAGGCTATAATCTCCTGTCCTTTCCATTTCTTTTAGTCAGTCGATTTATGATGATTCCACTGAACCTAATCTTCATTATTCATCTTATCTATCTCCGACATCCCAATTCCCATTATTACTTCCTAATTATTTTTATGTCCAAGACAAGTGACAGGCAATACGAGGAATGACCAGACACGTTAGAAAGAATGTAACATGCAGCTTTGCCACCATGCAGGTTGAGTGGCTGTGTACCAAATGTCAACTTTCACAGCTCAGTGAGCTCTTTCCTGGGCCTGTCAACAGTGGACTCTAAGAAATACAACCTCCGTTTCTCTAGTCAGCAGTAGCAAAGCATAGACGTCCAGCCCCAAGTATTCACAGATGCATATACAGTTCTCATGAGCCTGACACCAATTACCTGAGATGAACTTAGATAAGTGACCAAGAAAAACAAATAACGTCATTGAAAGGGTGCACAGTCTTCATCAAAGATTTGTGCGCTGAATGGCTTGATTTGTAAAAAACAAAACAAAGATGTGCTTCAAGCAAACATCTGGAAGGGCTACTTGATATAGTCAATAAAAGACGGTATGAAAGCTCCTTGAAGCAAGTCTCACTAGATTAATATACACAGTCGATTCTCATTATTCATGACAGTTTCGTTCTGTAGAGTCGCCGTGAACGCTGAAATAACAAACACTGAACCACTGCTCCTAGGGGAAATACAGGATAGGTTCCTGCAAGCCTCCTGTCATAACAGTTTGGTCCACTGATCGATACCTCATCTTGTTTTATGTTTAAAGACACTTTATTTAATATATATTGTTGACTCATTAGCATTAAACTCATGGATAGCACTATAACTCACGCCTGATGAAGTTTATCTGACATATGTATTTTCTCCGTAAGGCACATCACAGCCTTCTGTACTTAGGAATACTAGATAGCACTTCAGCACTATGTTTGGGGACCAACTTACACAGGAAAAAAAAAAAAGGTGGCAGTAAAGAGAGTACAAAAAGGACACATGTTGCTAGCACGAGAGCTGACATAGTAAGGCAGAGACTCCTCTAGTTCAACCTCAGTTGGAAACATGTGCATCTGAGTGACTTAAAATTTTCACCACCCTGTGCACATCCATGAAATCAACAGCAGGTATTAACTTTTGAGTTACGAATAAATTTTAGTGAGTAGGCAAATTCACAAATAGGGGATCCAAGAATAACGAGGATCGGCTTTTAAGATTAATCTCAATCTTAAACTTTAATTAATCTCAAGCTTTAAGATTCCTTTCATATATGTTGGCGTGAGGAGGTAACTAGAGCAATGATTTGACAGGATTCAGGACCCACACCCTGATCTTCTATGAGTGGTGCAGTGACTTAGCTCCTTGAGCTAAACTGGTGAAGGGATTAGCCTACGGCCAGCATGCGATGCAGGTCCTGTTGCTTAGCTGAGAAAATACTAGAGGTTGGTTAAGGTAGCCAAGTGCTTGTGGACATTTTGGGGAGTCTCTCCTAGCTCACAATGGCCCCCTCTCCCTTTTAACTGCCTGGTGACCCCTAATCATAACAACTGAGCCTGTATTTCTACATTCATCCAGCCAACACTTATTGAGTACCTACTGTGTGGGGGCAATGTCTAGATGATGGGAATATAGAGGTGAACAAGCTCCTCATGAAACTTACATTCAAGTCTGGGGTAATAAACAAGTAAACAAGATAGTTTCCCATTATTTTAAATGCTGTGAAGGAAGCAGTGAGGGGATAGAGTGGAAAACCAGGCTACTGTGGAAAAAGGGATGGGGATGTGTATTCAAAGGAACCCATGAAAGGGCACGCCAGCCTAAGGGATGGGCACGTGCAAAAACAAGGACGTGGTGTGTACCATGACGACACAGGCTCATCCCACCACATGGAAGGAGGAGCAGGGAGAGCCCCTTGAGCATTGCATGCTGGGCCTTAGCTTCTGTGAGATACCCAGTAACCTTATAATACCTTTTTTTTTTCTTTATTTTTCTTAACATGAGTCTGTCTAGTTTCTTATATTTGCATTCAACACTTTCCACATATTAGGAAAGTTGACTGGAACAGGTAAGTGGGAACATTATGTTGGCTGGGAAAATAAACTTTATCAAAAATGAGTTGATAAATAATGACTATCTTATTTGTCTCCCATAACACTCGCGAGTACCAACAGCTCATTTTAAACGTCTCTTGAGATCTGCCAGACCTGTAGTGTTACCTCCTCCTGTGACAACTGGCCAGACTATTAGGCTATCACACCTCTGCAGAGATACTTATTTATGATGTATTTCACTTTGGGGAGTTTCAGGAAGTCATTAAAATATAAAACCTGATTTTAAAAAATGCATATACTGGGCTTCCCTGGTGGTGCAGTGGTTAAGAATCCGCCTGCCAATGCAGGGGACACGGGTTCGAGCCCTGGTCCGGGAAGATCCCACATGCTGCAGAGCAACTAAGCCCATGCGCTGCAACTACTGAGCCTGTGATCTAGAGCCCACGAGCCACAACTGCTGAAGCCTGTGCGCCTAGGTCCTGTGCTCCGCAACAAGAGAAGCCACTGCAATGAGAAGCCAGCGCACCACAACAAAGAGTAGCCTCTGCCCGCCACAACTAGAGAAAGCCTGCACGCAGCAGCGAAGACCCAGCACAGCCAAGAGTAAATAAATAAAAATTTAAAAAAATTTTTAAAAAAATGCATGTACTGGATTAAAGCTAAAATAGTAGCTTCTAGGACTCCCTCACTGAGCAAAGCCAGGTCAGGGCCTGGGGACAACCTTTTGCTGAAGTCTCAAGGTCGCTTTGCACAGGAAAGGTGGTAAAGTACAAGAGGTAAAGTACAGCAATTACGATGCTAACCGAAAGGGTCATCCTCTAACAAAATAAAAGTACTTCGAAACTGAGTTATTTGTAGTGAGGTGGATGGCCCTAGAGTCTGTTATACAGAGTGAAGTAAGTCAGAAAGAGAAAAACAAATACCGTGTGCTAACACATACATATGGGTTCAAAAAGAAAAATGGTTCTGAAGAACCTAGGGGCAGGACAGGAATAAAGACGCAGACATAGAGAATGGACTTGAGGACACGTTGAGGGGGAAGGGTAAGCTGGGACAAAGTAAGAGAGTGGCATGGATTTATATATACACTACCTAATGTAAAATAGATAGCTAGTGAGAAGCAGCCGCATAGCACAGGGAGATCAGCTCGGTGCTTTGTGACCACCTAGAGGGGTGGGATAGGGAGGGTGGGAGGGAGACGCAAGAGGGAGGGGATATGGGGATATATGGATACGTATAGCTGATTCACTTTGTTATACAGCAGAAGCTAACACAACATTGTAAAGCAATTATACTCCAATAAAGATGTTTGGAAAAAAATTTTTTAGATAAATAAATAATAAATAAATGGAGGCAGTAGTCCTTCAAAAAAAAAAGATTATAAGAGGAAAGAAATAACTGCTTATTATAAAATATGAACTAATATTCATAAACAAGGAACACATATTTCACGTTCAGTTTGTTGTGTTCTTTTTGATCTTTCATTTGATTGTGTTCATTTTGTCTTTACTCTTAAGTTATCTGGAATAACCCATAACACCTGTTATCTAGAATAACCATGAAATTTTTCTTGTTAAAAAAGACGGGTCCTCATTGTAAGATCTGATAGTGCACTAAAATATGTAAAATTCTCTCTTTCCTGAGAGTAATAATTAAAATACATAAATGAAGAGGATGTGAATCTAAGGAAATACTTTTATTGAACAGAATAAGTGTGAAACAAGATAATGTGTTCCTTGACACGTTGGGTGGCAAAGATTTATAATGTACTCTTCAGTACCACCCAAGTCTGCAGACAGGAATGGATGGGAGGACCAGTGAAAACAAATATTAATTTCTCCCCCCAAATATCTGGCCTTTGATGAAAAGATGCTGTACCAAGAGCCTAAAGTTTGTGTGTTTTGTTTAATCTATGACTATATATATATATTATATATGTATATATATATCTGTGATAGAATAGTATTCTGATATAATAATGATTGTGCGTTTCTGGAACACATGCTACCTCCTGTTGTTTTGTAACCCTTTTTCCTATTTAGGTAACAGGTACAGTATTCTATACAAACTACTTCAAATAAGGAATGACACGGCAGTATGCAGGCCTAAGACAGTCAAGTTCTTAGCTTTTGGATCTCAAAAGGATTAGTCTGAGTATAAACAATGGGTCTCAAAGACCAGTTGAAGAGTCAAAGTAACTATCACCAGACTGAATCAACAATATCCTGGATAAAGGAAGAAAGGGGTAAGTCACAAGAGAAGGACAGACAATGAGGAATTCCTGAGAATGTTCCCTTGTACCTATTTCATGCCCCAGCAAAGTCCAAGTGCAGGAAGGGGCAGACCATTGAAACCTCTGAGCAATACGTTCTACCTCCTAAGGGCAGCAGGAAGGTGACACAGAGAATGGACAAAGTGAACGTCTTACTGCCAGGATTAGGGGGTGTTCTAATATCCTGCCAGCACCAGTGACTGAGGATCAGGAAAAATAAAGTCATCTTGGCAGATGTCAGTGTAGGTGAAGGATGACAAGGACCCAACTGCCACTACCCAGAAGGCTTGTCATGATATTAGTACTCCTCCCATAATTGAGACATAAAACCAAAATGAGAATGGTGGAAGATAGTGATATCCTGAATTAAATAACAGATTTAGGCTATCCATAAGAATAGATGTTCAACATAAGTGAAAAAAAAGTCCATTTGCTTTTTATTCCAGGTTGGAAACTGTACCTGCTACACATACATATAATTTGAGATTATATATCCAGAAGACAGATAATTTACTATACTACTGTATCTTTCATTGAAATGGGAAAAAAAATAAGGGTTTAAGTATATCCTTCAGGTGACTTTTACTTTAAAATTTCTGACCGAATTGAATATGATTGCACCAGGTTGATTAACTGGAGTACTTTAGTAAACATAGTTGAACTCACTGTGAATAAAAACAAGGTACTACAAAATAGTCGTGAAGGGCAAGACCTAAGTCACATCACTACTGAAGGACTGGCTAAGACACAAAATCAAATATTAGAGTTATTTAAACTAAAGTAATAAGGGACTATTCAATACCTGTGATCACAGAGTCATGACGAAAGAACTATGCAATGTCTAGGCAGAAACGATGCAAGCTACTCACACACAGCTCATTACCAACACTCAAAATACTGAGTTTTTCCTAATTAGTACAGGCTATATCTCTCTGACCTTCAGGGGGCAGGGGCGTACAATGATATTTTTATTTTTATATATTTATTTATTTAGTGTGTGTGTGTGTGTGTGTGTGTGTCACTTATGCCTTAGATGTGGACTTTATTTTATTTTTTAGCATCTTTATTGGAGTATAATTGCTTTACAATGTTGTATTAGTTTCTGCTGTTTAAAAAAATGAATCAGATCTATGTATACATATATCCCCACATCCCCTCCCTCTTGCTTCTCCTTCCCACCCTCCCTATCCCACTCCTCTAGGTGGTCACAAAGCACCAAGCTTATCTCCCTGTGCTACATAGCTGCTTCCCACTGGCTATCTATTTTACACTTGGTAGTGTATATATGTCAATGTTACTCTATCACTTTGGCCCAGCTTACCCTTCCCCCTCAACATGTCCTCAAGTCTATTCTCTACATCTGCATCTTTATTCCTGTCCCACCTCTAGGTTCATCAGAACGATTTCTTTTGTTTTTTAGAATCCATATATGTGTTAGCATACAGTATTTGTTTTTCTCTTTCTGACTTACTTCACTATGTATGACAGACTCTAGGTCCATCCACCTCGCTACAAATAACTCAATTTTATTTCTTTTTATGGCTGAATAATATTGCATTCTATATATGTGCTACATCTTCTTTATCCATTCGTCTATGGAAACATAGATTGCTTCCATATTCTGACTACTGTAAATAGTGCTGCAATGAACACTGTGGTTTGTACATGACTCTTTTTGAACTATGGTTTCTTCAGGGTATATGCCCAGTAGTGGCATTGCTGGGTCATATGGTAGTTCTATTTGTAGTTTTTTAAGGAAACTCCATACTGTTCTCCACAGTGGCTGTATCAATTTACATTCCCACCAACAGTGAAAGAGGGTTCCCTTTTCTCCACACCCTCTCCAGCATTTGTTGTTTGTAGATTTTTTTGATGATGGCCATTCTGACTGGTGTGAGGTGATACCTCATTGTAGTTTTGATTTGCATTTCTCTAATGATTAGTGACGCTGAGAATGCTTTCATGTGTTTGTTGGCAATCTGTACATCTTCTTTGGAGAAATGTCTATTTAGGTCTTCTGCCCACTTTTGGATTGGGTTGTTTGTTATTTTAATATTGAGCTGCCATGAGCTGCTTGTATATTTTGGAGATTAATCCTTTGTCAGTTGCTTCGTTAGCAAATATTTTCTCCTATTCTGACGGTTGTCTTTTCATCTTGTTTAGGGTTTCCTTTGCTGTGGAAGTTTCATTAGGTCCCATTTGTTTATTTTTGTTTTTATTTCCATTTCTCTAGGAGGTGGGACAAAAAGGATATTGCTGTGATTTATGTCAAAGAGCGTTCTTCCCATGTTTTCCTCTAAGAGTTTTATAGTGTCTGGCCTTACATTTAGGTCTTTAATCCATTTTGAGTTTGTATGCCACAGCAATCAGAGAAGAAACAGATGGAAATAGGGGAGTGTGCAGAGTTTCTGATCAGCTGTAAATCTTATGGGGATTCCCTTGTATGTTATTCATTGCTTTTCCCTTGCTGCTGTTAATATTTGTTCTTTGTATTTAATTTTTGATAGTTTGATTAATATGTTTCTTGGCGTGTTTCTCCTTGGATTTAACCTGTATGGACTCTTTGCGTTTCCTGGACTTGATTGACTATTTCCTTTCCCATGTTATGTAAATTTTCATCTATAATCTCTTCAAATATTTTCTCAGACCCTTTCTTTTTCTCCTCTTCTTCCGGGACCCCTATAATCCGAATGTTGGTGTGTTTAATGTTGTCCCAAAGGTCTCTGAGACTGTCCTCAATTCTTTTCGTTCTTTTTTCTTTATTCTGCTCTACAGTAGTTATTTCCACTATTTTATATTCCAGGTCACTTATCCCTTCTTCTGCCTCAGTTATTCTGCTATGGATTCCTTCTAGAGAATTTTAAATTTCATTTCTTTTGTTGTTCATCAGTGTTTGTTTGCTCTTTAGTTCTTCTAGGTCCTTGTTCAATGTTTCTTGTATTTTCTCCATTCTATTTCCAAGATATTGGATCATGTTTACTATCATTACTCTGAATTCTTTTTCAGGTAGACTGCCTATTTCCTCTTCATTTGTTTGGCCTGGTGGGTGTTTACCTTGCTGCTTCATCTGCTGCATATGTCTCTGTCTTCCCATTTTGCTTAACCTACTGTTTGGGGTCTTGTTTTTGCAGGCTGCAGGTTCGTAGTTCCTATTGTTTTTGGTGTCTGCCCCTAGTGGGTAAGTTTGGTTCAGTGGCTTGTGTAGGCTTCCTGGTGGAGGGGATTTGTGCCTGTGTTCTGGTGGGCAGGGCTGCGTCTGGTGGTGTGTTTTGGAGTGTCTGTGAACTTAGTAATACTTTAGGCAGCCTCTCTGCTAATGGGCGGGGCTGTGTTCCTGTCTTGCTAGTTGATTGGCATGGGGCCTCCAGCAGTGGACTTTGCTGGCAGTTGGGTGGAGCTGGGTCTTAGCATGAGACAGAGATCTCTGGGAGAGCTCTCGCTGATTGATATTATGTGGGGCCGGGATGTCTCTGGTGGTCTAATTTCCTGAACTCGGCTCTCCCACCTCAGAGGCTCAGGCCTGACACCAGGCCAGAGCACCAAGACCCTGTCAGCCACATGGCTCAGAAAAAAAAAGGGAGAAAAAAAGAAAGAAGAAAAGGGAGAAAAAAAGAAAGAAAAAACAATTTTAAAAAATTTAAATAAAATAATTAAAATAAAAAATTTTTAAAATTAGTAAAATGAAAAAAAAAAAAAAAAAAGTAGAGAGCAACCAAACCAATAAACAAATCCACCAGTGACAACAAGCGCTAAAAACTATACTAAGAGCTTCCCTGGTGGCGCAGTGGTTGAGAGTCCGCCTGCCGATGCAGGGGACATGGGTTCATGCCCTGGTCCGGGAAGATCCCACATGCCGCGGAGCGGCTGGGCCAATGAGCCATGGCCACTGAGCCTGTGCGTCCGGAGCCTGTGCTCCGCAACGGGAGAGGCCACGACAGTGAGAGGCCTGTGTACCACAAAAAACAAAACAAACAAACAAAAAACTATACTAAGATAAACATAAAAATCAGAAACAAGTCAGTTGCAGACAGAAAACCCCAAGTCTATTGTTGTTCCCAAAGTCTGCTACCTCAATTTTGGGTTGATTCATTGTCTACTCAGGTATTCCACAGATATAGGGTACCTCAAGTTGATTGACTGTGGGGATTTAATCTGCTGCTCCTGAGGCTACATGGAGAAATTTCCATTTCTCTTCTTTGTTCGCACAGCTCTTGGGGTCCAGCTTCGGTTTTGTCCCCATCTCTGCATGTAGGTTGCCCTTAGGTTTCTGTTCCTGCCCAGTCAGGATGGGGTTAAAGCAGCAGCTGATTAGGGGGCTCTGGCTCACTCATGCTGGGGGTAGGGAGGGGTACAACAGTTATGACTGGAATGCGGGGCGAGCCTGCAGCGGCAGAGGCCAGCGTGACACTGTAACAGCCTGAGGCGCACCGTGTGTTCTCTCCTGGGGAACTTGTCCCTGGATCATGGGACCCTGGCAGTGGTGGGCTGTACAGGCTCCCAGAGGGGGTTGTGGAGGAGGTGTGTGGATAGTGACCTGTGCTTGCACACAGGATTCTTTGTGGCTGCAGCAGCAGTGTTAGCGTTTCATGCCTGTCTCTGGGGTCCGAGCTGATAGCCACAGCTTGCACCCGTCTCTGGAGCTCGTTCAGGTGGTGCTCTGCCTTCTGTGGGCAGACAGGGAAGGAATCCCCTCTCCTCACACACCCCGAAACAATGGTCTCTTGCCTCTTAGGCAGGTCCAGAGTTTTTACTGGACTCCCTCCCAGCTAGATGTGGCTCACTAGCCCCTTCAGGCTGTGTTCACGCAGCCAACCCCAGTCCTCTCCCTGGGATCTGACCTCCAAAGCCCGAGCCTCGGCTCCCAGCCTCTACCCGCCCCAGCGGGTGAGCAGATGAGCCTCTCGGGCTGGTGAGTGCTGGTCGGCACCGATCCTCTGTGCAGGAATCTCTCCGCTTTGCCCTCTGCACCCCTGTTGCTGTGCTCTCCTCCGTGGCTCTGAAGCTTCCCCTCAGCCCAGCCCCTGTCTCTGCCAGCAAAGGGGCTTCCTAGTGTGTGGAAACGTTTCCTCCTTCACAGCTCTCTCCCAGTGGTACAGGTCCCATCCCTCTTCTTTTGTCTCTGTTTTTTCTTTTTTCTTTTGCCCTACCCAGGTACATGGGGATTTTCTTGCCTTTTGGGAAGTCTGAGGTCTTCTGCCAGCATTCAGTAGGTGTTCTGTAGGAGTTGTTCCACATGTAGATGTATTTCTGGTGTATTTGTGGGAAGGAAACTGATCTCCACGTCTTATTCCTCCGCCATCCTGAAGGTGCCCCCCCCTACAAAGCTATGTTTAAACTGAGAGCATAATCACATTTAAGCGGCTGCAATACCCTTTTAATTATTTGGATTTGTATCAGTGGGTTTAGGCTAAGTTATGCCACAGTAACAAGGACCCAGAATTTCAATGGCTAACAAAAACAATTTGCTGATCTTGTGGCAGAAGGGAAGAGAGAAAATGGCAGAACCAAGCAATGGCTCTTAAAGTTTCTGCTCGGAAGTAGCATCTGTCCCTTTTACTCATACTTCGTTGGTCAACTCAAATCATGTGATTCCTGACACGGGCAGGGCAGTGTAAATCTCCAAGAAATGTTTATGAATAGTTTCTATATTTGAACATTTAAAAGAGGGACCTTTAGGGACTTTCCTGGTGGCACAGTGGTTGGGAATCCGCCAATGCAGGGGACATGGGTTCGAGCCCTGGTCCGGGAAGATCCCACATGCCGTGGAGCAACTAAACCCGTGCACCACAACTACTGAGGCCACACGCCTAGAGCCCGCGCTCCGCAACAGGAGAAGCCACCGCAATGAGAAGCCCGTGCACTGCAACGAAGAGTACTGCCCGCTCGCTGCAACTAGAGAAAGCCCACGCACAGCAACGAAGACCCAATGCAGCCAAAAATAACTAACTAAATTAATTAATTAAAAAAAGAAAGGACTCCTAGTCTTTTTTTTTTTTTTAAAGACCTTTAGGTTAACAAGAGACATATATTGTTTTTGTGTGTCCCCCGTTCATCTAGTTACAATAAGTAGAATTTCTTTGGGGATCCACCCCTTCCATATATTCAGGTAATATGGTTTGAGTGGATCTATCTATCTTTACCTCCAACTCCAGGGAGAGTCACATGACCCATCCCTGGCCAATCTGAGCATTGTACTCCCTTGGCATTACTGGTTCAGGAATAAGTATGTGATCTAAGTCAGGCTGCTAGGGTTTAATTCCGGGAATCTTATTGGAAATTCTGAGAAAAGATTATATCTTTTTTTTCCTTGAGTAAATTAAAGGATGGAATGGAAGCCCAGGAGGCATCTTGACAGAATTATGGGAGAGCCTTCTGGAGAACGGAATCCACACAGGGGAAACCAGAACTCAGAAATACAAAGAGTAAAGTGGATACTGGGTTCTATCATTTGAGTGCTTGGATCTAGAAATGTCTGGGCATACCACCCCCTGGACTGTTCAGTTATGTGAGCCAGTCATTACCATCCCCACATCCTTGAGAAAAATATGCTTGAATTAGGCGTTCTTTCACTTGCAACCAAAGTTCTTACTAATACACTTGTCCACATGGTAGACATACTTCATTTCTCCCTCTGTGGTATAAGATAATGGTCTAAGAAGGAGAGATGGGTCAGAGTCATAGGGTACCATATAATTCTAAATAAATCACAAAAGCTGTACAAAGCCATGGTTTGCAATGGTGGGAGAAGATTATAAAATCCATACTGGCATGGATCTTGTCTCATCTTTATCTCATTATTTTATGTTCCTTTACTCCTGTGCTTCATTATACTAAGAATTCCCTATTTCTGTGTCCTCAAGATCCAACACTGTACGTGGCACAAACTAGGTACATAACAAACGGTTGAACAAAGAAATGAGAGAATATTCCTTATTAAAATTGTTGCCTACCATAGTACAAAATGTGATTAAAGTCATATCCTTTTATTTCAATCAGTTTTTGCAACATGAGCTATTGACTTCTTTAGATATTAAAAAGTGACACTCTTCAGAAAATTTTCCAAATAACAGCTGTTAAATGACTTAGATAAATATGTGGAGGGTCTGAAATTCCAGGCAGAGGGAATAAATTGAGTAAAGTAAAAAAAAAAAGATAAAAGTATGGACAAACTCAGAGGCATATATTTCATGTTACAGAATCACTCCGTATAGATTTTAAAGCAATATTTTTCCTGTTTAAAACATTATTTAAATAACCAACATTATCTCATAGTTGTCAGTAGCTGAAGAGTCTGAGATTTCTCCTGACTTGCAAGCTAATAAGGTAGCCTGAAAAACACATGATACTCCTTGTCAGAGACAAGGGACCTTCACTGATGGCACAGCAAGGAGCACAAGCATTGTCATCCCACTGTCGATTTCCCTTACCCAAAATCCCATGGGTGGCAGGGGGGGCAACATACATGGGTCCGGACGGACGTGTGCAAATGCAGTGGCTTGTGTTACAGGAGAGGAACCCTGAACTTAAGGAACCCAAATCATTTTTAATGGGCAGCAACTTGCCTGTCCTTTGCTCTGGGGCGGGGGGGGGAGATAGTTATTATACTGGAGAGTAAGCCTGGCTGCCCTATGTTCTAGAGGAGACATTTTCTTCATTTCCTAAAGCTCTTCACCATATAAACATCCTTGAGAAGAGAGTTTGGAACAAAAGGAAGCTAGTGCCTCACTCACAAGACACGCAGAAACACAAGAGACCCAAGAGAATTGTCTCCCACCAGCAGTAACAGAAAACCTAAATTAAAATAGGACAGTCTGACTTTTTCTTTTTTGCGGTACGTGGGCCTCTCACTGCTGTGGCCTCTCCTGTTGCGGAGCACAGGCTCCAGACGCGCAGGCTCAGCGGCCATGGCTCACGGGCCCAGCCGCTCCGCGGCATGTGGGATCTTCCCAGACCGGGGCACAAACCTGCGTCCCCTGCATCGGCAGGCAGACCCTCAACCACTGCGCCACCAGGGAAGCCCTACAGTCTGACTTATTAAACTGTGGATATTTAATTTCCCTTCAAAAAGAACTCCTACCATATCAGAAAGAGAAGCTGTATAAAGTCAATTTGACTCTGGAGCTTCCTGAAGGATAAGATGCAAAACCCTTATTGCTTTTTTTTTTTTTTAAACTGAGAATCATTTTCCAAAGAAAGTTAGATTCTTTTGGCTTTGGTTTCACTAGGTTGAGTCTCAAAACATTTCTTCCTGAGTTTGTTTGGGGATGACTTAGGGAGGGAAAAAATGGGGTAGCCAGGAGTAATATAGAGGTTTTTCTTGGCTAGGAGATGAGAGTATATTTGACCACTCATAGGGATAATTCAGAGGGAAAAAGTTGAAGATACAGGGAATAGGTGGTCAATTGTTGGACTAATATCATCGAATAGGTGCAAGGGGATGGGATCCACTGCAGGAGCAGAGGGGCTGCTTTAATGAGAAGCATGGACCGTTGATCCCGGTAACTGGAGGAAGGTAGGTGAAAAACGCACATGTAGATGTAGTGGTTGAAATGTGTGGACATTCTCTTTTGATTGCATCTATTTTTTTTTATATGAAAAAGGAAGCAAAGCCATCAGAAGAGAGGGAGGCGTAGTGAGGGGGCTATGAAAGGTCTTAAGAGAAAGGAGTGGTATGCAGTAACTCTAGGACTATGATAGGGAACAGACTAAAGACATGTCCGAGGGTTTCTGCTCTGTACTTATAACCCAGCTGAGGTTAGGACTCATGACCTTAGAGACAGACTGGTTAATGTGACTGTATATTCTTCTCTGGCAGAGGGTATGCTGCCTTGGGGAAGAAAGAGGGTGGGCAGAGAATCAGATTAACCAAGGATGGCACATAGCTGGGGTGCAGGCAATGGTTAAGCCCACCCTGCACATTCCAACCAGACTGGACTTCTCTCATTCCTTCAGCCTCTCTTGTCGCGGGATCTTCCTCTGTTCCCCTACTTAACACTGCCCCCTACTGTTCATTTAGCTAATTACCACTTAAATAGCAATTCCTCAGGGAAGTCTTCACTGACCCTCAGACTAGACTGTAATAGGCTTCTTGGCCGTTCTCACTTCCCTCTTCCATGACAGATGCCCCTTTGTCGTTATTTGTTCAATCTATGTCTTTCATACGTGACATGGCTTTCCCCAGGGTCAGGGACACGTTTGCCTCCCCTACCCGTCTTACTTGGTGGCTGGGAGAGCATGGTCACATGCAGCGCAGTCACAGGATTCATACATCCGATGCAAACACTGTCATGAGAACTAAACTCTCTGCTTCTTGGGCTCCAGGATGCCAAGACCCAGGACTGACAGTGGCAGCCAGTCACTGAAGCCATAGTAAGAACGACCAAAAAAGAGGTGGTTAACTTCTTCTCTATAATTTTCAAAAACAAATGTGTATGTGGCTTCAATCAAGTAAGATATAAATTTCAATTGAGCAAACGTTTATGGAGCTTTCACAAGGTGCCCAGGACCTATGCTATTGTCTCATTTAGCTCATAAAACAAACATCTTTTTATGTGTTAAGACTATAGGGACTTAATAGTAAAAGAAACCTTCAGGTGAATAGGAACATTACACCCACACTCTGATTCACAGATAGGAACTTAAGTTACTTAAATGCAGAATGACTTGCCTGCCCAAATATATGCATTTAGGCAGCCCTTTGCTCCTTGTTTTAACTCAGTGGCTATCAAACCTTAGACTGCGTTAGAATTATTGTACAGGGTTGCACATAAAAAACCATGTACTACAGATACACTTTAAGAGATTTCCAAAGGTAATTTTTTATAACTATGATTCGTTCTCTCAGCCCTGCTGACTTGAGAACCTCTTTCCCTTACACTTTGCTCTTCCTTAGGTATAAGAGCTCAATAAATATGTGTGGAATGAGAAAAATAAATATCTCAATTAGAGTAGTTTGCTTTCTGCCCGAGCTACTGAACAAAATTATTATTGGGAAGTTATTAGGTACCATGAGGTTACAAAGGTGGAGTGCACAGCGTTCTGGGAACAGGTGGACAAGCACGTAAATTACAAGACAACAGTGCAGGCTTCATACAAAGATACAGCGATTCTGGGGGAAGTCCAGGGATGGGTGATGCTTCTAGTTAAGTAGGAGTTAACCTGATAAAGGGAATCAGGGGGTGAGACTATGTGTATGCCTGGTGAAGGAGTAACAGGTTCAAAAGCACAGGGTTTAAGAAAACTAAAACCAGCCATTGCAGTTCCTCTAGGAATTGTTGAGGACGAAATTCATTGAAGGAAAAAAAACGTGGATTTCCCTAAAGTTCTTTCATTCAGAAAAAGCCTTCATATTCTTCCCGAGCTTGAAGATGTCTGTGTGCATCCAGAAGAATGAGACCCAAATGTTTTTCTGCAGTTGGAAGCAGTTGGTGACCATAAAGTAATGACCTTACGGTCCTAAAAGAAAGTTTGAGGCCCTTGTTCTTAATTACTGGGAAGGCCATTTCATGCCAATCTTATGTTCAGCTCACGTGCACAAGATGTGCTGTAAACTAGGCAGGTGAGTCTGACTGAGATGTGGATTGTGGGAAATGCTGAAATGTCCTTGGTCACCTGAGAAGTACTCTTGAATGTTTCTGATTAGCTCTGTCCCCTGTATCTCATGGCCACTTTGAAGAAACAGGTTCTAGTGCCGACTCGTCCTTTAAGAAGTAAAAGTTGGTGATTATAGCTCTTGAAGAGTCAGTACCAATTTTATTCCTTTTTTGGTTTGCTAAACTGAGAGCTGGCCCTAATGCAAGACACTCTTACGTGCAAGGATATCTCTTGATTATAGTGCAAGGTAATTCAGAAACATCAAGAACAATGGTCTTTCGTCTGTGAAACAACAGCCAATTGCTTTTAGAGATCAGGCAGAGATTCCAATTAGCAGCTTGATGAGCTAGGTAATTTCAAGCTTTACAAAGAGAAAGAAATTAACTGAAATCACAATTGGAGTCATCAAATTCTGCATGTGGGTACTGACAGTAAAGAAATGGCCCTTTCTTCCAAATTAATTGATCTGTGTGATTTTGTGTCATCTAATGGTAGTCACTAGCTGTTGTAGTAGGAACAGAGGGCGTGGCAAAGCAAGGTGACCAAGAGGCGTAGATAGGACTCCCAAGGAGTTTTTACATATGAAAATGGAGTGTCTCAATATCTAGACAACTATGGAGCCATTTTCCATGCATTACTGTCTCTGCTTAGCAATACTTTACTCCTAAGTCTATTTAACTAGGAATGAGTTCAGAGTCCTTCATTTCAAATCCAAGTAGAGTCATAAGATGCCATACCTGTTAGTGTAAGGTATTGGCAAGACCAACAATCTTGGTAACTGTAGCTCATTCTCTTCTTGACTTTTACATGCAAATATATTACTCTTAGAACCTTTCAAAAACTTTCTTTGGTTTTATTTTTAAACTACTACTTATTAAATATTTCTTACATACCAAGTGATGCACCAAATGCTTTGCACACACTTTCTCATTTAATCCTAATAATATAATGAATCAGATAATTCTGACCTACCTTTTGTATAGATAGAGAAATAAGGTTTATCGAGGTTAAGTAACTTTCCCAAGGGCACCCAGCTGGTCAGGAGCAGAGTCATGAGTCCGAGGCTGGTGTGCCTCCAAACTGTGCCCTTTAGGACTCTGTTCCTCTGAAACAAACTTTCTATGCCATCATCAGTTGTCTCTTGAGGTAATGAGTAATTGTCGCCAGGGATGCACAAAGAACAAGCTGAATACCATGTGTTCAGAGAACTGCAGAAGGGATTCCTGCATTAAGTAGGAGGTTGCACCAGGTGGCCCCTGAGTCAACTTCCAACTGATTGTTACATACTGATAAAAGGTTGATATATTTTCAAAGCTGGGCTTGGGATGCTGAGTTGGTGGTCATGTTAGACCACTGTAGGTGCCATTAGGGAGGGAGCAGATGGACAGGAAAGAGGTGGTCATCCAGAAAATTCTTCATTTTTTCAACACGTTAACCCTGCTCCTGGCCTGCTTAAAAATGGTTGGTTCTTATGAATCACTATGTCGTACACCTGTAACTTATATAATATTGTACAGCAACTATACTTCGATTAAAAAAACTGTCGGTCCTGCAGATTAACTCTCATTCAATTTGGTCTTGTACTGGTGAGTGATTTCATGCCTTGAAAGAAAGTGTGGGGCATCCCATTTGAGTTGCAGTGATGTCTCTCAATTATCCTACACATATGCCATCCTGCTGTTCCTGTGTTAGAATACAGCACCTCCACCAAGTTGAAAGCTGTTCTCTAATTTACAGACAAGCAGGAAGAACAGCGGGATAGAACTAGGTCAATTATAATAGCAAATGTGCATGAGCCACTATCCCCAGGGAAAGCCTTCATTACACACCACTCAAAAAAAATTAAGATTCTGAAAAAATGAAATGACTGATCTGAATGGTAACATCCCCACCTGTCTCTTTCTCCTCACCTCAGAGTTGAAAAACACCTTCTTTATATTGTACCTTTCATCCGATTTTATCTCATAATAGGAAAATCCTAAACTGTATGTTAATGGGTGGATCATCCATCCATGCATGCATGCACTCATCCATCCACCAATCTACTCCGTATTATTTTCCAGGCACTGTTCTGAGCACTAGGAATATAACAGTGAACATGATGAAAGTGACTCCTGCTTTCACAAAGCTCACAGTCTGGTAAGGAGGCAATTATGATACAGAATGAAACAGGCTGTGATAAGGAGATTTCATGACATAGTACGAGCACATGGCAGAGGCTCGTAACTTGCATTCGACTGGTCAAGGAAAACGTCATGGAAACAGCTAATGTCTGAACTGTTTCCCAAAGGGTGAGTTGGAATTCTCTAGGTCAAGTATGTATATATAACATTTACAGGAGAGGAGCAGAGTGACAGAGTTTTGCAGTATAGGAAACGTGAAGAAGTCAACGAAGTACAGTGTGCGGGAAACGGAACATCTCATAGGAGCTTCCACTGACCTCCTCAGACACACAGTCACGGGTCCCGGAGAGCTGGGCCATTTCTTCTTTTATTTTTTTAATCTAAGTATTTTTTTAGACAGCTTTATTTAGACATAATTCACATACCATACATAATTCACTGATTTAAAGTATACAATTCAATGGCTTTTATTATATTCACTGAGTTGTATGACCATCACCATCATCCCTTTTAGAATATTTTCATCACCCAAAAAGAAACCCCATGCTCCTTAGCCATCTACCCCATAAGGCAATCGGTTTTTAAAACTGCATGTAGCCTTCAGGTATAAAAAAGGCACAACTTGCAATTGCTATCTAATAGGTCCAGATTACCAACAGCCAGAAACCTAAACTTCTGGAATCAAGGATGGCTTTCCATGTCTGCTGCAGTGGTGAAATCTGTGTGCGGGTATATGTGCGTGGAGGGTCGGGGCCAGGGGAGGGAAGAGGGTTCCAAGAGGCCCTAGAATAATGAGTCAGAAGCTTCGCTTTTAGCTCTAGAATAGGCTCTTGAAAGCAGAGGTTTTTAATTACAAGAGCTGATCTTTTGAGAGAGGGTTTCGTTTTCTGTTTGTTGCCTTCTTAAGCCAAAGATGTGAAGTTTTGTCACTCTGGTAGAATAGGAGCTAAAATTAGATATTAAGTTGCTACATAAAAAAAAACGATTTTATATCTTGCACATTTGAGTTGTAGTTGAAATGTGTACACATTACATGCCACAAAATGCTTGGGCATGTGGTAAATGCTCAATATTTTATCTATCAACCAATAACTGTTGCAACGACTACATTAGACAACATGTTTGGAGTGTGCTAGCAGAGGTCTGCAAACTATAGCCTATGGGCCAAATCTGACTCACCACCTGTTTTTATAAATAAAGTTTTATTGGAACACAGTCATGCCCACTTGTTTCACACTGTCTATGGCTGCTTTTGATCTACAATAACACAGCTGAGTAGTTGCAACAAAGATCATATGTCCCTCAAAACCTAAAATATTTACTCTCTTGCCCCTTATAGAAAATGTTTGCCAACTCCTGGTTTATAGTTTTAACTGTTTTAGGATATAACGCACACACAATCTGTCTCTCTAACGCACACGCACACACTGTATTAGTTAGGTTTTTCCAGAGAAACAGAACCAAAAACATGTATATATATGTATAGATAGATAAATAGATAGATAGGTAGACTGACTGATTTATTTTAAGGAATTGGCTTATGAGATTATGGACAGTGAGAAGTCCACACTCTGCAGGGTAGACCAGAAGGCTGGAGAAGAGTTGCCATACAAGTCCAAAGGTAGTCTGCTGGCAGAATTCTCTCTTCTTCTGGGGAAGTTAGTCTTTTTCTATTAATGCCTTTGACTTATTAGATGAGGTTTACCCACTGAATGGATGGTAAGCTGTTTTATTCGTCTACTGATTTAAATGTTAATCCCAACTAAAAAAAACATACCTTCACAGAAACATTTAAAATAATGTATCTGGGTACTGTGGCCCAGTCAACTTGACACATAAAATTAACTAACTACACACACACACACACACACACACACACACACACACACACACACAGAGCAATGTCCTCTGAAACCAAGGAGAGTACACCCTGCTCTCTGTATGTCTTCTAATGATTTCACGCAACTCATTTTGATTAGTTTGCCGTTAAATCAGTCAATTGGAATAGACAAATCCCGCATGATACTCCTATCCTCAGTGCTCTGAGAAACAATATATTTTGTTACAACAATTCATAGTTGTTCCCTGAGAATGATAAACGTAAATACTTCACATTTCACACCCTGGTCATTTTGGTATAGCACCAGGCAAGAAAAGGCTAAATCCAAGTGGATTTTTATTGAAATAGGCTGGCATAAAAGATGACACATTCCTTTATTCTCTGTGGGAAAACCAGACAGGCCTAAGTAATAAAATGTATCATATCTATCTTCAATTATAGCTCAGTGGGGAGGGAGAATAATGCAGTCTGAAAGTCTTTAGACCTCGCAGAATGATGCTTTAATTAAATAAACACGTATTTATTTTTGTATTTAGGAAATAGCTTTAAAAACAAAGTATTGGGGTCTGATTTAAGGGAAGAGGCTGAAATGTAAAAACCTTTGTTAATAAGGTTTTTGTCCTATTCTGTCCTCACTTTTGTAGAATAGGTATAGCAATACATGCTCTATCTCTCACAGGGTTAGTGTGAAAAGCAAATTATATTTAGGAGAGAATTTTGAAAATTATAAAAGACTATGCCAATAGATGATGATAAAACAAGTGTCCAGAACACTCTCGTTGGCCACAGTTCAGATTTGAGTATCAGGAGCCAGAAAGTTAAAAACAAAAAAAACAACCTCAGTGAATGCTGAAAACCAAGGCACAGCAAAGGTAGGGAGATGTAATTCAACAGAACACAGGACTCCAATGCTCTCACCTCATCTCCCAGATCCAGAGTCAGCATTTCCTCTGAAAATTACAGTGACCTGGGTGAAAAAGTTAGCTCTGCAGTTTGGACTCCAAAGCTCCCAAAGCTGGAAAACTTTAATTAGACAACATGTTGCAACCTTAGCCATCTGGGATGTTACCAGACAACCAGACAACCATGGAATCTCCGAGACCTTCGAGTTCAAAAAGTCCAGCTTATAACTGCAAAAGTCTCCAGGGACCAGGCAGGGAATGTAAGAGTGAAATATGTCAGAAGTCACTGCAAGTACACTGAGAAATGGCAACCGGCCCTCAGACTGTCAGGGAGACAATAAGGAGTGGTGGTGACTGGGGAGAACAAGAGACCATATATCCTTTCTGAAGGCAGTGGCTCTTTTGGAGATTCCAAATTCCTTCCATTTAAAATAGGGGTCCATGGGGCTTCCCTGGTGGCACAGTGGTTGAGAATCTGCCTGCTAATGCAGGGGACACGGGTTCGGGCTCTGGTGTGGGAAGATCCCACATGCCGCGGAGCAACTGGGCCCGTGAGCCACAACTACTGAGCCTGCGCGTCTGGAGCCTGTGCTCCGCAACAAGAGAGGCCGCGATAGTGAGAGGCCCGCGCACCGCGATGAAGAGTGGCTCCCGCTCGACACAACTAAAAAGCCCTCGTATGGAAACGAAGACCCAACACGGCCAAAAATAAATAAATAAAATAAAATAAAATAAAATAAAATAGGGGTCCAGAAAAGATGGGAAGTGTCCCAATGTTTCATTATTGGCAGCTGATTCAAATTAATGCAACAATAACAACAACAGCACAATCCATATGCCAAAGCACACATCCACGTGCTGTCAACTGAAATTGCTGATAGTCTACCCTTCTGATTTTATTAGCAAGGAAACAAGATCAGCGAGACCTGACGGGGGTGGAGGTGGCCACCAGCCAGTTAGAGGTCAAGTCCTCCCGCCTCCCCCTCCTTGCATTATCATACTATGCTGGCAGATGTACTGGTGTATCCGGCATGTGGATTTTTCGACCTAAAGGTCTAACTGCCTCCAACCGTTCGTGAAGTTAGGAATGTTTTCTCGTTCTCATTTCCAGCTTCCCACCCATTTCTCAAGGTAGAAATGAAACCACTGCAAAAGATCCTAAAGATGGTTTTGAGATCATATCATGCACTTCTTCTCTAAAGTCTGGGGATAAAGGACACGCTGGCAGTCAGAGCACGTAATAACATTTCTTGCCTTATTTCCATGGTCATAAATATTAGCTCTAAACTCACATGTTCCCCTCCAGGTGTCTCTTCGTGGTTTCTGTCAGGCTAGCCAACCTTCACGTAGTTACTGGACTTGGGTTTCAATGACAACTTTAGAAAAAGTGAAATCTACCGAAGGGAACATCAGAGTTATGTTGAATAAGGTAGAGGAAGCTCAGACATCTTGGAAGTCATGTTTCACTAAAACAGCAAATTATTTCCTCAGTTGCCCTCCCCTTCGGTCTGACTGGCCTCAGATCCATCACTTAGCACACGTGTGCCTCAGCCGGCCTTGTGATAACAAGGTCCTACAGGGCTCAGACAAAGAGAGGTGACTATGCTGAGTATGGTGTCTGACACATGGCTGGCACGTGGCAACTGCTGGCTGAACCTGAGGGTATGCATACATTATAAATCATGTCTTCAAGCTCGTACATACCAATGCCATAGGCTTATTAGATTACAATGTACTTAACTGAAGGTCTTGTTTTAATCAACCATTTATAGACCCTTTCAAAAAGAGCTCAGTCTGACTGTGCCTTAATATTGCACACTGAAAATAACACCAAACAATTTAAAAGCATTTACTGTATAACAACAGAGGCATCCTAGGTAGGGTCAGAAACTGTTCCAAAAAAGGCTTGTGAATGCTATGACGTCTGGGATTTCCTTCTTAATAATGCGGGGAAAGCAAAGTGAAGATTGGCTATGAGTTGATAATTGTTGAAGCTGGGTATAGGTACGTGGGGGCTCATTATACCATTCTCGTCTGTATATGTTTAAAATATTGCATAATAAAAGGTAAAAAAAAAAAGCCCATGTATAGTGGAATCAGATGTTCATGTGGTTCAAAATCTAATCCCCCCCCCCCGCCATTGTATCACACTGCACATACAGGGAGAGCAAATTTCTAGCACTTGTGCCATGTGTTCCCACACTCTCACCCATGCAGACATTAATAGTCAATCATGAGACTCCTCATCTCAGGACTCTGGGCAGCTACTGTCAATTAGGAAGTTGGTAAATGAGAAGAAAACTCTTTCCCACCAAGGTCCAGTAAACCAGGAAGGTCATTATTGCACTTAACAGCATTTTCTTTGAGGACCTTGTAGGGTCGTGGCATGATTAGTGTTCAGGGTTGCAAACATTGATATTTCAGGAAATTGGGCTGAATATGGGAATTTTCCTTACAGTGAGCATCTCGTTTGATTTTCATATAGCTACAAATCTCGTTACCTAGTCACAAGTTGAGATTCTAGCATATTAATGTCAACTCCACACATCAAAATTTCCTTTTCATCATTATATATTAACAGCCTCCCTTTTAACAGTCTAACACAGCTCATGTAATTTTTGATGTGTACTTTTATCTGACCTGCATTATCTATATGGATGATGAAGAGCAGATGAAGCTCAGTGCTACCATATATTCATTTTCTACTTTTATTCTTGTCCAGTCCATTTAGCACACACAGGTGCTCAGGCACGTTCTGTTTCTGTTGCTGAGATCCACAGAAGTCTAGCCTAGACATCAGTAAACTGCAGCCCACTGCTCAAATCTGACTTGACATCTGTGTTTGTGTGGCAGACAGGCTAAGAATGGGTTTTAAGTTTTAAATGGTTAAAATGAAAGCTAAAGAAGAGTAATATTTAATGAAGTGAAAATCATATAAAATTCGGATATCA
This sequence comes from Phocoena phocoena, assembly GCF_963924675.1. Lineage (NCBI taxonomy): Eukaryota > Metazoa > Chordata > Mammalia > Artiodactyla > Phocoenidae > Phocoena > Phocoena phocoena. Next base: position 133,128,408 of record NC_089221.1, on the reverse strand, counting down.
CTGTCCAACAGTAATGTTTTTTTGGGGGAGCCCATTTGTTCTCAAACTTTCTATGGCCGTTTTCAAGCGATAATGGCAGAGTTCCGTAACGGTGACAGAGACCACGTGGCCTGCATAGCCTAAAATGTTTACTATCTGACCCTTTACAGAAAGTTTCCTGACCCTTAGTTTAGCTCAACTCTGTGCAATAGGACTTCCTGCCATGATGGGAATGCTCTCTGTCTGTGTGGTCCAACAGAGCAGCCATATGTAGCTACTGAGTACTTGAAATGCGCTTCATGTGACTGAGGAACTGAATTTTTAATTTTAGTTAATTTAAATTTAAATAGTCACATGTACCTGGCCAAGAGTACAGTTCTTGTCTGTCTATAATGGCAATTTGGGTCCAAACTTGACCTTCGAAGAGTATAGTATCCTGCCACGTCCTTAACCTTCTGATTTTACCATTCATCCTATTTTTCTCCAAACCACTGACTTTCAAGTTACCAAATGCAGGGTACCATTCCTTTTGTCCCTTTTTTTTTTTGCAGGGTACCATTCTTGATCTTCACGTTGCTTGGCATTTTTTTCCCCACATTAAACACATATTTTCTCCTTCCTGTGCTTCGGAAATTTCTTCCTATCTCGATTTATTGCAGGCTCTTCTTCCTCCTTGTAAAAGTAGGCATTTACTAATGACTTGGCCATGTTTTCTATTTGTAACTGTTTTCCAGACAATAACTCTTACTCTTGTGGCATCAACTGTCACGACGAAGCAGATGGCTTTCGTATCTGAGCAGCATTCTCACAAGTATAAATGCTTGCTGTGCGTCTCTATGTAAATAACTTACCAACACATAAACGCAAGCTTATCTTTTGCCACCCCCTCTCATCCCCCTGAGCAATCTCTTTTTTCTTCACTTCTCAGAAAAACTTCCAGTGGCAAGGCTCATACACTTGGAGTCAACTTTTAGTTTTCTTTCCTTTATCCCCAGCTGTATTCAAGGAGTTGCCATCCTTTCGTCCTCTCTACACATGTCTATCCCATTCATCCACCGTCTCTAGCCTCACTGCTATTTCAGCATCAACTGTTTTGTTTTAATCACAATTTTTAAATAATAAAACAAAAACAAAAGAGGGTGCTGATTAAGAGCAAGGTCTCAAGCCAGGCTGCCTGCGTTGGAATCTCAGCTCTACCCTTTACTATCTCTGTGACCTTTGGTTAGTTACCTCACCTCCCTGTTCCTTGGTCCCGTCATCTGTAGAACAGGGTTAATATAGTACTAACTTCACAAGAGTGAGAAATATGAAGACTAAGTGAATTAATATTTGTAAAGCATTTAGGACCATGCCTGGCAGATAGTATGTTTTAAATATGCATTTAAATAAGAATGTCATATTTTTGAAACATGAAAATTATATTCTGAACATGATAACAGCTGTTTGATACGATGAAAGGGACGGTAATCTTTTACCAAGATATCACAGACAACTACAAGCAATGAGCCAACTTCCACATCCAGTTTGCTTCTCCAGGCTGCCATGAAGAACAGCAAGCGTTTGGTACCTCTATCAGATAGTTCTAGATATTTGGACAAAGGAAGGCTTTCAGTGGTGACTATTTCCGATGCTTAAGACACAGAACCGATTTTTTTTTTTTTTAGTTTGATGACTTTTAAATTGAAGTACAGTTGACTTACAACATTCTATGAGTTTCAGGTGTACAACATTTTTATAGATATTCCATTTAAAGTTATTACAAAATAATGGCTGTTTTTCCCTTACTGTACAATATATCCTTATTACTTATTTATTTTATACATAGTAGTTTGTATCTCTTAATCCCCTTCCCCTATTTTGCCCCTTCCCTCTCCCTGCTGGACGTGGAATTGATTTGAATTATCTCTTGAGTTTTGAATCATCTTCCCACCATATTTCCTACCTCCTGCTTCTCTACTCAGAATCTCTCCTACACATCAAGTTGGAGTATCCTTTCCAAAAACAGCTCTGAGGACTTCAACCAACTGCCAACAGAAAGGAAGAAACCCCCAATTCTCGGTCTGGATGGTGGGGCCTCCCATGTGCCTACTTCATTCCCCATTTCAGTCTCATTCTCTCCTTCGTCTAGGGATTATACTTCACACTTCCCTCTCCTTGGAGACCCGAATTTCACCATCCCTTCATGACCAAATCAAGTGCCACCTTTCCTATAACTCTGCCCTCAAATTTCCTTGCCTCTTCTGAGCCTTCTGAATATAATGCCTGTCCCTCAAATTCCTTTCTGGGATGGTTACTGCTCTTCCTGGACGATTTCTTCCTTTGGTACAGAGGCTGAGATTTTGAGAGTTTGGGGAATTCTACTGTACCCTGAATCTAGAAGGCTATCAATAAATGTGTGTCATTTTGTCCCAAAGAAGCTGAGGAGAGCTATATGCCTGACACTTTAAAAACCCTTTATATTTGGTGGACTAATTTTAGATTTCAAGAAAAGTTGTAAAGAATAATACAGATACTTCCTACATACCCTTCAGCCACCTTCCCCTAATATCGACATCTTACATAACCAAGTGTCCAGACTAAGAAATTAACATTGGTTCAATACAATTAACTGAACTATAGTCTTTGGTTTTGCCAGTTTCTCCCTATGTCCTTTTCCTATTCAGGAGCCAATGTAGGAGACTACATTGCATTTAGTGCCTTGTTTTGAGGTCTAGATGAACATATTGTATGACTGTGTTATGAAGGGGAGGATGTAGTATTTGCGAATGGATAGAAAATCCAAATGTGAGTCATGTTTTGAAGCACCATGTGTGTGATTTTGAAAGAAGAACAAACTCTGAGCTTCGGTGTTTCTACCTGTACAGGAATATGGTAGAACTGGTAGGCTGGCTTGGCTTCCCAGAATCCATTTTCCTTTCCCTACAGAACCTTGAGCTCCTTTTGGGATTTTCTTCTCACTACATACAGTTCAGTGGAGCTGTAATCTGGGGCCCACACTCCCTGAGACAAGGGGTGGGCATGGAGACCAGGACAGTTGGGCATGCCTGCCTGGAATATGCCTCTTAAGCAGAAGGACAAAGAGGTGGAAACCAGGTGGAGTTTGTCCATCCTAGTAGTGGCTTCCTGATCCTACTCTTCCAGGTCCCAGGATTTCTACTTCCTGGCCTTCTCACACCACCTTAGTTCTTTCTTGTCTTTGGGCCTCATTTTCTAGCCTCCTGTTGATTTTGGAAGCTCCTTGAAATCCCTTCCAAAAAACCCTCTTTTAGGTAAATAAGGCAAAATGTGTTTCTCTTGTTTACTACTGGAGAACCCTAAGTAAGAGGACAGGTACAGCAGGTGCTGCTTTTGCTGTAAAGATCAAATAAGCTAATATCTATGAAAATCCATTACCACCAGTGACTCCTTTGAATATGTTAGTTAATAAATCTATGTAGATAAAATCCATTAGGTCACCTTTTCATTCAGCATAGATTTAAATACCAAATATTTACATGGGCCAGCCACTCTGCTAAAAATAACAAGCGTTTAAAAATAATTATCAAGGTGATTCAATGTTGAAGCGTTCTGCGGTTCCTCCTGTTCTGCAACAAGATGGGAGGTGTGTGTGTGTGGGTGGTGGGGGCGGTGGGGGCATCAGGAAGGGGTGGGAGTAGATGTCAGCATAACTCCTCCAGCATCCTATAGTGGGTGAATCTCTCTCTCTCTTCTGGTCACTAATGTGCTAAAGTGCATATCTGGGAATTAGTCCCGCGATACGGTGGGTATGACCTCTCCTCTCTCCAGCAGGCAGCAACACAGTGATCAGCCTGGGAGAAGCATGACTGACGGTCACGGGCACTAGGTGAATGGCACGTTTCCCTGGCGCTGGAACCAGGCTTGAATTCCTAACAGCATAACTTGTCAGCGAATAGCGATTTACGTCGTCAGCTGATGCAGAGGGAAAGGAGGGTCAGCGAATGGAAGTGTTGTATATTTTCCTGGCTGAGGCTGCCAGGATAACAGTGACACTTTGGGTTCATTCAAAGTTGAGGAAAAAGAGTCTGATTGCTCTTCAGTTCAGTGACAGAACGCCAGCATATGCTGAATTTTCTACCTCCGGTCACTAGCTCCCCTCCCTCCTTCTCTATGTCCTGTTGCATGACCCTTACTAAATCGTTTTCAAAGAGGAAAAGAAAATCACAGGGAATGAAAAGATGCAAAGGAAAGTTTGTTCCACTTGAATGTCTGTCTTTATAATTCTGATCTCCAGACTGCCTCAATCCAGAACAGAGACCACGTCTCCGTCGTGGAGACCCTCCATTTGCTCAAAATGCCAGCTCCTCTGGTTGGGTAGCAGGGGACACTGAGATGCTACAGCCATATCAACTGTTACTACCGTGGGGCTTAGCTTTCTGGAATTTTGTCACCATCTTCCTCAGCCTCTGGCCTGCCCTACCTTTTCTATTAATCTGCCTTCTCACTTTGTCATGTTAGTGTATTTCTCCAAATCCATTATTTGTGTGCCGGGACCCGAGGGATTGTTGCACTGTCTGGTGAGGTGTGAGTGTCTCTGGAGCTGCTGATTGCTGAAGCAGGTGCCCCTGACGGACGGCCACTGTGTGAAGAGATGCTCCAGCATGGGAGAGCTTTGAAGAATGGATTGCCCCCGGAGGGAATCAGACAAGTTAATAAATCACAGACGCAGTTGTAAAATCCTGACAGAGGCTCACAAGGAGAAGGAGAAATGGTCAGTTTTAAGGACTGGCCTTGGGAAGTCCTCAAGATCAAATTCCCTGTGGCTGTGGCTTTGGCTTTGCCCATAGGATTCCCCAAAGCAAAGTGGATCAGGGATTCAAGCAGAACCATCCCCAATTACGCAAAGGAGTGAAACTGGTGACATTGAAGCACCATGATCAAATCATTAGATGAATCTAAAGCAAATTTAACCATCAGCCACAGCTTTGTCCCCTGGACATTTATCATCTTGTTAGCAACTGGGGAAACTTTGTACCAAGGACTGTGGCTGTTCGGTGTTCAGCAGGGATCCTGTTCCAGTATGAAGGCTGGGACCCACAGTGGATTAGATACTAGCCTGCCTAGAGGGACTATCCATCAGGGCCATCAGGGTTCTACTCCAACTGAGGTAGTGTCTGTGCTAATTACACCAACAACCCTGGCTTCTATCGGGACTGGAGGGCAAATGAGGGAAAAGGTTGGAAAGCAGTACCTTGTAGGTGACTATTATGGTCCTAACATTCTCTGGTCACGTGCCTTATGAAGGTGCTGAGAGAAAAGTGGACCATATGAGGAACAGTCTAGCCTAGTGGTCTTTGCATTTAGACAAACCTAAGTTCAAATGGCAAGGCAAGCCCTGTGTCATCAAAGAACACCAGCCCAGCGTGACTTCACTTCAATGAACACATGTTAAGTAGCTGCTGTTGGACAGAGGTTACTGCCAAGACACTAAAGGAAATGACAGTATCTCCGTTGTCTTCCCAACTGTACTATAACCTTCTTGATGAGGCATGCGTACACAAAGGAAACTGAGGAATGGGTCCAAGGCAGCACATAAGCCAGCTGGAGGTTCCGTGGATGCTGAAATAGTGAAATCCCTCGGAGCTACAGAGCAAAGCAAAGCAAAGCAAAGCAAAGATATTCAAGGCGGCCCTTTTCAGTGTTCTCCAACTATTCCATGGTATGCTTTATCAAGGGCTTGGGGACCTGCTAAAGCACCCTGCACAGCACTGTACCTAAGCCCATTTCCCTGCAGCAGAGTGGCCTAGCGACAAAGATCTAGAAACAGAACAGAATAACACCAACGACTTTCCACGTCACATCTACCTCCCTCAGTTTTTCCTCTGCCGTCTTCCATCTCTCGATTTTCACTGCCTTTCACAGGCATAGTTCTAACTTGTTTTGGTAACAGCTGTGCTTGGCCAAGTAGCCCATGAGAGTTCTTATCCGGCCCACCTTCTCCCCGCTGGAGCGCCAGAACAGGTGACCCCACCTACTTCCTTTCAGCATCTTCCCTCCGTTTTAAGGGCTTTTCAAAATTCCACTTGCAGGGTTTGACCACACCTACTCCTTTGAGAGACACTTTTTTTTTTCCTTCCTGGCTTCTGTAACTTAACTCCTTTGTCAGCTCCTTTTCTTCCTTCTGGTCCTGGTGCGTGTCTGTCTTTTCACTTTTTGTTCTCTTGAGATGCCATCCACGGTAGCCCCGCCTCCTCTCTTTCGCACCCTGTTCTATTGCTTCCTGGGTACTTTTATTCATCTGGCTCTCAATTACTTCAAAGAAAATGAAAAACTCCAATTATTCAGCCTTAAGCCCCAACCGTGCCCTACAAGCTTCCTATTTCTCTAGTGACATATTTCCCTATGATTCTTTTAGGCTTTACATCTTAAAATGATGTTATTCATTCAATAAATACCAGTATGTGCCAGGGGCTGGCGAGTGTGAAGGAGGCATGGACTGTCCCTGTCTTTCCTCAGCCTACCAGGGGGAAAGGAATGTCTCAGCAAGGAAACACAATGCAGAGGAATAATTGCTATGATTGTATTAAAGATAAACTAGCTTGAGGGTTCCAAGAAGCCTTACAGGAGGAGATGATGCCTAAACTCAGACCCAAACAATAAGGGACAGTTATGCAAAAGGAGGATACAGAAGTGTTCCAGGCAGAGGGTTACTGAAAGATCAAGGGAGCAGAGAAAGAATTCGAGAAACTGGAAATAATTTACCTTAGCTGGACTCTATACGGCAGGAAGACAAAATAGAGGTCAGGACATGAAAGACTATTTAGTCCCCATCAAAAGTACCTGTGGCAGCAGAAGCAAGAAGAACTACAATCCTGCAGCCTGTGGAACAAAAACCACATTCACAGAAAGACAGACAAGATGAAAAGGCAGAGGGCTAGGTACCAGATGAAGGAACAAGATAAAACCCCAGAAAAAAAAAAACTAAATGAAGTGCAGATAGGCAACCTTCCAGAAAAAGAATTCAGAATAATGATAGTGAAGGTGATCCAGGACCTCGGAAAAGGAATGGAGGCAAAGATTGAGAAGATGCAAGCAATGTTTAACAAAGACCTAGAAGACTTAAAGAACAAACAAACAGAGATGAGCAATACAATAACTGAAATGAGAACTACACTAGAAGGAATCAACAGCAGAAGACCTCAGGCAGAAGAACGGATAAGTGACCTGGAAGACAGAATGGTGGAATTCACTGCTGCAGAACAGAATAAAGAAAAAAGAATGAGAAGAAATGAAGACAGCCTAAGAGACCTCTGGGACAACATTAAATGCAACAATATTCGCATTATAGGGGTCCCAGAAGGAGAAGAGAGAGAGAGAAAAGACCAGAGAAAATATTTCAAGAGATTATAGTCGAAAACTTCCCTAACATGGAAAAGGAAATAGCCACCCAAGTCCAGGAAGTGCGGAGAGTCCCATACAGGATAAACCCAAGGAGAAACACGCTGAGACACATAGTAATCAAACTGGCAAAAATTAAAGACAAAGAAAAATCATTGAAAGCAGCAAGGGAAAAATGACAAATAACATACAAGGGAACTCCCATAAGGTTAACAGCTGATTTCTCAGCAGAAACTCTACAAGCTGGAAGGGAGTGGCATGATATACTTAAAGTGATGAAAGGGAAGAACCTACAACCAAGATTACTCTACCCAGCAAGGATCTCATTCAGATTCGATGGAGAAATCAAAAGCTTTACAGACTAGCAACAGCTAAGAGAATTCAGCACCACCAAACCAGCTCTACAACACATGCTAAGGAACTTCTCTAAGTGGGAAACACAAGAGAAGAAAAGGACCTACAAAAACAAACCCAAAACAATAAAGAAAATGGTCATAGGAACATACATATCAATAATTACCTTAAACGTCAATGGATTAAATGCTCCAACCAAAAGACACAGGCTTGCTGAATGGATACAAAAACAAGACCCATATATATGCTGTCTACAAGAGACCCACTTCAGACCTAGGGACACATACAGACTGAAAGTGAGGGCATGGAAAAACATGTTCCATGCAAATGGAAATCAAAAGAAAGCTGGAGTGGCAATAAATACTCATATCAGATAAAATAGGCTTTAAAATAAAGAAGGTTACAAGAGACAAGGAAGGACATTACATAATGATCAAGGGATCAATCCAAGAAGAAGATATAACAATTATAAATATATATGCACCCAACATAGAAGCACATCAATACATAAGGCAACTGCTAACAGCTATAAAAGAGGAAATCGACAGTAACACAATAATAGTGGGGGACTTTAACACCTCACTTACACCAATGGACAGATCATCCAAAATGAAAATAAATAAGGAAACAGAAGCTTTAAATGACACAACAGACTTGATAGATTTAATTGATATTTATACGACATTCCATCCAAAACCAGCAGATTACACTTTCTTCTCAAGTGTTCATGGAACATTCTCCAGGATAGATCACATCTTGGGTTACAAATCAAGCCTCAGTAAATTTAAGAAAACTGAAATCATACCAAGCATCTTTTGTGACTACAACGCTATGAGATTAGAAATCAATTACAGGGAAAAAAAACGTAAAAAACACAAACACATGGAGGCTACACAATACATTACTAAATAACCAAGAGATCACTGAAGAAATCAAAGAGGACATCAAAAAATACCTAGAGACAAATGACAATGAAAACACGATGATGCAAAACCTATGGCATGCAGCAAAAGCAGTTCTAAGAGGGAAGTTTATACAAGCGTACCTCAAGAAATAAGAAAAATCTCAAACAAACAATATAACATTACACCTAAAGGAACTAGAGAGAGAAGAACAAACAAAACCCAAAGTTAGCAGAAGGAAAGAAATCATAAAGATCAGAGCAGAAACAAATGAAACAGAAACAAAGAAAACAATAGCAAAGACCAATAAAAGTAAAAGCTGGTCCTTTGAGGAGATAAACAAAATTAATAAACCATTAGCCACACTCATCAAGAAAAAGAGGGAGATGACTCAAATCAATAAAATTAGAAATGAAAAAGGAGTGTTACAACAAACACCGCAGAAACACAAAGCATCCTAAGAGACTACTACAAGCAACTCTATGCCAATAAAATGGACAACGTGGAAGAAATGGACATATTCTTACAAAGGTATAACCTTCCGAGACTGAACCAGGAGGAAATAGAAAATATGAACAGACCAAGCTCAAGTAATGAAATTGAAACTGTGATTAAAAATCTTCCAACAAACAAAAGTCCAGGACCAGGTGGCTTCACACGTGAATTCTATCAAACATTTAGAGAAGCACTAACACCCATCCTTCTCAAACTCTTCCAAAAAATTGCAGAGGAAGGTACACTCCCAAACTCATTCTATGAGGCCACCATCACCCTGATACTAAAACCAGACATGAGAAAAAAAGAAAATTACAGACCAATATCACTCATGAATATAAATGCAAAAATCCTCAACAAAATACTAGCAAACAGAATCCAACAGCACATTAACAGGATCATACACCATGGTCAAGTGGGATTTATCCTAGGGATGCAAGGATTCTTCGATATACGCAAATCAATCAATGTGATACACCATATTCACAAATTGAAGAAGAAAAACCATATGATCATCTCAATAGATACAGAAAAAGCTTTTGACAAAATTCAACACCCAATTATGATAAAAGCTCTCCAGAAAGTGGGCACAGAGGGAACCTACCTCAACATAATAAAGGCCATATATGACAAACCCACAGCAAACATCATCCTCAATGGTGAAAAACTGAAAGCATTTCCTCTAAGATCAGGAACAAGACAAGGATGTCCACTCTCACCATTATTATTCAACATAGTTTTGGAAGTCCTAGCCACGGCAATCAGAGAAGAAAAAGAAATAAAAGGAATACAAGTTGGAAAAGAAGTAGTAAAACTGTCACTGTTTGCAGATGACATGATACTATACATAGAGAATCCTAAAAATGCCACCAGAAAACTACTAGAGCTAATCAATGAATTTGGTAAAGTAGCAGGATACAAAATTAATGCACAGAAATCTCTTGCATTCCTATGCACTAATGATGAAAAATCTGAAAGAGAAATTAAGGAACACTCCCATTTACCATTGCAACAAAAAGAATAAAATACCTAGGAATAAACCTACCTACGGAGACAAAAGACCTCTATGCAGAAAACTATAAGACACTGATGAAAGAAATTAAAGATGATACCAACAGATGGAGAGATATACCATATTCTTGGATTGGAAGAATTAATATTGTGAAAATGACTATACTATCCAAAGCAATCTACAGATTCCATGTAATCCCTATCAAATTACCAATGGCATTTTTTACGGAACTAGAACAAAAAGTCTTAAAATTTGTATGGAGACACAGAGGACCCCAAATAGCCAAAGCAGTGTTGAGGGAAAAAAACGGAGCGGGAGGAATCAGACTCCCTGACTTCAGACTATACTACAAAGCTACAGTAATCAAGACAACATGGTACTGGCACAAAAACAGAAACACAGATCAATGGAGCAAGATAGAAAGCACAGAGATAAACCCATGCACCTATGGTCAACTAATCTATGACAAAGGAGGCAAGGATATACAGTGGAGAAAAGACAGTCTCTTCAATAAGTGGTGCTGGGAAAACTGGACAGCTACATGTGAAAGAATCAAATTAGAACACTCCCTAATACCATACAGAAAAATAAACTCAAAATGGATTCAAGACCTAAATGTAAGACCGGAGACTATAAAACTCTTAGAGGAAAACATAGGAAGAACACTCATTGACATAAATCACAGCAAGATCATTTTTGATCCACCTCCTAGAGTAATGGAAATAAAAACAAAAATAAACAAACGGGACCTAGTGAACCTTCAAGGCTTTGGCACAGCAAAGGAAACCATAAACAAGACGAAAAGACAACCCTCAGAATGGGAGAAAATATTTGCAAACGAGTCAACGGACAAAGGATTAGTCTCCAAAATATATAAACAGCTCATGCAGGTCAGTATGAAAGAAACAAACAACCCAATCCAAAAATGGGCAGAGGACCTAAACAGACATTTTTCCAAAGAAGACATACAGATGGCCAAGAAGCACATGAAAAGGTACTCAACATCACTAATTATTAGAGAAATGCAAATCAAAGCTACAGTGAGGTATCCCCTCACACCAGTTAGAATGGGCATCATCAGAAAATCTGCAAATAACAAATGCTGGAGAGAGTGTGGAGAAAAGGGAACCCTCTTGCTCTGTTGGTGAGAATGTAAATTGATACAGCCACTATGGAGAACAGTATGGAGGTTCCTTAAAAAACTAAAAATAGAATTACCATATGGTTCAGCAATCCCAGTAATGGGCATATACCCAGAGAAAACCATAATTCAAAAAGACACATGCACCCCAATGTTCACTGCAGCACTGTTTACAATAGCCAGGACATGGAAGCAACCTAAATGCCCATCGACAGACGAATGGATAAAGAAGTTGTGGTACATATATACAATGGAATATTACTCAGCCATAAAAACGATCGAAATTGGGTCATTTGTTGAGACATGGATGGATGTAGAGACTATCATACAGAGTGAAGAAAGTCAGAAAGAGAAAAACAAATATCATATATTAACGCATGTATGTGGAACCTAGAAAAATGGTACACATTAACCAGTTTGCAGGGCAGAAGTTGAGACACAGATGTAGAGAGCAAATGTATGGACACCAAGGGGGGAAAGCCACGGGGGGGTGGGGGGGGCATGGTGGTGTGATGAATTGGGCGATTGGGATTGACATGTATACACTGATGTGTATAAATTTGATGACTAATAAGAACCTGTTGTGTAAAAAAACAAAATAAAATTCAAAAATTAAAAAAAAAACTAGTTAAAAAAAAAGTACCTATGGCCATGACGCCATGGAAGTCTACAGTATTAGGCTTTCTTTCTTGTCACAGCATTTGCACTTCATCATCTCCCCCACCCTTTTTACCTAGAATGCCATCACCCTTTCTTGTGCTAACCTTGATGGTCTGAACTCTAGTGTAGCCTATGAAGTGCTCTAACTGGTATTTTAACTAGTACTCTCGTGTAGACCATTAAGTACTCTAACCAGAACATAGTTTGGCAAGTCATAATGTCCTACCTTGGAATTTACTTATGCATCCATCCAATATTTATTAATGACCTACTGTGTGCCAAGCCCTGCGCACACGGTAGTAAACAAAACAAAGTTTATCCCTGGGTTATGAATCTTACACGTTTGTGCAGGACACAATTAACTACTAAACAAATGAGTTGCGATTCACTGCACTGTCATTTTTACTGTTTGGTCTCTTCTTTCTGTGCCGTGTCACTGACTCCATCTTAAAACTCTCTAAAGTTTCCCTTGAATGAGGATAATTAAATGTCTCTATGTGCCTGCACTTTGGTTTGCTTACCAAACTTCACAGAAAGCCTTACGGAATGAATGCATTCTGATTTTTCTTTTACAGATAAGGCAAGTGAGCATCCAAGAGGGTAGGTGATGTGCTGCCGCTCACATGACTAGTAAGTGGCAGAGCCAGAGTCTCAACTCACGTCTACGTGAGTCCAAAGCTCGGGGTCCTGTGTAGGTGCTTAGATGATGACCAAGTGCTGACTTTGTGGTTCTTGTTAATTAAATTCCCAGGGAGTAGGGTTCTGGGGTTGAGTAGAGACCTTTAGAACTATGTCAGGCACAATGAAGGTGACAGTGGTGCTCTCACCAGCAAAATATAATTGTGTCTGCAGGATACCCATCTCCTCTCAGAGTTAACCATCCTAGTTGGCTCTGATTTAATCTCATTTGTTTATCTCTCATTCCACTAGTATTCATTGAATAACTACTGTGTGTTAGGCACCGTGTTAGACACTAGGCATAAAAAAGAGAGAAAATCGTTCTGCCTTCACAGTTCTTCTGGCTAATCAGGAATGCAAACATAAATAAAACACGCCTACAAGTGAAAGTGCAATAGGACATGGAAATGAATGCTATGGAGGAGAAATGTGGGGCTGTAAGAGCTCAGGGCACGAGGTGGAGCCTGAGGAAGTGATGCTTAAGCTCCATACAGAATTTAATTAGGCAAAAGGGAGGGAATCTATGAAGTCTTTGATGGAAAGTTCTGTATCTGTTTCACTAGCTCAAAGAGCTTATCAACTCATTACAGTCTTACAGAATGAACAGTCCTACCTTCAGATATTTCCCATGATCCAGTGTGGTTCCCTTGGTAGAACTACACATCTTGATAAATTGGGCATTAGTCCCTTTAAAACTTTTCCTTGGCTGTCACTCACTCAGATACCCCCACTTCCTGCTCTTAGAGAAACATGGCTTTCCCTTCTTTTATCACAGTTTTTGGTGCCTCCCTTCTGCACTGAAATGCATCAACTGTTTTAATAGTTTTGCTTTCTTGGGGATTCCAAGTTAAGCTTCCCATGTAAATGGCACATGGGGAAGGGAAACACTGACATCACCTTTGTCAATCATCCGTCAGCCCACTGTGCTCGTGGACACATCCTCTGTCGATGCTCTGGAGACCCTCGGCGCTGATTCTGCACCCAAAGTCATTATTAAGTGCTCTCAAGTGTTAAACTAAGCTTCCCCCAGTCCTTGACCCCTAATACCTCAAAGCCACAAAGAACCCAGCCACTGCTGATCAAATGATGTCCTCTGTTTCTCTTCACAGGTGGACACGCTGGTTTCTCCCCACATTTCCAATTAATTTTCTTCCTAGTGCTTTAATGTCTTTTACCCGTACTGCATTCTTTTTCTTTAACTTTCTCACTGTGTTCAACTGTAAATCAGCTATTGTATAGCCTGAAGATACTGCTTTTTTGGCAGGAGCTGAAAAGATTTTTGTACTTACGCAGTTTGATTTGGGAGGACAAGGGTAAAGCAAAAGTCAACAATTTTTTTTGTTTGTTTTTTACTGTTCTACCATGAGTGTTTTCTAAAGAATCCCTTTCTTGCTACTTGCCCACAGTAGAAGCTATCCAACATCTAGTTTTCTACATATGTCTTCTATAATTTTATTTGAGAAATATTCAGAGGCCTATCACAACCTACGAGAAAACATAGCATTTTATTTCTCAATAACAAGGGATCTACAAACTTACTACTCATGTCTTTATGCCACTATAGCCACGGCACTACATCTTTTTTTTTTTTTTTAATTCAACTGACATTCTACATTATCCTTTCCCTTTTTAAAATTAGATATCCTCGGGCTTCCCTGGTAGAGCAGTGGTTGAGAGTCTGCCTGCCGATGCAGGGGACACGGGTTCGTGCCCCGGTCCGGGAAGATCCCACATGCCGCGGAGCGGCTGAGCCCGTGAGCCATGGCCACTGAGCCTGCGCGTCCAGAGCCTGTGCTCCGCAACGGGAGAGGCCACAACAGTGAGAGGCCCGTGTACCGCAAAAAAAAAAAAAAAATTAGATATCCTCAAATGTGTGAGCAACATGTTTCATATCTGATTTTCAGTAACTAATGTCTTGGGACAGGTGCCAGATAGACAACACACCAGACAGAGGACCAGGCAATGTGGCTTAGGGAATTCGTGGAACAAGAATATTTACAAGCCTATTCTTGTAAATATTCTTGTAGAGAGAGAGTGACCTGACTCAAGGCACAGAGCTAAGTGGAGTGCTCGGCCCTGCAAACGAAGTCTCCTAAATCCCAGGCCTGGGCAGTTGTTAGTACTAGACTATCTCCTACAGCGTTTCATCTGTACTTTCTACTCACTCACCTGCCAGCCTGGTATCACAACCATTGGAATCTTGACATTAGAGTCAGGTACTCCTAGCTCTGCTCCTTGTTACCAAGGACTTAAGCCCTCAGAGTTTCCATTTTCTCATTTGCAAAATGGGGATGCTATGAGCAAAGTAAGAAAATCTGGGTTGAAATGCATTTGTAAATATATTACAATATATATTACATATATTACAATATGTTCAAGCTATAATTGAATTTTAGCTTGTTTCCCTCTCTCAAAACGTTCATAAAATCTTCCATATACACCAGAGCTTTGCATGAGTAAGTCTTTTTGGTGAAAATTAAATTAAAAAAAAATACTGTGATCCAAGTTCCATCTAATGTGCTATACACAGACAACTCGAGCAGAAAGGCAAGATGCTCTTTCAGGGACTCATACATCGTTATCTAGGTCATGCACGTGTGTATGTGTGTGTGTGGAGGGGTGATTCACATCCTAGGTATCATTAATTTGTGCACTTATAATTTTCTAGTACATGCCGTAAGTGTCTTGTTCTTAAAAAATCACTATATTATGACAATTTTCTGATAGATGGAAGTGACCCAAGGAAGGGGTGTCTCTTTCTAATTTGCACAAAAGGGGTATACGGTCTAGTGGTGGTTGTTAGTCTTAAACTGAACACATTCACAGAATAAAAAGCCAAAGTCGGAGGTGATCACGAAACTAGAAGGTGGTCTGTAGGAAGGACATTACTTTTTGTTCAATCTGGCAAAAAGAGTTTTGCATCAGTCACTATTAGGTAGATATTAGGGGACAGAATAATCTCAGCTGGCATCTAAGTAACATTGGAACAAAGCAGTACTAGGTCCATCAACAGAAATCTATGCAAATGCTACTTTCTCCACTGGTCTTTCCACTGTTCCTTAGTAGAAACACAGACTCGCTTGTGCTTTTACATGAATAAGAGCTGGAATAAACATCGATGTGTGCAGCGTTGCACTGGCATCCACAGCATTACCCAGGGGTGTAATCAACGCTGTAATGAGGCAATTGTGGGTTGCCCAGGTGTGGAAGACAGTGAAGTGTCTTTCTCCCACCTCCAATTAAAACGTGAATAGGGCATAAACTACTCACTCTGTCCATTTTCTGCATTTGGAGGAGAGAGACAGAATTCTCAACTGCTTGCACACACTTCTCTTTCATTGCTAGGTTTACAAGCAATCACATCACTCCACACAAACTATAATCTCCTCTTTGTTACCTCTGCTCCCTTCAGACAAACATGATTCACTGAGGAAATGATAATGAACACTTACTTTTGATGTAGCGGCTGCCTGTTCTGTAGAGATGTGAGTGTGCCAAGATGGGAGATGGATGCTGCATTAAGGCAGGCAGAGTAAATTCCACTTCTAGATGATGTGTGTACCCTGCAGTTTGCTGTTTACTTCTTTATACTCATCTAAAACCTCTAATGATCTTTTCTGGCATGGTGGTACGTAGAATCTCAACTATTAGAAGGTCAACTGTGAACAGTGATCTAATAACAATTATCTTAAGAACTTAACTCCAGTAACTTATAATCACTGACGTTTTCTTTTCATTCATTCGCTTACTCAACCCACCCATCCTTCCATCTCTCCAGACACCCACTTATTCAACTTTTACTGAGTATCCACTGATGTGCAAGGCACTGCTTCAGAGTTTACAATAACTGGTGTGTATATGGCCATGAGGGTGTGTGACATGGTACCCATCCTCTTGGAACCCAATTTTTTTTTTCTTTTTTTTTGGCGGTACGCGGGCCTCTCACTGTTGTGGCCTCTCCCGTTGCGGAGCACAGGCTCCGAACGTGCAAGCTCAGTGGCCATGGCTCACGGTCCTAGCCGCTCCGCGGCATGTGGGATCTTCCTGGACCGGGGCACAAACCCGTGTCCCCTGCATCGGCAGATGGACTCTCAACCACTGCGCCATCAGGGAAGCCCGGAACCCAATTTTTAACTGTTGCTACACCCTGGAATCACCAGGCATGTTCTTGTAAGCAGGTCCTTTGCCTCCTTCCTTTTTAATCATCCCTGTTTTCTTTAGACCTTAATCATAAAGATGAGGTCATTAGGCAACAGTTAACTTAGCTCCGGATTTCTGATTTACTGAATACATGCAACACCTTACCTAACCTGTTGATTCCTTTCCTGGATTAGAAAGAGTAAGAAATGAAGAATTAAGTAGTTAAACAATGACTGACTCTCTACCCCTAGCTTCCCCTTAGTAAATCCGCAGGCAGAGCATGCGGGCAAGAGAACATCCAATTGCAGGTGGACCACGTGGGCAAGACAGCATCCCAAGGAAGATGGGGAGAAATCAGCAGGTCTGCACGCAATGGAAAAATGACGAAGCATCTGACCTCCTGCCTTAATGATGAACGGAGATGGTTTCCCCTTTTCCCTTTAAAGATTGTCATGGCTGAGCAGAATCTTCGGAGCTGGTCTCTGGACATTAAGTCCACCATCTCTCCAGATTGCTGGCTTTTCTGAATAAAGTACTTTCTTCTCTGCCAAAGCTTGCCCTTCGATTTATTGGCTGTTGAGCTGCAAGTGGCCGAACCTGCGTTCGGTTACACTCTAAACAATACCAACATCTGGGCTGTGGTTCTAATATGAGACTCACTGGCTTAGCGTTTCCAACCCAGTAAGGGAGATAAACAGCAAACAAGTGAACAAATGATGCCAGAGGCCACAGAGAGCAGTGTTTCATGCTTTCCGGTTGGCTCTAGCAAATCTCCATTCTGAGATTAGGCCCAAAGGTTAGCAGGCTGTGACTGAAAAGTAAACCTTATTCATCTGTTTTCGTGCATTTTCTCATACTGTGGTTGTGTTTGTAATAACAGACGTTTCCCTGTGGCAAAACATCAGTAAGGCAGTGGCCAGAAAGCTGAATTTTGGGGCTCGTCCTGCTACTGAAGGGGGACAGACATACCATCACAAAATATGCCTCTCTGGCCTAAGGATTATTTTTAGCTGGTTATTGTTAAGCAACAGCAGACAGGAAAAGCTCTGAAAACCAAGTAGAAGTTATCCTTTTGTAACAGACATTTAGATTTATAAAGGAAATCCCCATTTGTAAGGGTCATCCCTCCCTGTACCAGGAAGAGGAGGATGCTCAGATCAGCATTTTGACCTGTGTGCTATTCATCCTCTAGACCTCATTCAGAGAGTCTTGGCGAGTGACACCAGCCCTTTGGAAAATCCTCCTGGGGTTTGCTTTTCACGGTCATAGGGGTGTCTAACTAACTGTTATTACCAAAGAGAATTATTTCTATTCTACTACAAAAGCCACAGCAGCCACTATATCTTTACAGGTAAATCTTGCCCAGCAATAGGTTGCAGACAGGAAGCAAAGGTTCACTAGCAGCAGCCTGTGGTTGTGAGATAAAAATCCATCCAGACGCAGGGGACACGGGTTTGTGCCCCGGTCCGGGAAGATGCCGCAGAGCAGCTGGGCCCGTGAGCCATGGCCGCTGAGCCTGCGCGTCCGGAGCCTGTGCTCTGCAACGGGAGAGGCCACAGTAGTGAGAGGCCTGCGTACCGCAAAAAAAAAAAAAAAAATCCATCCAATCCACATTAAAAATAAGCACTTGTTGTGGCCTTCAGGGGGAAGAAAACAACATAACTCTTAATGGTATACTGCAATGGAGGATCAAAAACTTTAAGGATATACATACATATATATATATGTATGTATGTATATATATATAAAGGGCAAGAGTCAATGTGAAAATTAGAAAAGAAAAAAACCAAAATCTCATAAGAGTTTAATTGTGATTTCACTTTCTTGCTAGGATTATGAAAGAGCCATTGATTCCTGGTGGCAGCCGGCAAATGGGATGAAAGGTCCCCAGATGAGGCTTCTTGTTTCTGGGATTTTCTGCTTGGTCAGGTCTTCCAGGGAAGCTGGTCTAAGCCACTTTCTCCCTCCTACGAATATGGCTGAAGGAGCCAGGAGGGAGAGAGTATTTGGTCACTACAGTTAGAATTACACTACAGTTAGAATTAGTGGATTTTAAAAATATTTTGATACTTAAATGTTATTATTTTCCCTTTTAAACCGCATTTTCACAACTGTCACTCACCGCACTGCAATTAAATTCAGAAAAAGATCCAAAGCTCTTTGTATGTGTTTTTAAAACACTAATCTTTTCATCCATAACCATAATGGTTTCCACTTCATCTTGTCTGTGTAATGCTTAAGTCTCAGTTTTCTCTTCCTAAGGACAAAGTTCGCTTCTCTCATGGCTGAATATAGACTGCAAATGCCTTCGAGATAAGAAAAGTTCAAAAGCAGGGTTAGAGTTCACTTTTAAAATTGGCCAATTTCATCAACTCATACTTGTTTCACTGTTGTCTTGACTGTATTGATTGGTACAAAATAGGCTATTAACCTGCTGACCATAATCTGTGAGGCATATGATATAGCAAAACCACCCTATCATTGGACAGACTCCTTGGCCATAATCAAGAATGAGTAATAGGGCTTCCCTGGTGGCGCAGTGGTTGAGAGTCCGCCTGCCGATGCAGGGGATATGGGTTCGTGCCCTGGTCCAGGAAGATCCCACATGCCGTGGAGCGGCTGGGCCCATGAGCCATGGCCACTGGGCCTGTGCGTCCGGAGCCTGTGCTCCACAACGGGAGAGGCCACAACAGTGAGAGGCCCGCGTTCCGCAAAAAAAAAAAAAAGAATGAGTAATAATTGGTTGCTTCAACAACAGAGGCCCCAGAGCTAACATTTAAGTCCTAGGTTCTACGTGATGTGGGAAGTAGTTCATATACGTCATGCTATTCACGGCTCACAAGTCCTGCTCAGTTGGTACTGTTTTTATCCGCCTGCTCATAAATGAGGAAACGGCGACAGAGAGAGGTTTTAAAAGCTTGCCCAGAGGCACACGCTGGCAGGTGGCAAAACCAGGATCCAGGGTCTGGCGGTCTGACTTGAAAGTTTTGCTCCTAACCTTGACTCCATGCTGCCACCAGTGTCAGAGACTCTGATAAACCTCAAAATCTGACTGAGCCCTGAGAAAGGACAGGATCTTTTCATTATGCCAAACAGCCAAGTGTTATATTCTAACCCTTCAGTCTCCCCGTCTGTACAACAGGAGTGAAGTCCATCCCTCTCATCACAGTTAAGGGAGTTTTGGAGAGGGTATTTGTGAAAGCACTTTGAAATTTACAAAGCATGGAAAGAATCTGAATTGTTCTTCAAACACCCACAGTGCAAGGAAAAGTGAAAAGGAATCCATCAATACTGGTCACAGATTCTAACCTTCAACTACTCTATGAATAGAACTTTTCGAGAAATTTCAACTTAATGAGAGGTCCCTGGTAAAATCATATCCGTGAACAGCACTTAGAAGCCCGAATCTTTGTATCTTCCTATTAGAGCAGATCTGAAAGGTGGTTTAGTTAAAACCTTCCCTCCTTCTGATGCCTGACACACCTCTATAGCAGTCCTGACTGGACAGTTCCCCTTACCTTGAGTCTCTCAGTGACAGGAAGTTCATGGCTCTCAAGGGAGGTAATTCAGACAATTCGAAAACACTTCTTTATGGTGCATTATCTTACTCTTGGTTCTGCTGCCCTCACTTCTTAGCCATTCTGGGTCATTAGAGTAAAGAGCAAAATTATCTTTCTGTAGGAATATCGCCCCTCACACAAAGAGAGGGTGGTTGTGCCTTCACCGGTTCACTTAACGTAGTCACTGCCTGGCTCAAGCTGTGGGGTTATCATGTGACAGGAGGCAAAACCCTCCATGCATCATTCACTGAGAACTGACTTCTAGCTTTAGAATGAGCCACTGAAATACTGAATGTAGCATAATAGCTCCTCGGGTGCCAAGAGGAGGATGGATTCAATCCATTGTGGTTGTGTATCTCCCAAATGGTCCTCACAGAGCAGCCCAGCCATTCGCAGGGGCGGGTAATCAGAAGCCCAGGGCCTCCCGCTCTCCATTTTAATCTCACTCATCACGCACAGTTTATATACATTTGCATTCAAATGCTGAAGGGCATTTTCCTCATTTCCCAAAGAGCTTTCCATGGGGACCACAGAGAGAACCATAAATGAACAGACAGATGCATCATGTTAAAAAGGCTGTCTACGTTTTCCTTTAATCAGTACACAGTCAATATTCTCCATCATGAATAACTAATGAGTTTCTCAACTCCCTTCCTCAGATGTCATTGCAAAAATTTATCCGCGGAATGTCATCTGCACTTAATGAAGGGACAAGCAACATAATTAAGTTTTAAGCTATTTCTTCAGCATGAAGCTGCCATGAAGTGTGAAATGACTATTAATTCACATTTTTAAGACCCTGCATTTATTAGCATCTATTTTTTATTCAAGTTAGGGGTATGCGCTTGGATTGCCAAAGGATTTCAAATTCGTCTGGGCTTTGTTATTCCAGAGTGAGTGTGTCTGAACTCAGACGCCAGGCAAGGAAAATCATCATTAATGAGTCAGGCTGTATTTTTGAAAAAAATCCAAAGACCTGGAAACTAATCTTCCTTTGTGAATAGGAAGCAATGATGAAATGCAAAACTGGGTGAAAGAGGACTTGATTCCTCTATGAATTATGATAACCATGGTTGAGGAAATGAATAGGGATTGTAGGTCAGAGGCTTCACGTTAAAGCAAAGTTCTACTGGAGTGTGACTATAGCAGAACGCTTGGGCAAGACAGAAATCTAAAGTTTTGAAACTGCTTGTAAAAGAAAGAAGAAGAGATTATTCTCTTTTGGAAATGACTTAGGATGAATAGAAGAAAGAAAGAAAAGGGATAAATAAGCATATGGCCAAAATTAGACACTCCAGGAGACTTTAATGGCTCTCCTTTACAAACAAATGTCAAAGAGTCAGTTACTCATCATTTTGCTGGCTGAGCACACACTTCTGGAGGAAATGAACTTGTGATGATTCACCTAACCTAAACCCCTCTGTGGGCAATGGCAAATGTGGAAGACATCTGAGCCAGTGCATCCAAAAATGAAGATGTGCAGGGGCTATGTACAGGGGCTAACAGGGAGACCAGTATGATCCTGGGGTGTGCCAAAAAGGATTTCCTTAGGAAGTGAACTTTAATCTGAGAGTTAAAAGATGAATAGGATGATTCAGAAAGAGTAGAGAAGAATGTTTCAAGAAAGGGGAATAGCAAGGCTCTAACTGTGGCCTCTATGGCACTGTAGAGGAAACCAAGGGAGAATGGCTGCAGCCTGCAAATTGAGGAGGCTTCTGATTAAACAGTGAACTCAACACATATGTCTACCTCTGCTTCTTCCTGACATGCTAACACAACTACAGTAAATGGACCAAAAAAGACCCACACCCACAAAGATAAAGAAAAAGAAAAGCAGTGAATGGGAGCAGAATATACCATCCCAAAATATGCCTCTTTGGCATAAGGATTATTTTAGGCTGATTACTTTTAAGAAATAGCAGACATGGGAGAAGCTCTGAAAAACAAGCAGATGTTACTCTTTTGTAAGAGACATTTACATTTACAAGGAAAATCTCCATTTGTAAGGGGTTTCCCTCTCTGTACCAGGTAGAGAAGGAAGACTAAGTTTCTAGAAACTCTCATCAATGCAGAAGGCAATGACTTAAATCTGCAGAATAACCTTACCTTTGCTTACTGTGCTTTTCCTGATAACTTCCCATAACTGGCCTCTTCCCCCGTACCCCATCCTCAAATCTTTTGCTTTTCCGCTGGAGATGATATTTAAGGTGTTGGCTTGGGCCATTTCAGGGAGTTACTCAGTCTTCCTGGGTATCTCCCATGTATACAGGAGGTATACACATCATTGAACATTTTTTTCTGTATTAATCTGTCTTTTATTACAGGGGTGTCTCAGCCAAGAATCTAGAAAGATAGAGGAAAAATTATTTTTCCTTTCCCATAGTTTTGGCAACCCAGATAGAACTTTCTGAGATACCACACTTGTTCTGGAGCTTACAGATGAGATCCTGGAAAACTTGCAATAGTGACAGAAAGCTAAGAATTTTTACCAAAGTCAGGTCTCCTGGATTTTGCTCTGCAGTACTCTGTAGGTTGAGAGAGGAAGGTAAAAATTTCTTGTCCCTTTTCAAGTTTAGATTAGCAGGAGAAAATATATGTGTGAATAAGTTCCTTCGGTGTAGCAACTTTGGTAAAGATTTACTATGAGAACTCTTGTTTTCTACTGTTCCTTTTCCTCCCAGAGGTGGTCATTTTTTTTCTCTTGTCTCTGTCTTTTGTGCCTCTTGTCACAAGGAGGAGAACCACAGGTATGAGGAGATTTTCCTTTCATCTTGTTCTGTGTCCTGAGAGCCTGGCTTTGTGACCAGTGAGAATATTCCCCCTGGTCTTCACCAGCCAGAGGATGCATGTCCAGGCATGCCTCTGGAGAACAGCCAAATAGATTGTGAATCCAAGAAGCAGCATTCTCTTGGTTCAACTTTGCTACTGAAACCGAGCAGGAACCTGTGGGCACACCACCCACCCCAACACTAGTGCAGCGATGGGGCAAGGTCCTGGTTCCTTCTGAAGGAATATACCTCATAGTATCTTTGAGTTCTTCTGCAGGAACTAAGTTTCCCCGCACAGGTAGAGCTGAGCACAAGATTCCTGGAGCACCGCACTGTTACCTCACTACCAACCAATCAGAAGAAAGTTCCACACCCTGCAGCCTGCGCCTCAAATTTTGCCTATTTAAAAACTTCTCCCCTAAAACCATCAAGGAATTCAGGGTTTCTGAGCACAAGCCACCCATTCTCCTTCCTTGGCCCTGCACTAAACATATCTCTGCTCCAAACTCTGACATTTCAGTTTGTTTGGCCTCACTGTGCGTCGGGCACACAAACTTGTGTTCGACAACACCGGTTCTCAGGGGGGTCTGTCATAACGGGTCCTGGTCCATAAGGGGCCTTTGCTGTTTCAACTTTTGCTGCTTTGTTAGTATAAACAGGTCCCATTCCAGTGGCGTCTGGCTGGTGTCACAGATTAGCAGGTCTGGGACTGGAGGCTTCTCACGTCCTTGTGAGAAACCAGAGACACTGTTTTCACTACACCATTCTTATCTGCCTGTGGCAATGAAAGTCTTGGCAGAGGGAGAAACAAAAATAACAAAAGGTTGGAAGGAGAGGAAAGGGTAATGGGAGATGAGAGGCTGGGCCCATCATGCAGGGCCAGATCAGCCACTTTAAGGTGGTACGTGAGTGTTTTTATCTTCAAGTCAGTGGGAGCCAATGAAGGATAGCAGACAAAGGAGTGACCTTTAACACAACTTGGCACATAATTCAAGGCCAGAAGTCAGGCAAATTTATTTAGTTCTTTCTGAGATGGTCTTCCTTTCATTTATATTATAGTTGGTTCTTGAACAACACAAGTTTGAACTGTACAGGTCCACTTATACGTGGATAGTTTTCAACAGTAAATACTACAGCACTACACGGTCTATGGTTGGTTGAATCTGCAGATGCGGAGGACCAAATATAAGTTATGCACAGATTAACCCCTCCATTGTTCAATGGTCAACTGTATGTTTTAACAAACCATGGAAAATTCTGGACTAAGAATCTTCTGGCTGGTTTTATTTTTTTTAATTTACTTCTAGTTCCCAACTTATTTCAGGTAAAAACTGTCAGCTTGTTCCTCTAAACTCCCATTACTCTTTGTGTTGAAAAGGTTATAATTGGAATAAAATAAGGCTGGCTTCAAGCCAGGATCATGAAGGGTGTAATTAAACAAGATTTTCTGTCTATCCACCGAGCAGGGCAATCCCACGGGGCGGGGGGGGGGGGGGGGGGGAAGAGAGATTCTAAAGCAATTGCGTGTTTTTCAAGAATAATAGAACAATCTACCCCACACGTTTTACACAATACATGGCAGCTGCTGACATTTTAATCAAGATAGAAACAATAATAAAGTCAAGATGCTCCGTGTTCGGGCAGAAGGGAGCCCCAACTCTGGAATTTGGGCAGATATACACACATGCCCATTCTGCTCTAAACAGCTGGAAGGTTAGCACTTCTTTCATGATGTCCTGCCTGCCCTGACAACATGGATAAAAGTGCAATTTTATACACCCCTGCCAGTTATGATTTTACCTGCTGAATGATTTTCTTTTCACATTTTAAACCCTTAAGTTAAACAATTAATCGAAAGGATATAATTTTAATTTTTAAATAAAAGCCACTTGTCTTAGATAATGTTAACAACGTGTCGAGTTGCCTCTCTCAAATTCAGACAAAAACGGGCCGGCCGTTAATGGACCATCAGGTGCCTCACTGAACAAGGCTGATGGCTCTAGCTTTTGTAGATAGTCCAGTAATGATTTTGAGAGGGAGGCTTGTGAAATGTTTTGGTTATTAAGGCATTTCCCCCAATAACTTATTGGTTTAAAAAGATTAAAAATCCAGGACCACTTTTGGGGAGTATGTTGAGAGCATCAGATCTGGACTACAATTCCAATCAATGCTCACTCAAAACTCGCAGAGAAATGAACACTGATCGCAGGCATCCGATGATGGATTCTGAAAGCACCTTTTCCTTTTGCTCATACCCAGTGGTCCCTGCAAGACAGAGGGCAAGACTCACAGACTTGGAAGCTTGGCAAAGTCATGTAAGATGCCTTGTGACTGGAGTGATACCCTGTATTGCAAGCTGGCCAATGTACAAACCATGCTCATCCACGAAAACAAATGGCATTTCTTTATTGTTTTTACCTGACTTAATTTTTCTCTCAAACTTATCCTTATGGATTGTTGGGGAAAAAAAGAAATCTATTCTGGCATCCTCTCTGTAATTGAAAAGTTTCAACTTTCCCATTAGGATAAATAATTAGTCCAAATTTTCCTCTCCCTCTTTCAGATATCATTATGGATATGGCAGAAGGAGGCTTATGTGACCACGTGGTGACAGGAACAGAGCAAGTTTAGATTCCGGGAGATGTTGTTTTGACCTGCATCAGGCTAGACCCCCACGACCAAGTCCTCATTGAATAGACTCTCTCTGGGCTCCAGCAGTATCCACTGAATCGGGACTGAATGCTGTTGGTAGACCCTGAGACCTGGGCAGGTCTCCCATTCCACCAAACTGGATTGTGTTCTTTGGAGCCCTCAGCCCCCCTGCAGGGACGCTCCCCAGGACCAGCCAGCCTGCACCATCAGTTATCTATGTGCATTCCTCAACACACCACATGGACACTTCTACAAACTGCCTTCCCTCCTCCCCCACCCCTGGAATTAACAGAGATTCCAGAGTGTTGACCCAGGTCCTCTTTTCCTCTCCTTCCAGGGGGTTGTGAAACCACCCTACAAGTTGGTTTCCTCCTAGACTCCCAAATGAAAATGTACAATGACTCTTTGCTTTTTGCCTTTCCTTAAAATCTACTTAATTGGTTTCTTCCCTCCATGACCCAGAGAAGAAAGGTCATCAGGACATATATTTCACCACCTGCTTTTCCTACATTTCCTGTCTTCTTCTTCCCACAATTCACCAGAGACCAGAACAGAGGAGATCTCTACTTCCTCTTCCTGTCTGAATGGGACTTCCCCTATGTCCTAGCCTCAGCTTTCCCTGTGATGTTATCTGCCATCTTATCATTCTCTGGTCTCTAATGGTAGAATCATAATGTACAGAGGAGATGCATACAGACTCATGGGTTTAATATCTTTAAGCTGTAATTTCTATTACATGTGCAAAATAAGAGCTTTTGATAAACAAGGCAAAGGGAAAGGTGGTGATAACTCAAATATGGAAGTATCACTTTTCCTCTACCTCTTGTGCTTCTCCTTATATTTACTAATAGAACCATGGTGAAAGGCACCCGGGGGGGAAAGGTTGGAGATAAGGTAGAAAAGGGAAATACAGAGATAAATTCAAACTCTAGTACTGATACTAACAGAAAAAAAAAAAAGAGAATAATGATGGCATGTTGGAATATAGGAGGAAGAGGAAGAAAAGGCACATACATATGTATTGACTGGGCAAGATGTAATAGTTTTGGGAATTCAAACAGGACAATATTAAAGTCAAGTGGGCCTCATTAAGTCCTAGCCTGTGGCTTTCAGATCTTATTTTTTTTTCTCAGCAGGCACTATTAAATGTGTGAAGAGAAGAGTTGTAAGGTAGTCACTAGCATTTTTGGCAAAATGAGAAAATGGAGGCAATACAATGACATGTTAATATAGTTAAATGAGATTGTCTTGTATTCAATTATGAGACTGTCTTTTATTCTATATTATGTCTTCTTATATCCTTTCTCTTATATAAAATGCAGTTAATAGTAGATGGAAGTACTCAATGATTTTTTTCCTTTTGTCTTTAATTGAGAAATAATTGTTCGTCACCATGATTTGATGGAAACTTTTTAGGGGTTAAAGAAATATTAAACTCTGGGAACTCCCATCCCATCTGAGTTCTTGTGTCCCTGTGAGAGAGAAAGCTGCTTGCCTGTCCTCCCAATAGCTAACATGTGTTGAATTAGTATTCAGTGAGCTTTTCCTCCATTCTAGGCACTGGACCTAGGAGAGCTTAAGACACTTGCCCGAGTTCACAAAGCAGACAGGCATGGGTACCAAATTCAAAGCCAGAGCAGGGTACCTTCAAAGCACAAGCTCTTGACCAACAGGGACACTGCTTCACCATTATTCTATTTTTTAAGGCCATGGAGTAAGTAACTGCTATTATTTGGTCCACTACATTTTTTTTTTCATTTCTCCTTTGAATCACTTCAATATTTGTGCTATATGATCAAACAATTCTAAATCTCATACATGCAAAACAAAACTAAAAAAACGTAGTCTAAGTATTTGGAGTTGGGGGTGGAAGAGAGGGAAGAAAATTACAGAACATGTCTGCAAAATGTTTAAAAGGGAGATAGTTTAAAGATTACTTCTACGATGGTACTCCCCCTTTCACCATGTACCATAGCTAAAAGCTCAATACACAGCTTCTTGCCTCTTCTCTCCCTTCCCCCACTCCCACCTGTTCTTTCTCTGTTTTTCTGTCTTTGTGTGTGTGTCTCTCTCTTTACCTGTGTGTGTACATTTTTAGAAATCAGACTGTCGATCCATTATTTTTGGTATCGTGAATTTTGAAGAGGACAAAGAAGTGGAGGAGGATTGCCAAGCCTCCAATTAAATGAGCCCTGAAGCTCTGACAGACTATTCTTGCCACTTAAATTTATAAACCACTGAGAGCCAATAAACACTTAGCTGGCTATAGACATTTTAAAATACAAGTAAAGAATGAATAAATTCATTTTTGTCAACTTGTGGGAGGCTTGTCTAATCCCTGTTTCCCTATAAGACACACAAACTGTAAATTCCAATATTTCCAAAGGAGCCAGATTGAGTACCTACCCGGTTAAAAAAAAATTTGCAAAATGTTCAAGTGCATTATTGGGAGTAACAGATGTGTCATCATTTTTCAACTTTATCATTAAAACCCTGGTAATATTATGGAGAAAAGTAAACAGTAACAAAGTAATACCTTATTTATTTGGGGCTGTAGAATGGGTTTGCTATCAGTGAATCTTTCAGTTCTGAATTGAATTACATACCGATTTCTTTTTTTAAATAAATAAATTTATTTATTTATTTATGGCTGCACTGGGTCTTCATTGCTGTGCGCGGGCTTTCTCTACTTGCGGCGAGTGGGGGTTACTCTTCGTTGTGGCGTGCGGGCTTCTCATTGTGGTGGCTTCTCTTGTTGTGGAGCACGGGCTCTAGGCGCTCAGGCTTCAGTAGTTGTGGCACGTGGGCTCAGTAGTTGTGGCTCGTGGGCTCTAGAGCGCAGGCTCAGTAGTTGTGGTGCACGGGCTTAGTTGCTCCACGGCATGCGGGATCTTCCCAGGCCAGGGCTCGAACCTGTGTCCCCTGCATTGGCAGGCAGATTCCTAACCACTGTGCCTAACCACTGTGCCACCAGGGAAGCCCACATACTGATTTTTGCAGCTTGTAACTATCTTTAGTCTTTTGCGACCATATTTGAAACTGCCTTCACACAGTTTTTTAAAGAACACAACTGTCATGAGGAAATTACAATCCCTCATGTTTGTCAATAACACAGTAACATTCTTGGGAGCTAGAGAAATGTGTTGGGGTACTTTCCCCTACATTAAATGGCTGTAGAGAACCACACTTTTTGAATTCTGAGGTGTACTTTTGGGTTTTATCTTATTTCTTCTTGCAACTTAAATGTCACTTCCTTTGGGCAGCCTTATTTAACTCTCTTAGGTAAGTTTTGTAATTCTCTGTGTTTCCTCTGATTTGGTTCATACATCTATCCTACATTTCATTACCTTGTATTTTGAGGTTCCTTTCTGTCTTATTCTCCTTAACTATAAATTATTTGAGTACTCATTTAGCTCTACATCTCAAGTATTTATCACATGCCTTGACTCTTAATAAAGTGTCAAAAAAATACTTGGTATAAACAAAATGAAAAGAATGGGAGAAAATATTTGCAAACAAAGCGACTGACAACGGATTACCCCTCCAAAATATACAAACAGCTCATACAGCTCAATATCAAAAAAACAAACAAACCAATCAGAAAAATGGGCAGAAGATCTAAATAGATATTTCTCCAAGGGAAACATACAGATGGCCAAAAGGCACATGAAAAGATGCTCAACATCGCTAATTATTAGAGAAATGCAAATCAAAACTACAATGAGGAATCACCTCACACCAGTCAGAATGGCTGTCATCAAAATGTCTACAAACAATAAATGCTGAAAAGGCTGCGGAGAAAAGGGAACCTTCCCTGCACTGTTGGTGGGAATGTAAATTGGTAAAACCACTATGGAGAACAGTATGTAGGTTCCTCAAAAAACTAAAAATAGAACTACCATATGACCCAGCAATCCCACTCCTAGGCATATACCCAGAGAAAGCCATAGCTCAAAAAGACACATGCACCCCAAGGTTCATTGCAGCTGTATTTACAATAGCCAGGACATGGAAGCAACCTAAGTCAACAGAGGAATGGATGAAGAAGATGTGGTACATATACACAATGGAATATTACTCAGCCATAGAAAAGAATGAAATAATGCCATCTGCAGCAACATGGATGGACCTAGAGATGATCATACTAAGTGAAGTAAGTCAGACAGAGAAAGACAAATATCATATGATATTACTGATATGTGGAATCTAAAAAACATGATACAAATGAACTTCCTTTCAAAACAAGACTCACAGACTTTGAAAACCAAGTTATGGTTACCAAGTTGGGGGTGGGGAATAAATTAGGAGTTTGGGATTAACATATCCACACCACTATGCATAAAATAGTTAATTAACAAGGATCTACTGTACAGCACAGGGAACTCTACTCAATGTTCTGTAATAACCTATATGGGAAAAGAATCTGAAAAAAAACACTTGGGAAACAGCTCCCTATAGACAATGAAATGGAAAATCAGGTCACCACCCTTGTTATAATTGAAGATAGAGTAAAAGCGTATCAGCACGGCTGCTGATGAAGAATTCTTTTATGAAGACCTTCTGGCTTCTTGCTTTTTTGTGGTTCCTTCCAAGCTTTTAGTGATATTTAGGGGAACACAGTTGGCTGTCTGGGTACACTGGTCCATATAACCTTCTTCGTTTCTTTTACAACTGTCGTGGCATACATCTGGGAAACATGATTTCACAGTCCATTTCCTATTCTGGTAGGATCAGAATCCTACAAGGAAACTTCACAGTTGAAAAGAATGCTTAGAGCAAGGTAGTCATTCAAAGGTAGTCTCTGTTCTTACAGAAAATACCTATGTCCAACTGAATGGCCTATTTCCAGTCCCAGATCAGGCACAGCCTGAGATCAGGGATTTTTCTCCATTTGTCTTATATAGACTTTGGGGAAAAAAAAAAACAAAAACAAAAAAACAACTGTGTGAACATTTAAAATATTCAAATTTTAAGTCATGAATTTATTCAAATCCAGTTTCTATTCAAAGTTAGTTTTTCTTATTAGAGGGATGGGGGTAGTGCCTGGTACATTTTTAAGTATAGCCTTGAATCTAGAGCCATACGTCATGATTTCAGAATTGCCCTGCAGCGGCAGAGTCTAGAAATACGCCTGAGTTGGGTGTTGGGCGCAGACCTTACCAACACTCCTTGTTTGTCTGGAGAGAAACAACCCTCCTTTGTGATTTTCAGCTCAACCCTGGATTATTTACAAATGTCTTAAGCAAATACGGCAAATATAGTAACTATAGTAACTAATAAGAAAAGCAGTGAACCAAAATGCTCAGAGAGGTAGCTACCATTCCTTTAGCTGGGAGCTGAGATATTCCAGGAAGACACGTCAGAGGCCTAAAATTTGCTTCTCATTAACAAACGAGCAAACAGAAAACAAACAAAAAAACCCTCCAGCAGCCAAGAAAGGGGTTTGAGGAAACAAAAATTATCCCCAAAGAGGTGGTCTCTAAAATAGATGTCATTTTTCTCATGTTTGATTGATTGAGTAGCTGAGGGACATGGATGGATCCTTAAGTTTTACCTGTTTATCTGAGAAGTCAGTCTAAGTAGAAATAAGGGCAGCACAAAAAGACTTTAGTATGTAATTCGTAAGTTGGTCTTTTGTTTGCCCCTGTTCGGATTGTGTTGATGAGTAATAGCCTGAAGTGAGTCAGGAGCCTAGAATGTGATGACTTAGCTTCTCTAGCCCTCTGGACCTTTTTTTAAATGGTGCTTTGTGGCAGAATCTCTGACCAAAAAAGCCTTTTTTTCTTAGATCCCATATATATGTGTTAGCATATATGTTTTTCTCTTTCTGACTTACTTCACTCTGTATGACAGACTCTAGGTCCATCCATCTCACTACAAATAACTCAATTTCGTTTCTTTTTATGGCTGAGTAATATTCCATTGCATATATGTGCCACATCTTCTTTATCCACTCATCTGTCGATGGACACTTAGGTTGCTTCCATGTCCTGCCTATTGTAAATGGAGCTGCAATGAACATTGTGGTACATGATCGAGTTCAGCTCCTTTTAGACATCACGTATCTTTGGGCTGATCAGCACAAATCATTCACTAGTTCTGTAAAAAACAACCCCCCTCCCCCCCAGATAAAACCCCCTGCTCCTAAAGAGGACTGCGAAAAGACAGGGAACTGGGCCACTCATTAGCCTGCTTGAAAGAGTTCTTACAACACAGCCACAAGGATTCAGTGCATTCTCAGAGAATGAGCTCTCTCAGGGACCTAAAATGCACATTTCCTTGGGTGGATTTGCTTAAAAGATTCCAGCTTTAGCACATTAATATGAAACCCAGGATCTAACTGACAGAGAGTCAGGCAACTTCTGGCCTCTGGAAGACCCGGTGAAAATGGTTATTTCAGTAACATGTAAAACGTCACAGTGTGGTATGTAATTTAAAAAATATAGCCCACTGTATACGGGATTTTGCTAAGAAAAGGTTCTCACTCCCCACCGATTATCCTCTTCCTTTTGCCCGACTTATTTCCCTATACTCATAAAGACTTACAGGCCTGGCAGGAATGCTATGGTTTTGTAATGAGGTGATATATTCTCCACTTACTGAGGACATGTTTCTGTTTAGGGAAATGCAAGCTCCAACGTGGCTGCTGCTGTTTTCGCAAAACAGAGATCTCGGGGCTGGTTGTGAAAGAGGAGGTATGACTTGTGCGATACAGGTGCGTTTGCTTACAGTTGATGTCTTTATGCAAGAGTTATTCAGGGATGTTTATGAGGATTTATGATTGGCCTTAATTAAAAGAACTGTGAGAAATGAAGAAAGCCAATATTCACTGAATTCTTCATGGCTCTAATTCCATAGTGAAAATTAAAGTTATATTTGTATCATCATACCATTTTATATGTGTTTCATTTGGAGGGCTGGGGATAGCTCTTTAGTGGCAGGAATGGTGTTTAGGCTACACCTCTGTCTATTTGTCCGTCAGTATGTCTATTGTTCCTTTTTGCTTTCCATAAGTTGTTGGTAAGTACACGGCATCGCAGAGCCCTTTTCTGCTAAAAGCAGCAGGCTTATGGATATCTGATTAACATCAGTACATGGAATACACACAGAAGGTAGCTCTAGCACTGTATCATTCCAGAAAATGGGGAGCTTGTTAGATAGAAAAAAAAAAAAAAAAAGTATTGTATTTACAGCTCAGCTTCTTTTAAACACCACTTTTCTTTGGGCCGATCAGCGCAAATTACCGATTAGTTCTCTAACTGGAGAGGATTTTGGTACCACAAAACACATCAGGAAATACACACTGCAAATGAATGAATCCTAAATCTCACAACTCCAAGACTGGCAACCACTTCCTCCAAACTTTCAACTTTAAGTCCTCAGAGAAAATCTTCTCTTAGTTGTAGCTTATCTTCACGTCCTTTCTAATCTCTCCCAGTTCGCACACTCATGATACTGTTACATCACAGATATTCAAAATGGATCATCAACCAGTTGCACAAAGAGAGCAAAGAGCCACTTAATCAATGCAAACCATACTCAGAAGTTTACCTTAGTTCCTTGAAGGGATCTGCCCTGACATTAGGTGTCTCTATAGATTTAGGGAACACTGTGCCCTCTGCTCCTGTAAACAAAAGAAAAAAGCAAACAGAGGTTGGAGAGTTGGAGGTGTCACTGGGAGGCACAGTCAGCACAATGAATGGAGCTAAATGCAGTGAATCCTTCATACAACCCAGTACACAGGTATTCTGCCACTGGCTCTAGGGCAGGTCTCCGTGCTAGGAGAGCGTTCAATCAACTCATGCAAACAGGCTTTGAAAAAACAAGGAACTCTTTTGAATGTGTTCTTGCTGAGATCAGAGTGAGGCCATGAGGCAAATTCCATGTTGGCTTAAAAAAAAAAACAAAACAAGATGCCTAGAAATGGCATGGTCTGACTCGTGTCTCTCATAAACTATTAACAGTCACCCAACTGGAAGTGTTTTGAAAACCAGCAGCTGAAGTTCTCTTACTGCAGCATGGGGCACAAATCACATAACACATACAACATCTAAGAAATGGGTTAGACGGTAGAGAATACTGTAAGACTGTAAGGTATTTGCCTAAGGACAATTAGGCCAAAGTTTTTCAGTAAATCAAGTTTTACACGATAATCTTGAAAACTTAGAACAGGATGAGGGATCATTTGAAGTTCAGTGCTTCTACAATTAGAGTATTAACATTGATCCCCGACCCAGTCTAGACATTTAGCTCTTGACTTTGCTATAGGCTTTTATCTTTACAACTTGTCAACATCAGCTGAACCCCTCCAGCCGTAAAGATTGTGATTATCTAATTTGTCTGCTCCCAAAGTGTCTTCAAATCATTTAAGCCTCAGTTTATCACAGACAATTGCACTGGATATTTGTTTTTCAATTAAACTTAGCCAGGCATTATCCTGAAGTAAAGGTGTTTATTTTTATATGCTCAGTGTGCTTCTTTGATGCTGTAAGAAGGGATGGAATAATATCTTGCATTCATGTGTGAATTTCTAGAATCCTCCTGCATTGGTATAATGTCTAGAAATCCTCTACTAACCACTGTTATTCCAAATCCAGGTTTATCCCGACATACTAATGACTCTAGGAAAATGAAGTGATTTTTTTTGTAGCAACTATGGAAATATTTAATCTTTCTGATATGAGTAATAGACCACTGTAAGTAAAATCAGAATTCTTTTTCTGCCTTAACATAATATATGGTCACTGAAAGAATATTCTGGTGAATAATAACTATTATTCTCAGCTAACATTTTTGAGTGACTACCACATTGCTGGATACCATCATAGATATATCTCATTTATTCCCTGCAACAACCCCATAAAACTGACAGTTCCAGTTGGCACAGAGACACTCCACGTGGGGACCTTTAAGATCATTTTCTGCCCGTAGACACTTTTACTTTCCAAGATCCCAAATCACATCATTTCAAAATGTACCCAGAGCCCCGTTAAATACAGTTTTTGGTGTAAATTTCATAAGAATGTTCACTGTTTTACTAAGTATATATTATTTATTTTGCTCTAGTGATTGACACTTTACTGTGTTCTTGATAACTGTGATGCTTAATTGTACATGTCAACTTGACAGGATCAGAAGGTGCCCAGATATCTGGCTAAACATTATTTCTGGATGTGTCTGTGAGGGTGATTCCAGATGAGATTAGCATTTGAATAGGTGCGCTGAATAAAGCAGTTTGCTCTCTCCAATGTAAGTGGGCATCACCCTATCAGATGAGGGCCTGAATACAACAAAAAAGTGGAGGAAGGAAGTATTCCGCCCTTCCTGCCTCACCCTGTGAGCTGGGACATTGATCTTTTCCTGCTGTCCATGGTCCTGGTTCTCAGGCCTGCAGACCTAGACTGGAATCAACACCATTGACTCCCCTTGTTTTTAGGCATTTGGACTCAGACTAACTTACACCACTGGCCTTCCTAAGTCCCCATTTCACAGACAGCTGAGTGTGGGATTTCTCAGCCTCTATAATTGCGTGAGCCAATTTCTTACGATAAATCTCTTTCTCTGTATAGACCTTATTGGTTCGGTTTCTCTGGAGAACTCTGACTAATACAGTAACTGAGTAAGAATGGGGTGGATTACAAATTATAATGTAGTTTTTGTTACATATGTACTACATTTGGTTTTGCAGAATATCCACTTTCCCCTCTCCAACATTTTTGGGATCCTTTGAGGAGCACCTAGGTCAAAGGCACTGTGGAGGCTGCCAAGTGGATAAAACAGGCTTGCCGAAGTCACAGGACAGGGACTGACACATCGGAAGGTGGCTCTAAGCTGTGTGAAACCCAAGACCATGCCCTCAGCCATCTCCCAGTGCCATCTTGTCTGTCACTGAGCAACTCCCATCTGCAGCTACTGTAGTTAACAGGGACTTCTCTTTGACATTCTTAGAGATGCTTAGTTCTTAGCCACTTGAGCTCTATTTAAAAATATCTATAGCTACATATTTAAAGGAACAATTATATATCTCAATAAGGAGAGGAGAGTTATTTCTGTTTATTTACATTGTCTCTACTCTCTAGTGTCAGCTCAGATTTCCTCTTCCTCTACCGAGAATTCCATGAAAGCTGCAACAGAAAGAGCATTACCTCTTTCCAAATCAGCCGTAATTGTTTGACTCACCCAAATGACAATGAGTATTGCCCATGGACAGCTTTCATTATTTGAATTGTTTCTAGAATGCTGTAACACTTAATGTTTCACCTCTTTCTCACGCCCACTCTTTCCATCATTTTGTAAGATCTCTGAAGTCGAAGAAGATCTGTTTTGCAACTCTGGTGACTGTACCAAGTAGGTGCACACAGTAGGACATAGATTATACTTATTCAGAACAGTTGTCCAAAAATGAGGAATGACCGGCTCTTATGAAAGATGAACCTCAAAAGCTCGGGCCATTTTCTTTATCCCATCCAAACTCTGTACTGAGCCTGTTTCTTTATTTGTCAGATACAATGAGAAAACTTCATCTGCTACTTTACTTCTTACTTCTGGCTATACTAGGCTCAAGAGGGAACTGCTCTACTGCAGCTGGGGGCGCTGAGCTCTGCCACCCTTTGAAAGCAAGGCCAAGGGGGGAAAAGGGTGACAATAAAGTCATCCAGCACATTACAGACGCTCACTATCTGTGTTTGTGGAAAGAACATGGTCTCCTTTGAACACCTGAGCTCGGATCCTCAGCTCTCTGACCTGCAAGCGCGTTTGCTGTGCTCCTGGCTAGGAGTGCGTCTTGCTCTCTGTCCTGTCCTCGTTGTCTAGCACAGCGCAGGCACTCAACAAATACTTGTAAGATGACTACGTAACACTCATTAGGCACTGAGCACACACTATTTGGGATTTACCTCGCAGACATTCATCTTATCTCTTCAACTAGATCGTAAGCTCTGTGTGGGCAGGGGCAAGGTCTTATATAGAATATAACCAGATTTGACTTTAGGTTCCCAAGACTCCTCCTGGACTCAATTCAACTAGTACTACCACTTCTATGGGAGCACTAATTTACTGCTATAAAACTCCTCATACCTCACATATTAAATGAATGTCTAAAATCACACCCCGGTGCATTTTAACTACGCCACTAAAATAGAGGAGTATGCTTATAAAGGAATGCTATTGGGGCTGAAGAGAAATATCTCTTTAAAGTAGAATAAGATCAGAAGGCTTGTGTTCTCTTCCCCAGACCAAGGAACCTGCTTAACCTACAGGTAAGAGAACTGGGGCTAAAGACGTGTGGGGCTCATGGTCCTATGGCCAGTGGGCACTAGAGCTGAGATTCACATCCGGGCATCTGACTAAAGAACCCACATTTAGACCCAGTGCCCTAGTGCCTTGTTTTCTCAGTGCCAGGCCAAAGTGGCACTCATTAAATGACAAGCAAGCAAAATCCAGAGGGGATGGGCTCTGACAGGTGGAGGAGATGGGTAACTGACAGGCTCTGGTTGTGGATGAAAGTGAAGGGCAAGACACTCATGTTCCTTTAGCTTCCATCGTCCAACCAGATGCCCTTTGATTGTTTTTTTGCTGGACTTTGGCCACAGGGGTCCACATGTCCCATACATACTGGAGGACAGACTCATGCCTGTGACTTCTCAGGGGAACTTATCAAAATCTCTCAGTAGCTGAGTGACCTTGGGCATGAATCTCTCTGACACTCAGTTTCCTTCTCTGAAAAGAAGAGATATGAGTAGTACCCTCGTCTCCCAGGGATTTTGGAGACTAAATGAGATCTCTGGTACATAGCAATCATCAAATGACAATTAATAAAATACTACTACTAGTACTAAAATGTTCATGAACCCTATTCTTTCTTCCTCTTATTTGGGTCCTCTATGACTCTTAAAAAATAACATTTTAAAAGCACTTACTACAAAGTAGAAACTATTGAAACTGTCTTCATTTGATCATGAAAATAACCCTGTGAGGGAGGGACTATTAATTTCTGTTATTACGGTTGTGGAGTATGAGATTCAGAGAAGTCAAGAAACTTTTCTATGGTCACACAGTGAAGAGGGGGAGCCAGGGTTTGAACTCTAGCATTTCAGCTCTGAAACTGATGCCCTTGACCCTACTCTAGACCCTCATTCAGCAGATTAAGTAACTCTCTACTTGTTGATCTTTTTATGAAACATGAACAAATACCCATGTTTATAGCCTCAGGTAATAGCTGCTAAATCCCCTATCACTCCTCTTCTAAAAACTATCCCCATATACAATGAAATGAGATATTAATACATTTCAAAAAGACTATTTCTTTCCAAGTCCTAACAGATTTCTGATTTCCACACCATTTTTCACTTTCCCAAAAGCTGCAGAGTGGACAATCATTCATCAGGATGAATTCCCCCATCCCATCCTCTATCCATTCTTAGATAATAAATTATTCTCAATTTTATTATTTCAAAAAGGTTTCTATTAAAGCCATGCCTACTGATTCCTTCTTTTAACACAATATAACTTACTGGCAATAAATGTTCATAAACAGTTTGTGTGAAAAAATCCATAAAGCCATTTCAGCTTTAAGTTCCATTTAATGTCCCTCAGAAACGATTTCATCAATGTGTTTCCATTAGCTGGTTCTCTGCCCAGTAACTTAATTCCACACAATCAATCAGGGACTTATAAAACATGTGACAGGATCTCTGTAAAGTGTTTTGAATCATCATAAAGATCAGCTCAATGGCTCTTTTTCCCGACTAGCACAGGTAGGAAGTAAACGCGTCAAAAAATCTCTAATGCACTTTGTTGCCATAGTAATAAAAAAGCCAGTTTCTCCTCTCTAGAAAGTATGCTCAAGTTCAGAGGTCAGTTTGGTCATGCTTTTCCCTCAGAGTGTCCTGGATGTCAAGAGCCCTGAAATCCAGTCATATCTCTGTGATGTTGGGCAAATCACATAACTCTCTCTGGCCCTTGACTTCCTTCACTGTAAAATGAGGGATGGGATGAGAAGTGTCAGAGCTAAAGTGTTTTCTCCCCAAATTTAAAATTTCATAAGGTAACAATCTAATCTAAACAGAAGATTATCTTTAGCCACCTCCAATCCCTGCCAGGAAAACAGAGCAACCCTGGGATATCAAAGGAAAATGTTAAAAATGTTCTCAGTGTTTAAGGAAGAAGCAAATTAAAGCAGACAGACGTTTGTCCAATTCAAATTACAATTAATTGGTAGAAATAATCACCAGAAAATAAACCTCATAAGCGATAAAATGGTGAAGAACAAAATTTACTGTAGATGAGAATAACTAAAAAAAACCAAAAACCTGGTTTGTAACTCTTTATGATCTGGGGAAATTCAATTTTATAAAAATAAGAAACATTAAAGTGCCTAAATCTGTACCTGTTGAAAATAGCCATGGACTAAATACTGGAAGAAAAATTTAGATATGCAAATTATGATACAGGAAAATTGGACTCCAGAGAAACATAAGACACAAAAGAAAAAATTACCATGATAGAAGTTATAATTAGTAACACTGGAGTTTAAGAAATTTATGATAAATCAAATCTTTTTTGTACACAGAAAAGAACTACTCTTACAGACACTAATTTCAAGAAAAGCTTTTAAAAAGGGCGGACATGGTTTAAGACTACTGTTTAGAAAACTGATGAAGGAATTAAACTAGCTGAATGGAGTTTGCTCTGGTAAATTATTTCTAGACATACATTCATTAACATGGGCATAATTATGATTAATGCTTTTGTATAAATGAAAATAGACTAAAAATCATCTTTGGGTTAAAACCATGGAGCTAAAATGTTTAATAGGTTCCATATGTGAGTTAAAATATCTGATGACCATTGTTTGAAGTCAACGTTCTAAGTTTTCCAATTCTTGTTCCTTGGGTAGATATATCCTGAATGACAGTCCTTAATAACAACCATATTTTATTTGATAAGATAAGGTTCTATTTTCATACCAATATTAGATTATAAAACAGAGAAAGGATGTCAATCTAAAAAATGGTGATAAGAAAATGGGAGAAGGAAGCACATGGAAGCAACCTAAGTGTCCATCGACAGATGAGTGGATAAAGAAGATGTGGCACATATATACAATGGAATATTACTCAGCCATAAAAAGAAACGAAATTGAGTTATTTGTAGTGAGGTGGATGGACCTAGGGTCTGTCATACATAGTGAAGTAAGTCAGAAAGAGAAAAACAAATACCATATGCTAACACATATATATGGAATCAAAAAAAAAAAACTGGTTCTGAAGAACCTAGGGGCAGGACAGGAATAAAGACGCAGATGTACAGAATGGACTTGAGGACACGGGGAGGGAGAAGGGTAAGCTGGGACGAAGTGAGAGAGTGGCATGGACATATATACACTACCAAACGTAAAATAGATAGCTAGTGGGAAGCAGCCGCGTAGCACAGGGAGATCAGCTCGGTGCTTTGTGACCAGCTGGCAGGGTGGGATAGGGAGGGTGGGAGGGAGACACAAGAGGGAGGGGATATGGGGATATATGTATACGTATAGCTGATTCACTTTGTTATACAGAAGAAACTAACACAACAATGTAAAGCAAATATACTTCAATAAAGATGTTAAAGAAAAGAAAATGGGAGAAGGAATGATTCAATTTCCTGAAATATCAGAGAACTGGGAAACCAAAGACCTGATTTTTTGTGCTGATTTTGCATAAGCTTATAGCTGACTGCTGGCCATTTGCCCTCAGGTCTTATTTCCCCATTTGTTGTACAAAGCGGGGTTGGGGATTAGATGGTCCATGAGGCCACCTCCAGCCCTAATGTTTTCGGAACCTCCAGATAACCTGGTTGGATGAACCCAACGGACCAGGAGAGGAGCACGGTAGGTTTGATAAACCCAAAGTTAAATGTGTTTAACAAATACGTATTGAGCAGCGGACTGTAGAGGTGAACCAGAGAGACATGGAGCTTATAGACCAGTAGAATGTAGTACTCTCCAGTAGGGTACACTGGCTAGTTCAAAGAATCAGTAATGAAATAAACTCAGAAATAACATACAATAGTGACAAATGGTGATACAGACTTGAAAGGAAAATCAAACATATCTTTGAAAGTATAATACTTGGGGTCATAGATTGGTCTGTCAGGTATGTTTCCCTGAAAAAGTGAAGTTTTCCTGATATTTGTTAAGTGATTAGGAACAACCTAGTTAAGGGGGGGGGAAGGAACGGTAGAAGAGATTATGCAAAGGTGGCAGGGTTGGGAAGCTGAGGTCAATAAAGAAGATTGGTGTGGCCAGACCATATTTAGCAAGGGTGAGCATTGTGGGATGAGACTGGAGAGGTGGGTTGGCCCAGGTAATGCAGAGCCAAGGTGAAGGTTTTTTTTCTTTTGGCCGTGCCACACGGCGTGCGGGATCTTAGTTCCCTCACCAGGGATCAAACCCACGCCCCCCTGCAGTGGAAGAACGGAGTCTTACCCACCGGACTGCCAGGGAAGTCCCACAGTGAGGGTATTAAGCAGACCCGAGCAAACTGGCATTTTTCAAAGATTACTGTGGCGGCATGTTACGGTCTGCATATTTGTGTCCCCCTAAAAGTCACATGCTCCAACTGTAACCTTCACCAGAAGCAAACCATGCTGGTGCCCTGATCTCACACCTCCCAGTCTCCAGAATAGTGAGAAATAAATGTCTGCTGTTTAAGCTACCCAGTCTGTGGTATCTGTTACAGCAGCCTGAGCTGTCTCAGACACTGTATTGTGGAAAAGACACTTGAAGAGGGCAAAGATAAATGAGGCGAAGCAGAGGAGACATGATGACAGCTTGGACTAAAGAACTGGCAGCCAGGACGGAGAAGTGCAGGTGGGTTAGGAAATATGTTAAGAGGAAAACCAGTGGGATCTAGTGATGTGCTGGACAAGAGGGAGACAGAGAATGACCACAGGGCCCATGGGAAGATCTGAAATTGGGGTCAAAGCCAAGTGATTAATACCCAAAGCTAGCTGTGCCCATGGCAACCTTACATTTCTCCAATAAAATCTAGCTTCTTTGACATTTTAATTTCAATTGAAATTGCCTTTACTCAATACGAGAAGCCGCTATGAATCCAGCTCTGTTTTTCCTGTGAAGGTACAGGCAACATGACAAAGAAAAGTTTTAAGTCTCTCACAGTGTTTACAAGCATTTTTTTTTTTTTTTTTTGTGGTACACGGGCCTCTCACTGCTGTGGCCTCTCCCGTTGCGGAGCACAGGCTCCGGACGCGCAGGCTAAGTGGCCATGGCT
This sequence comes from Phocoena phocoena, assembly GCF_963924675.1. NCBI lineage: Eukaryota > Metazoa > Chordata > Mammalia > Artiodactyla > Phocoenidae > Phocoena > Phocoena phocoena. The sequence continues at coordinate 133,086,440 of NC_089221.1, read as the reverse complement.
CACGGGCCCAGCCGCTCCGCGGCACGTGGGATCCTCCCGGACCGGGGCACGAACCCGTGTCCCCTGCATCGGCAGGCGGACTCTCAACCACTGCGCCACCAGGGAAGCCCTACAAGCATTTTTAAAAAACACTATGAATAATGTAATAATTCTATGAATAATGAACATTGTCTTCTGTGAAAGATAATTTTCAGCTCAACACAGCTCATATGCTAGAAATGATTAAGCTTAGTGAGGAAGGCAAGTCAAAAGCCAACAAGACAGGCTGAAAGCTGGGCCTCTTGTGTCAAACTGTTAGCCAAGTTGTGAATGCAAGGGAAAAATTATTGAAGGAAATTAAAAATGGTACTCTAGTGAACACGCGAATGATAAGAAAGTTAAACGGACTTATTGGTGATATGGAGAAAGTTCTAGTGTTCTGGAGAGAAGACCGAAGCAGTCCCAACGTTCCCTTAAACCAAAGACTAATCCAGAGCAATCCTCTTCAATTCTATGAAGGCTGAGAGAGGTGACGAAGTTGGAGAAGAAAAGCTTGAAGCTAGCAGAGGTTGGTTCATGAGGTTTAAGGAAAGAAGGTTTAAGGAAAGAGGTTTAAGGAAAGAAGCCGTCTCCACAACACAGAAGTGCAAGGTGGAGCAGCAAGTGCTGATGTAGAAACTGCAGCAAGTTATCCAGAAGATCTAGCTGAGGTCATTCACGAAGATGGCTACATTAGACGACAGATTTTCAGTGTAAATGAAACAGGCCTTATATTGGAAGATGCCATCTAGGACTTTCACAGCTAGAGAGAAGTCAACACCTGACTTCAAAGCTTAAAGGACAGGCTGACTCTCTTAGGGGTTAATGCAGCTGGTGACTTTAAGCTGAAGCCAATGCTCATTTCCCGTTCTTAAAATTTTAGGGCCCTTAAGAATTTTGCTAAATCTACTCTGCCTGTGTTCTACAAAAGGAACAACAAAGCCTGGACGACAGCACATCTGTTTACAACATGGTGTACTGAATATTTTAAGTTCACTGGTGAGACCTACTCCTTTCAAAATATTACTGCTTATTGACAATGCACCTGGTCACCCAAGAGCTCTGATGAAGATGTACAATGAGATTTATCTTGTTTTCATGGCTGCTAACACAACATCCCTTCTGTGGCCCCTGGAACAAGAATTAATTTTGACTTTCAAGTCTTACCACTTAAGAAATACATTTCATAAGACTATAGCTGCCATAGACGGTGATTCCTCTGATGGATCTGAGCAAAGAAAATTGAAAACCTCTGGAAAGAGTTTACCATTCTAGATGCCATTAAGAACATTCATGGTTCACGGGAAGAGGTCAAAATATCAGTATTAACAGGAATTTGGAAGAAGTTGATTCTAACTCTCACGGATGAAGGGTTCAAGACTTCAGTGGAGGGAGTCACTGCAGATGTAGAGGAAATATCAAGAGAACCAGAATTAGAAGTGGAGCTGGAAGACGTGACTGAATTGCTGCAATCTCATGATAAAACTTTAATGGATGAGGAGTTGCTTCTTATGGATGAGCAAAGAAAGTGGTTTCTTGAGATGGGATCTGCTCCTGGCGAAGATGCTGTGGAGATGGTTAAAATGGCAACAGAGGATTTAGAATATTACATAAACTTAGGTGATAAAGCAGCGGCAGGATTTTAGAGGACTGACCCCAATTTTGAAAGAGTTCTACTGTGGATAATATGCTATCAAACAGCACTGCACGCTACAGAGAAATCCTTCGTGAAAGGAAGAGTCCATCGGTGAGGCAAACTTCATTGTTGTCTTATTTTAAGAAATTGCCTCAGCCACGCCAGCCTTCAGCCACCACCACCCCGATGAGTCAGAGGGTCTTGCCTCAATGTTGATGGCTACTATCAGCGAAAAGATTATGACTCAGGGAAGGCTCAGATGATGGTCAGCATTTTTTTTAGCAATAAAGTATTATTTAAATTTAGGTAAGTATACTGTTTTTTGTTGACATAGTAACGCTATTGCACACTTAATACACTACAGTATCCTGTAAACATAACCTTTATATGCACTGGGAAAGAAAAAAATTCGTGTGACTTGCTTTATAGCAAGATTCGCTTTATTGTGGTGGTTTGGAACTGAACCCATACTACCTCCAAGGTGTGCCAGTACACTCTGCAGAACGCATTATAGGAGGTCAAGAGCAAACGCATAGAAATCAGTTAGAAGACTATTTCAGTAGGTCACGTGAGAAATGATGATGGCCTAGAGTAAAGAACTTACGGTGAAAAAAATGGGAAGGATGAACTTGAGAGTGATCGAGGTGGTAGGATTAGAAGAACTTAGTGATATGAGGGGTGGATGAGTAAGAGGCGTCCAGGTTTTGGTTGCAAGTTTAATTTCGGCTCTGTTGAATTTAAGGTATCTATGGAGTTCCCAGATTAAGATGCTTATGGAGGCAACTGGATGTACAGGTATATTGCTCAAGGTAGAGTTCTAAACCACTGGTATATAAACTTAAAATCACTGGGATACAGATGATCATCGAAACCAAGAGAATATGTGAAATTATCCAAGAAATGGTTACAGTGATGTCAACAGACAGCCAAGGTCAGAATTTTAAGGGATTCCAACATTTCAAGTTTGGGTATGGGAGGATGAGACATCAAAGGAAACTGAAAAGAAGAGGCTAGAGGGACAGAAAGAAGACCAGAAATGGTGTAACATAGGAAGTCAGGAGTGACAAGTATTCCAAGAAGGTGGGAGGAGTTACGTACTTGCTTAATTGGTACTTAGAGTTAAGAAGAGGAATTTAAATGTCCATGGAATCTAGTAACATGGGGGTCATTTACATCATAAGAGCCATTCTATGAAGAGCTGGAGGTGGACTCGTGGGCAGAGGAGAAAGTGGGATGTGGAGAAATGGTTACAGCAAGAGTTCCCACTTGGTGACGAGAGAAGTATAGTTAAGACACCTGAGTATTAGATATTGGATATTAGATATTGAAGACCCAGCTATGGTTAGTAACCAAAATTGATAGGGGTACCAGTCTGCTCAATGGCAGATCTATCTATCTATCTATCTATCTATTATTATGTATTAGAAAAGATGATGTCGATGACAATGATAGAAGGCCAGAATGACAAAAAAAAATCTTTGAATAATTTGAATCTTAACAATGGAGAAGAAGAAAATAAGACGCGTTTCCTTTCAAGTATTCTAACAGTGTAACTGAACCGACCATACCATCAAGGTGCACACTTTAAATAATTGTGTAGAATGTGAAACCGCAGCGCAATTTAAGATTCATGTACAGAAATATTCTGGCAAGATATGAAAAGACAAGTAGTTTAATTAAACAAACTCTACTCTAGAAACCAACAGACCAGAGCTCATGCCTGGTATATCATTAAGCCAAAACTGGAAAAAATAAAAGGGAGCAGCCAAGCGGCAAGCAACCTCATTTCAGTTTCTTATGACTACATTATTTTTGATAGTAAATAAAACCACACAATAAAACAAATAATCTCAACTCACTGGTTTTGTATTACATTGAGGGGACACCAGAATAAGGCAACCTCTGAGTTAGGACAGTACATGGACAACAGAGCATCAGCCACAGGCTGAGAAGCCTTCTTGATGTGAAATGCAGAGCTGGGCATGAGAGGGACTCCTTGGCTCTCAGAAACGAGGTACTGTGTGTCCCATGAATGGGATGAATGTGGCACTCCACTCACAGTCACCTCCAGGTCTCTGTGGGACCGGTAGCCACAATCAGGCCAACAGTGAGGGGAGAAAGGGAGAGAACGGATATGAACTGTGTGACCAAGTGAAGGAAAGCCTGCCCTTCCACTTGGAAATAAGGGTAAGAAGGGAGACTTGAACACACTGCTTCCTCTGTCCAGATCTCAGTTCTCAGTTGCCTCTCACAGTGTGAGACCAATCACGACTCAGAGAGTCAATGGATGCCTGTGAGACCTAAGAAAACAACATGTACATGATTTTAAGGGTTTCCTGGTCATTGAAAAAGAAGTAGAACACTTTGTTCCTGTTGCCAAGTGGGTTGGGGGTGATGCTTTCCTATGAAGAAGGGAAATGAAACATTAACTGAGGACGATGAAGAAACACTGTCTAAAAAATAATTGGAGAAACAGAGTCATTTTCAGGTGATGGAGAGGATGAGGACTTGAAAAGCAAAACCAGGAAGCTGAAATCTTTTTTTTTTTTTTTTTTTTTTTTGTGGTACGCGGGCCTCTCACTGTCGTGGCCTCTCCCGTTGTGGAGCACAGGCTCCGGACGTGCAGGCACAGCGGCCATGGCTCACGGGCCCAGCCGCTCCGCGGCATGTGGGATCTTCCCGGACCGGGGCACGAACCCGCGTCCCCTGCGTCGGCAGGCGGACTCTCAACCACTGCGCCACCAGGGAAGCCCAGGAAGTTGAAATCTTAATGAAAGTGCTGAACATCTGAAGGCATTAAAACACTAGACTGATTAAACTTCAGAATACAATCTTACTATGAAAGCAAGCCTCAAAATGGACACACTATACAGGTGACTCTCATGGTAATTTTGACCGTGTGACTTTAACCCATCCACTGACTTTATCACTACTATGGCCAGCGTGTTACTTTATCAACACCCATTTTCCCCTGCCAACAAAATACCAGTATTTCATGGAAGCAAAATGCCCAGCTAAATAATCACTTTCCCAGACTCCCTTGAAGCTAGGGGTGGCCATGACACGATTTTGTCTAATGAGATGTAGTAGAAGTCTACTAGGGTGGGGTGTTGGGCAAGCTTTGACTGTCCTAGTAGGAAAGTACAGATGCAGCTGGTTCCACTCTTCTTTCTACCTGAATATCAACATCATATCTGGAATTGTAAGAGCCATCTCCCTCCCATGAGACCAAGACCAATAGAATTTCAGATATGTTGCCCCAGACCACTAAGCCACCAGCAACTGTCAAGTCCCTACTTATTATTTGTTTGAGAATCCTTACGAGAATCCTGTTACTCACCCCTAAGGTTCAATACTATTTTACCCAAGACCGATGAGGGAGAAGCAAACTGACCCTTTGAGAGGGTCAGACTCTTCACCTAGATCTTTTTTTGCTATAAACCAAAGGACCAGAAGTTGGAAACCACTGTTACTGTACCTTCATACCATACTGAAGTATCTTTTCACGGATTGCTGGGTGGGGTTGCATTCTCCCACTCCCTCGCCTTCACTCATGATGTTCTCAGCCAGAAAGTACTTTGTTTTCCTTTTCAGTGTATCACACCCTTAGACCCAGCTCAAATGCCATCTCCACGATGAAGCTTTCCCTGGTCCTCTCTTAGTTATCACTAATTGCTCCTTCTTTTGTGCTTCCATAATGCACACCTAATATCTGGGGTGAGCGCTCATTTCCCTCTATCTTGTGAGATGGTTCATTGAGTGTGCTTTGCCCTCATTCTGATGTCAGCTACTTAAAGTCAAGAACAATGTCCAGAGAGTCTTTGGCTTTTCTAGATAAGTGGCTACAGAAAATTTAAAGGTTTCGAATTTAATTTCACTTAAGCAGGAAAAGCTGCAGAATGAAAAAGAAGCTTTTGGAGGAAAGATGGATGAGCTGGTTAGTATCAGCTATACTATACTGTGATAGCCTTACAGTTTTTTGTCCAGCAAAGGAAATGGCTACATGGTCTCAGTGGGGCAGGCTGCTACTAGCTCTTCTTTCTATTGGCTCTCTCTCGTAACCTCTCCAATTTACTGCATTCAGTGCAACTTCCCAGAGCCCACCTGTGGCAGGTTTCTTGTCTGGTTTACACCCTGTAATGAGCTCCCGTTTCCTACAACAGGAAGCCCAACTTTTTAACATGACGTGATCAGGCTTAACCCCCCTCTTTAGCTTTGTCTGAGGCTTGATAATTTTTTTAAAGTATTGATTTATGTTTGCTATCCCCATATTTTTGTCTTCCCTACATTTCAAGCACATAGCCAGGCCCTTTGCACAGCTTTGCTGTTTGTTTGCACAAAGTAAAATGTCCTCTTTGTGGTATACAGTTTCATGAGTTTCGACAAATATATAGAGTCCTGTATCTACCACCATCTGCAAATACAGCACAATCTCCTCACTCTAAATCCCTCTGGGCTCCCTTTTTGGAGGCAATCTCTCTCTCAAGCCATAATGCCTGGCTCTCACTGTTCTTGGGCCCTGTAGTGGTACCTTTTTTAGGATGTCATATTAACGGAATTATTCAGTAGAGAGTTTGGGGTTTGGCTTTAACTTAGCAAAATTAATTTGAGTTTCATTTTGGAAGGTTTTCAGTGGGTCAAAGGCAGAGCTGCCTTAAGTCAGCAGCTATTCCTGCCTTTTGCATAGGCCTAAACTTAGTAAGAGTGTGCTGGCTCTCCTACAGTGGGGGGGGGGAAAGAGAGGAGTGCCTTCGAAGGAAGCCAAGGCGGGGAGGCAGATTTTGCCCCTGATTTATAAGAATTGAGAGATCTAAGGTCCTTTGAAGGCCAGAGTCACCCCTAGGGAGATGGCACACTCTCAGAAGGGACAGCGGGGTCACGTCCCTTGAAGGCAGGACCCCCTGCACAGGGGCCCAGAGCCTCAGCAAAGATTCCTCGACTTTCTCTATGGCATGAAAGTTGAGAGTCGACATACTTTCAATGACTACACAGGAAAATGAAAATATCAGAGGTGAGCTTAATGGACCAAGGATTAGTAGGCTTGCCCATATTTTCTTGATACCATATATGCTTCTTCAACTCCTAAGCAACCCAGTAATGACAGAGATGGAATTTCCTACCAGACTATTGCAGGAGTTCAGAGTCATGTTTAGAAAAGAAAAGTCCTATCAGGAGCTGACATCTATTAAGTGCTTACTCTTTGCCAGGCACTTTTCCAAGCACTTCACTTGGACTGACTCATTTAACTCTCACTGTACCCCTATGAGGTACACGATATCACCTCCCTATTTTTAGATGACAAAACTGAAGTGCAGAAAGGGTTCGCAGAGGGTGAGTGTGGGGACCAGAATCTGAATTCAGACAAACATGAGCAGAGCCCATGTTCTTAACTCCTTGCTGAACCTGTTATGCCTTCCATCATGAGTTTGGTAATTAAGAGTCATACTCCCCAGATCTCCCCCTCCAGGAACAGACCACCCCAGAGTAGTAACGTTCGGTGAGCCACATCCTACTCATAGCCACTTCTCTGCTGAAGGGTCATCTAGGTGGTCCTCTTCGAAATGCTACCTGGCTACACCTGGCTACTCAGACGCTAGCTTGAGAACTGAAACTGAGCAACGGAGAGGGCAATGTCGGTGAGTGACAGACACAAGACAATGACAACCAACATTTACTGAGAATTTAGAATCATGCTAAGTGCTTTTATGGACATAGTCTTTTTCATCTTCCTGGCAATCCTATGAGTTGGGAAATACAGGCAGGTTCAGTAATAACTTATGCACTGTTACAAAACTACTTAGTAATAGAGCTAGGAGAAGAACTCAAACAAACTAACCTCCCAGCTCACATTTTTAACCATCAAACATAGATTTGGGGCTGGCAGCCATGTTGAAAGGTGAACAAGGAGTAGCATCTCAATGAGAAAATGTGACAAAGCAGAGCAGAGAAAAAAGAGGTCATGTGGCCCCAAGGGGCAGAGGGAACACTGGCATTCTAGAAGTTTCCCTGCTGATCTCATAATACTTGACTGAAAGTAGATAAGCAGCCTTAAGTGAGCTTGGCATCTTCAAAGAGAAAATACAACTGAGTAGGCAGTTCTCCAGTAAATGGAGGTTTTCCCTTTCCTTTCCTTTTTGACATTAAACCCAAGCCATGGCAACCATAACAGTCTTGATTTCCCATTTCCCTCTGCCTCCAGTGTTTCGTAACAGGCATCAAAACCTGGACTGGTATTCAACTTGGATTAGGGAATATAACTATGGAAAAAAGGGCAGTAAAAAAAAATGAAGTTTCTTCTTCAACTGTGTTCATCATTGCAAATCTTCAAGACTTACCAACAAACAAAGTCTGGAGAAGGAACTTCAAAAGAAGACACCACATGTGCCAATGAGCAAGGGAAGAGTTGAATGGTGACAATGTCTTACTCTGTTTAACATTCTCTCACTCTCCTTTCGATATCAGAGCAATTATTTGCTTTGGGGAAACCAGCTAGGGCTGATAATCACATGTCCCTCCCCACCACCTCCAAACATACAGAAGGGAACGTGATCCAGGCTGACCAATCAGAATATCTGATTCCACAGAAAGAGAGTTTGCTCTAAGAGCGTGTGACCTAAGTAGGGCCAATCCATTCTTTTCAAGGATTGCTATGGCTGCCTAGACAACGGTGTTCCCGTCTCTTTCTTTCTGAGATGATGTCCACTAAGGAGTTGCCTGAAGGAAACCTGGGCAGGGGGAGAGATGTTAAAGGCACCAGAGTCTGTCTTACCTGAAATTTTTAACTATCTACTGAGTGAGCACATTCCTATCTTTTGTATTTTTTTAAAAAATATATTTTAAGCCTGATTAATTTTGTTTTCTGTCACAATTGGAAGCACCCTGAATAATGTGTAATCTTCCTCGTGGGGTGGGGGAGTCAATGTCATGACTGTCCCTAACGAGCCACATCACTAAAGCAAGGAGAAGAAAGTATTCTCTGGAGCCCACAAACAAGTCTGTCTTTGGAGAGAGATCATTATTCCTGTACGACTCCACTTCAAACACCTGCTCAATACAAAATGGAAATCCACCGGGCAACCAAGTCAGTCAATTTTCACTACCAGACAAGAGTTGTGAAAGCCAGTATGCTCGAAAAGTGTCCTTCTGGTGTGACTTGGTGTCAGATGCCTTTGAGGGCATTTAGCATCTCTCTCTATTTAACAAGCCAGGAGCCAGTGCATTTTGTGAGTTTTGTATAGCTTCTTCCTCTACTCCTATAAACGGTGCCAATGTCACACAGTAAGATAAGAAACAGCGTCTATGAGGTCTAAATTAGTTCCAAAGAGTATGTTCTTGGATGTTCAACTGATTTTCTTTTAAAGAAGAAGGGAAGAAAAAAAAGAAAAAGCAAGTGACAAAACCCAAATCTGTAGAGCTTTAGAGCTCGATTTGGGTATTTGCTAAGTGTACTATGCACTGCTTTGTCAATCAAATGACAGTTAATCAATACTCGTCTGATGCCAGCTGATTCTTCTTTTTACCTAAACAGTATTAAAGGTATGCTACCTATGAATATATTTTATCCCAGGCTGTAAATCTATATGCTTTAAAGTAAATACATTATTATCTCTTTTTAAATGGAATGCACTGCATATACAAGGAGATAAAGATGAATTACCAAGTTGTCCTGAAAAATGCCTTTCTGATGCATTATGAAAATGTTTCAGCTTTCAAGGCAATAGTAAATAGATCAGACATTTCCCATCATTTTATATTATGATCTATATCCCAGTCTCTGGGAGAACCCATTAACACCCGGAATATCTTAGAGTGCCCTTTTTGGGCTGGTGCAGGTGAATTTTTCTTTTCATTTCTCCTCTGTTTGCTTATACCTTCATTTCTTCCCTCAGTCAATATTTATTTAGTGCCTGATGTGGGCTAGGCAATGTCCTAGGTACCAGAAATAATAATGGTGAGCAACAGTAATAATATCTACGGACCCCAACAATTTGCCCTATTTTCCAATTTGTCCTCAGCCAACTAGGTCAATACACACCTAGGGTCGAGCCTTCCTATCCCGCACCATCTCAGCCTGTTCATACATACCAGAGCTGGATTGAAACAACAATGACCTAATCCCTGAATATCACTTTATGGGGACTTTCACATATACTTTTAAATTCTTAAAAACACCCATATGTAAGGAGCAGAGGAGATGAACATAAGCGACTCATTTAAGGTCAAGCACCTGACAAGCCCAGGACTATATCATACTACAGATACCTGATGGCTATGATAATATCTACCTCCCAGATTGCTGTAGAGATTCAATGAATTAACACAGGTATAGCACTCAGAACAGGGCCTGGCGCACAGTAAGAATGCAATAAATGCTGTCATGATGACGGTACCCTTGTTTAGAAACAGACATAAAGCCACTGCCACAGTCAATTTGCCTGTCCATTTGTGGGTTGGAGCATCCACTGGTCCATCCGTCCACCATTTACTGTGTATGAGGAATGGCAAAACTGCTGAGATTCCGTGTTGAACAAGCCAAAGCTTCCATACCTCTCAGTCTACAGACAGATTTTTCAGTCTTTGGCATTTGTATTTGTTATCAGGTTTCACCCACTACAATGGCAGAGGTGAATAGCTGTGACAGGGATCCCGTGGTCCACAAACCTAAAATATTTGCTATCTGGCTCTTTACAGAAAAAAAGAGTCCTGGCCTAGATTCCTATATCTTTGCATTCTTGTAGTTGTTCTCTCATCATCCCTTGGAATTTAAGAAATAAACAGTGATGGTTTACTTATGTGGGCCAATCAGCTTGTTTATATTTGATGATATGCCCAAAATGCAGAAAAGAACTTTATGATTCTGGCCTTACTGATTTTCCCAGTGGACTTCTTTCTATTGCCCTCTATAGGTGGCTGGATAACCTTGCAAAAATACTCTTCCAAAGCATGAACTCACTCTTCTGTGGTCCTACCGCTCTCTTCCTTTTTACTCTCTCCTTATTATGTCCCAAATGTTTTCAGCTATCCTTGGATCCCTTATGATATCATGTTTGGCCCAATTTTTTGCATTATGTGAACTCACTAGGCAGAGAATACCATTCTTGTGTTTCTTGGCTAGAATTCTTCTTTTTAACAGCATTACTTTGGCTTTTACTGCTGAAGTCTATGCTGCTTGATATGTTGTTGGGCAGTTAGAATTTTTCTTTTTTACATATTATTTTGCACGAGTATTTTAAATATGTAACTGTTGACTTATAGGAAACATTCAAGGTTCTAACGAGAACAATGATTGACTCTTACGTGAATCCAGGCACATTTAGTGTATTATGTTGTTCAATCATTGTTAACAGCCCAAGTTAGGTACTGTTATCATCTCCATCTGCAGATGAGGAAACTGAGGTTTTGAGAGGGGGAATTAATGTTTAAAAAGATAAAATATAGTCTATTTATTGAGAATTTAGTATATCTGAGGAACTGTGGTAAGCTCTACATGTAGGTCTTATTTAATTCCCAACATGACTATCTAGGAAAGCAGTACTGATGCTTCCATTAGGCACAAAAGGCTCAGTCAGGTTGCTGACTTGCTTAGGATCCCACCGCAAGTAAGCGGGGGCAGCAGGACTCAATACTGAAATCTGACTGAGGTCAGGAAGCTGCGTTCTGGGGATTCTCACTTAAAACCTATCCTGTGGTTCACTCACAAGGACATCCATCTCCTCCCTCTACCTCCCCCCTGAGTCAGATGTGGTACCTACATGCAGCTCCCTCACTGAGCAATGACCTTAAAATGTTCTGGGTATTTCCTGTCTGTGGTTTGGCGATCAGAACGGTAGAAGGAAAAGACAAAATATGTCATGGCGATGCTTTCAAATCAAATGAGTATCAGCTTTAAGCTCTCAAGGATACCTAATTCTAATGATTTCTTTACTATCTCTTATTTTACAAATGAACCCTAGTCCCAGTACTGATCAGTAATGGAAGATGAATATTGGAACTTCTGTCCATTAATAAATATATGCTCTAAATGAGAAGTTGTCAATGGGCTACTGAAGTTGACTAAAGACATTCCCAAGAGATACCCTTCAGATCTTTAAGGTACAAGGAATTTCAGACCCTACATTTTGATAACTGAACCAAGTCACTCTGGGCTCTTGACACTTCATCTTTGTAGGTGAAGGGATATAGTCTTTCCATATTGCACATTTTGCTTCTATACTTTACCAAGCAAAAATACAGCTTTAATTTATAGTACTGTGGATACTACAAGTTGGGTCTTTTAACTCACTGCTTAGTTTTCTTTTTTCTTTTTCTATTATATGTTGCAGCATAGTTCTGGTTAATGTGTTTGAATATTGGTGCAGGGTCTTCCTGGACCAGGGATGGAACCCGTGCCTCCTGCATTGGCAGGCAGATTCCCAATCACTGTGCCACCAGGGAAGTCCCACTTTTAGTCTTTGAAAACTGCCCCTTATATAAGTAGGTCCCATTAAAGTCAGATAAGTAAGCTAAATATATAAGACGAACGGCAAGACTGCCATCTAGGTCTGCTAAACTCGCTCTATACATTTTTTTTTTTTTTTTTTTGCGGTACACGGGCCTCTCACTGTTGTGGCCTCTCCCGTTGCGAAGCACAGGCTCCAGACGCGCAGGCTCAGCAGCCATGGCTCACGGGCCCAGCCGCTCCGCGGCACGTGGGATCCTCCCAGACCGGGGCACGAACCAGCGTCCCCTGCATCGGCAGGCGGACTCTCAACCACTGCGCCACCAGGGAAGCCTATCTATACATTTTTATAGCTCTCAAAAAGTCCCAACCCAAGGTCCAATTTTAGGGACACTGGACACTAATAAATCAATAAGCCCAGTCTCATTTTTCTGAATCTTCTTACTCAGGCAATGCAAAAACTCCTTCCAGATTTTCATGACAAATGGAAACAGCTCAAGGAGGAGGCTCACTAAATGGATGACACTGGCATCCCCCCTAATCCATTAGAGCAAAGAACTTTCAGAGACCCAGGGACCCCATAGAAACCACCCTCCCACCAGGCAATTGATCATAACTTCAAGATTGGGCCAAATCAGCCCGAAAGGAAGAAAAGAAAATGCTACCAATTTCAGCACATCTCAGAATTATAAAGAAACGGATCCAACTATGAGCTGTTATGAGTGCTACTGTAGTAGTCTTCAAGGCATGCATCTAATATACAACTTAGCATTTGCCATTTTAAATGCCTGGGATGACAGGTGCAGCCTATCTTTTGCCCCGATAAGAGAAGGTTTTTGTACTGAGGAAACAATACTCGTTCTCAGTGGAAAGGGACTTGGGGGGAAGCACCACAAACAAGTGATTTAATAAATGTAAAAGATATAAAGCGGAGCTAAATGCACATGAGGTCCTTAACAAATGTCAGTAAAGTCATGAATGCCTTTTTAGGTCTATCTCAACTATAAGATTATATAAATAAGGGAATGGATATCCATCCTATATAACAGGTATAATATATGCTGTATCGACAAGTAATGGAACTTCCCATGAGGAACGTCTTGCCCAGGCTGCTACATTCCTAACTTCATGGACAAAAGGAGGGCATCACGCTGCTCCAAATGGGAGGCAGAGATTCAAACCTCTACTCATGTCACTTCTGTTTTCCCCACTCCAAACAGCCATCTCCTGCAGAGCTGTCACCTTGAATTCTTTGCTTCTGCCACTACTTTAGGGTCAAGCCCCAGGCTGGAGAGACAGCAGGGTCACCCTTAACCAGTGACTGACATTCACTGTGTACCTGCTGTGTGTATGGCCTGACGTCAGGCACTACAGAGGCGGAAAGAACGGAAGCTACAACCTTGAGAAATCAGAAAGAAGGACATACAACCTTCTGAGGGGATGAAGGGCAGAGAACCAGAGACACTCGAGTTTATTTATAGAGGGACTTCACTCAATGTTCTGTACACCTTCCCTCTGGTCCATGGCTTCTCAAACTTGGTATTATTAACATCTGGGCCAGGTAATTCTTTGTTGTGGGAGCTGTCTTGTGCATTGTAGGATGGTAAGCAGCATCCCTGTCCTCTAGCCATTATGTGCCAGTAGCAGGGCCCCCACCCCCTTCACTTCTAGTTGTGACAATCAAAGATATCTGTAGACATTTGTATACATTTCCACTGGGGGGCAGAATCGTCCCTGTTGAGAACCGCTATCTGGTCCCAGTGCACCGTAACATCCTCATCCTAACAGCTCCAAGCTAACCCCATCCTCAGAATTTAACCACAGAGCTAGCTCCATGTGAAAAAGGAGGCCCTTTCATCTGTTCCAAGATATTAAACATGAAATGATATAGACACACCTCAGAGTTTGGAGTCACGTCTTATACTTGTTATACTCCACCTGAATCCCCAACTTAACATAGAGATTGCACATAATACGTGCAACAACTGTTTTTTAGATGTTGATACCTATCTAATACTGGCTTTGTTTGGTAATCTTGGGCATTTTGTATAATGGGTTAAAAATACAGTTCTGAGAAGAGATCTTCAGCAGCCCGACAAAAGCCTCCCTGGCAGAAAAAAGGAGAAGAACTCTTGCTTTCGGATGACCATCCAACATGAGTACCAGGCAAGTGTTCAGAGATCACAGTCCATCTCTCAGAACTTTCTGCATCACCCGCAGGGGTGCTTGCGGGGGTCATACTCCCAAGCAGGGTCTAACCACTGTTATCGTGAGGTGTGGGTGACTGTATCTCACCTGAGTCAAGGTCTGACCTCAGGGCAGAAGCACACACTAGCTGAGAAACTTTGGGCAAGCTGTTTTACCTCCACAGGCTTCAATCTCTTCTTAATCTCTAAGATGGAGATTTAGAAATTTCCTTTCCTTTCTTTTTTTTTTTTTCTCTCCATCCTAAGTACCTTTAAGGATGGTTCAGACAATCAAATAAGATGCCAGCAAATATTCAGATCTAACTCAGTACTACTATGCAGAGGGTGACTATACATTCAGTTTTCTAGGATTTCATGAGCCCTTGTGCATTAGCCCACCTGTGATTTGTGGTAGCACAGACATTCCCCCAGACTCATTTACATAATTGTTCTGTCTGAGAATCACGGAAGGAAAGAAGGAAGGGAGAGCAGGACAAAGATGGAGACAGAACGAGGAAAGGAATTGTCTTAAACACCAGTCAGTTCAGCTGCTCTCCCACAGTTCTTTTTTTTTTTTTTTTTGCGGTACGTGGGCCTCTCACTGTTGTGGCCTCTCCCGTTGCGGAGCACAGGCTCTGGACGCTCAGGCTCAGTGGCCATGGCTCACGGGTGCAGCCGCTCCGTGGCATGTGGGATCTTCCCGGACTGGGGCATGAACCCGTGTCCCCTGCATCGGCAGGCGGACTCTCAACCACTGCGCCACCAGGGAAGCCCACACAGTTCATTTTTTATCCCTCCATTGTTCAGGTGACAGGACGAAGGTTTTATTTTTAATTTTTTTTAACATCTTTATTGGAGTATAATTACTTTACAATGGTGTGTTAGTTTCTGCTTTATAACAAACTGAATCAGTCATACATATACATATGTTCCCATATCTCTTCCCTCTCACGTCTCCCTCCCTCCCACCCTCCCTATCCCACCCAACTAGGTCGTCATGGAAGCAACCTAAGTGTCCATCAACAGATGAATGGATAAAGAAGATGTGGCACATATATACAATGGAATATTACTCAGCCATAAAAAGAAACGAAACTGAGTTATTTGTAGTGAGGTGGATGGACCTAGAGTCTGTCATACAGAGTGAAGTAAGTCAGAAAGAGAAAAACAAATACCGTATGCTAACACATATATATGGAATCTAAGAAAAAAAAAAAGGACGAAGGTTTTGAACTCGTGTTCAGTTACCAGGCTGGACCACAAGAGTAACAGTGGTCTTCTATGTTATCTTCTTCCAGCAGGAAGCGCTTCTCCTGCCTTTCCTAACTTCACCCAATGAAATCCTTCAAGGGCTAACTCAAATCTCCACTTCTCAGTGAAGGCCTTTCTTTGGAATTTCTGTGCCCCCAATGCTCTGGGCACTTTTAGGGTACACTTCTCTGGTGCATTTCTCACATCTCATCCTCCAGCATAAGTTCCCAAAGGCAGGTAGAGACCATGCCTTAAAAATCCAATGCCCTGGCACCTTCCATTGGTTCACTAGAAATCTTTGATCAGAATATGCTAAGGAGAGACATATTTTCAGAGTCCTGGGAGAAAGAGTTAGGCCAGAGGAACTTGTTCATGCAAGGATGCCCTCATTAAACATAGAGTTGAAGCACTAGAGCCTGAAAACTCCCCAATAGCCAATCAGCTAGACAGATAGGAAGTCGAGAGGGAAAGTCATTTTCCTTGGCAGCTGAGACGCATTTAACAGCCAAAGGAGAAAAGCACATTACCTTTATCCATAGCTCATAGGCACCCTGCATACTAATTGCATATCAGCTCTCTCCTTTGTTTGGTTAAATGCAGTCTCTTCCACAAGCCCATGATACGACAACTTTAAATGGGCTCTGACCTCTGATCAGCTCCCACCAAGCAGTTTAGCGGGAAGAAATGCACTGTGTCCAGATATCATCAGCCGTGCCTGTGCTCTTTCCAAGCGGCATAATCCTGTCCTTTGTCATATGCACAGCCTGTTTCCTTTGGGCTGAGAGTGAAAAAGAGCAATGGGAACTGTCTGTGAGCACTGTAAGCCCTGTAGAGCAGGCTCATGACTTCCCTTTTGGATCAAACTACCAACCACAGACCTCATGGGTGCATTTGGTCCCAAGACTAGCAGATTTGTCCAACCTACCCCTCACCGGTTGACTGTCCTCACAGCACCCTGTAAATCACAAATCAGATCTTGTCACTCCCCAGTTTGAAGCCCTTCAGTGTCTCCCCACTACTCTTAAATCTATATCTCAATATGATACACACTATATTATGGTTTTATAATATATACATACACACACCTCCATAAGTATCCAGGTATTTGTAATAGTCATCTATATTTTGTATAACTTATATAATGTGTATACATATAACATATACACATATATGACATACATAACGAATACATATACCATACATACATATGACACATATATAGGTAAGATAATGTGAATCATATCTCAACAAAGTTGTTATAAAAAAACAAAATATATGTTCTAGAGTCTGACTATCTGGGTTTGCATCTCTCTTCTGCCACGTAACTTGCTACATAACCTTGGGAAACTTGCCTCTCTATCTGTCAGTCTGTTCATATGTAAAGTGAGAATAATAAAACGTATCTCAGAGGGCTATCGTGAGAACTGAGCTAACACGTAAAGAGATTTGAACAGTAGTCGGTACAGAGTGAGCATTTAATAAACTGTTAATTTATTAACATTTATAGCCTGTCTCTTTTCATGTCTGGGCACTCTGTTCCTTGACCTCTACCCTCTGGCTGTGTTGAACTTTTACACTTTTCCAGAAAGGTCATGCTTCCCCAGGATTTTGTAGATGCTCCAAGTCCCTTTTCCTTGATTAACTCCTATTTATCTTGCCAGCCTCAACTTAACCATCATTTCCTTAAGGAAGATTTTCCTTACTTGCAAAATTAGGTGAAAATCTCCTAATTTTATGTTTCTATACATCTTGTACTTCTCCCATAAGACACATTCTTCTCACGTAAACGTTTAAAACATCTGTCTTTCTTGCTTGGCTGCATATTCCAGAAAGACAGGGGCCCTGGGGGTCCCTCTGGTCTGCGCAGCAGTTGGCCAGAATAACCACTCAACTAATATTGGCTGCATGCGATTGAATTTCTTTCTGTAATTCTGTCATTTTTGTAGTGAGAACTGCTTACACGGTGGCTTGAATAATGCCAAGAACCTTCCTGCTGAAGTCACTTCCTTTCTTTTTTGACCCGTGAAAGTTCCTGCATCATAAATAACTTCTAAGTGTCCAACTCTACTTAACTTTTCTCTTTGGCTTACAGAATAAAAATCCTAGCAAATATTTCCATGAACATTGCAGCCACATCCCGTCCGGGACACTGCCAAAAGGAGAAGATCCCTGGGAGGCTCTCACGGAAACCTGAGACGTTGTCTTAACTCGGGCTTTTGGAGAAGAAAGCAAATCCTGTTTACTCTATGCTGATAATGACAAGCCCTTCCCCAAAGCTAAATCCAAATGTGCTTATTTGCTGGAAAAAAAAACCAGTGGCGGCCCATCCCACTTCCTCTGTCCCGTAGAGCTGGGCTCCTGCTTCCCGTGACCCTGCTGTCTGGGGGCTGTGCTCACTCCCCCATGTCTGCGAAGTCTATCTCCATCCCCACCCATCACACTTCCCCTCGACTTCTCCTCTGGGGAGTTCGGCAGGTCACCTCCACGAGCTTGGTCTCCTACCCCCGTCTCCAGCACAAACTGCAGCCAAGGGTTATCTTACTTTTTTTTTGTTTAACTTTTTAAAAACCATTTTCGCTGCTATTGAATGTTTCACTGGGTATGTGCTTTAATACCCTTACTAGACTATCACCGACTTGGGATCAAGGAACTTTTGTGCTGCGTCCTTCCATCCCTGCACTGAACTTCGATCGGTGATAGCTGCACGAATGCTGTTCAATAGGAATTTATAGGAGGGACGGGCATCCATACACTGGGCACTTATGCTGTGCTTAATTAGCACCATGCCAAGGACTTGACGTATATCGTGTAGGTACTCTTATCACACTCATAATGCAGATGAGCAACTTGAGGCTTTCCAAGATTTAGGCACTTGCCTAAGGTTGTACCGCTAGAGCCAGAAGTGGAATCCAGTCGGTCTGCCTTCAAAGCCCCCACCCAGGTAACCATTATGCTGTCCGATACTACTGTCCCTCAAAGAAGAAACTTAGGCATTTGCTTCCATCTTGTGTCCTGAAGGGTTCTGGATATTTTCTCCTCTGTCTCTCCTTATTTCTTTTGTTTATATTCACCCTCGCCACCTTTCCCCACTACTCCTTGGGAAGACAGGGTGCCGAAGCAGTTGAGATTCAAAGACTGGTAAAGCTTAGAGCAAGGTGGGAGGAAAAGCACAACACAAGTATGTTTTGTGCTCTTTCCTCCCACTCAAATGAGCAGAATTAAACTCAAGTCCCTTCCTTAGAGGAGAATAAAGTTAATTTCCTTCCTTATTCTGCATACTGAGAGTTTCTTATTCACACTGTCATCTCATTCAATTCCTAGTGTCATCGTGGAATACCAACATTCCACTTGGCCTCTGCTGGGAAGAAAGAAAAAAAATCCAACGCAGGTGACTTCTGGTTGCATAAGAATATTCTACAACAGTGAATATGATTAACGAGAAAGGAGACAATAGAGCCAAACTCTCGGGCAAGCCTCTTGCCACTGAAGATGGCCTGGTAGAAGTTAGTTTATCTCCTTGTCTGAAAATACTCTGTCTTTGGCATTAACCGAGAAGAAGACAACTTTGAGGATAAAAACAAGCCAACAGATGCTTGAAAGCGTATTAGCTGTGGCTTGATAGAGAAATTAAAGTCGTCTCGGTTCCACAGACAAAAAAACCAAACATGGCCCTCCCTTAGTAAGTGCTGGAATTGGTTCTCCTGCATGCAGCCAAGTAGTGAACCTCATCAACTCTTCAATCAAACTAGAAAGCTGATAAATGTCCCCAACTGCCTTTTTACCTCCTCTCCCCATCCCCACGTGCACATGAGGAAGACAATGGCTCAGCAACGGGGGAGGTTGGCTAAGGCAACACTGCTGGGACAGCGGGGGGGATGTTGACGCAGAATGATTAATCCATCACGCTGATATGAAATCACATCTCCCTCCTGCCCAAGGGAAAAGCGCCTGGGGCCCGGCAAATGCATCCTCCTCCCGCATCAGGGATCAACCCCTAAGCGTGGGGGGAGAAGCTGAGCCAAGGCAGCTTAAGACCCCCGCGCACGTGGGTGGGTGAACACGTGGAACCAGGTGGCGGAATCACCCAGGCTTTGGGACTGGCTCTGGGGGAATGATGAGAGTTGTACCTCCAGCAGCCTTTCCGATGAGACTCCATTATTATTTCTCTATTGTAAAATTGTGCTTTTTCTCATTTAGTATCTCTGGTTTATTCAGGTTGGAACTGTTCATCTGAGACTCTTTTATATGTGGCTTTCTCGCTACATTATTTATGAGAAATGTATCTTTATGATCTAATACAGTATTCCTGTATGCCTATAAATAACAAACCGACTTTGGGATGAGGTGCCAGAAGAACTGTACGACCGGCAGTTCTCTATGTAAATAGCTGAATCCCCAGCAGATGATCTCTGCTAAGGATAACAGAGAGAAGGAGGGCCCTGGCAAGTTTCGGGGTTCCTCTGATTTGTTACCCAAATGTTACTGTTAGGTCGGTAGGCCCTTCTCTCCCAAGGAGCTGAACTATTCAGTTTTTACCATCACAGAAGAGGAGGTATGTTCCACTTTTTACTATAATCCTGTAGCCTCTCTCATGCTTCCTTCTACTCACTGATGAGATACTTCAGAAAGGAGGAGAAACAGGAGAAGAAGATGGAGGCAAAGAAATAGGAAAAGGGGAAAGTTTGTTTATTTAGCACCCACATACACGGACTAAATGATCTGAGTAGCGTAGCCAACTTCAGGTAGCTGGTAGGTACGGCAGAACCCAGTTATGCCACATTCTAAAGCTTCTGAGTTCCTTCTCGTGGAGAAAGGCAGAGTGGATTAGAACAAGTGTAAGAACACAGGATGAGGCCCTCAAATTCTAAGGATGCCTCCAGCAAGGCAGCCGTGGCCCCAGTAAGCCAGCCCTGAGCCTCCATCAGAGAAAGAAATGGCCTGGACCCGGGAGCTGTTTCAGTGATGCTCTATTTGAAGAGCTTCTCTAAGTTCTCGCTCCCGGATGCCCTATTAGGCCATCACCTCTCTGGCGTTCACCTGTTCAATCTGTGTCAATGGTTCTCTGACCCTTCTGCTCAGCTGCTCAGTGGGGCATCTCTTGTGGGCCTTTTCTTGGGCTGGCATTTCCCACCAAACACTTGGCCTCTCCCTTAGAGAGGTGCTCAAGGAGCAAGATCCAGTGCATTCACAACTGAACTATTCATCTTCAGTCCTAAACTTGCTGTTGCCCCTATACATTTCTGTTAACTGTGCCACAGCTGTCTGACGGACAAGGTGCACAAGACCAGAAGCAGCCCAGCTTCCCTCCCTCTTGACTTTCCACGTCCAATGAGTTGCCAAGATTCGTCAGTTCTCCTTCAAGATGATCGTTCCCATTTGTTCTCTCTCTCTCTCTATCCTAGTTTAGGACTTCATGAATCCTCAACAAAGATATTATAATAATCTCTTAACTTAGATGCGAGGTCTCACTCCCTCTGTTTCTCTGTACTATCCAGATTGGTTATCAAACATTCCAAGGTTCAAAAATTTCAATCCCTTCATGCAACAAATATTAGTGAGCACTTACTAGGGACCAGGCATCATTCTAGACTCTGAAAAACAAAAGTTCCTGTTGTCATGAAGTTTACATTTTAATGAGGTGGACAAGATGCAAATAAACACACATATACACAACACGCTATGTCATGTTGTGATAAGTGCTCTTAAGAGGAATAAAGCAGGTAAAAGTACAGCCCAGGAATCAACAAACACTTCCTGTAAAGTGCCAAATAATAAATATTTTAGGCTTTGTGGGCCACATGATCTGTCTCAACTACTGAACTCTGCTGTTGTAGTGTGAAAGCAACCATAGACAATACACGTGAGCCTGGCTGTGTTCCAGTGCAACATTATTTACAAAACCAAGCGGTGGTAGTGGTGTGACGTGGCCCACAGGCCATACTCTGCCAACTCCTGGTATAGACTTGATAGCAGGAACATGCTCTTTTTTTAAGGGAATCTAAGAATACCTCTTTGATGAAGTGATATTTAAGCCATAAAGAAAGAGATCCTTTATGCATAGACTGTGAAAGAGGATTCCATGCAGAGGGAAGCATAAGTACTAACGACGGGTGGTGAAAACATGCTTGGTGATGAAGCAAGGAAGCCAGGGTATCTGGGCCTAAGCAAGAAAGGGGGACAGAGCTCACAGAGTATCTTCCATGGACACCCTTCATAATGCCTGGGTTCCACTGTTGCATGTACAACAGTCATGAGTTTTCATGATGGTGCCTTTGATTATTATAATGAAAATATAATGAATATTTGCTATTTTTCTTTGCCCAGCACCCAGTCCCCCTCCCAGTAATACCACCTCAGTTTTCCTTTTGAGAACTGACCCCTTCTTTATCTCACTCCCAGGCACTTCCCACCGTAGCTCCAGCAGTGGAATATGAGCCAGGCCATGCTAACCAGCAGATTCCAACATCCGGGTCATGATGACTCATTCAAGGATGGGCATATGGCCCAAGTCAGTCCAGTCAGAGTACAAACAAGGACTTTGTTGGATTTATATTCGGAAGGTAAGCCCTCTTCCTGTTCACCAGCAGAGGTGAGGACCAAATACAAGATTGGGAAACAGAGCTAAGAGATGGTAAGAGAAAGACAGAGACTGAATTTTGGTCACATTATTCGAGCCACTGAATCTAGCCTGAAGCTGGCTACCACTGAACTTTTCTACCACACAAGGCAATAAATCTCCCCACCTCTGGCTTTGAGTTGGATTCACAGAAATCACAACCAAATGAATCCTGACAGATAAACAAGTGCTATTCCATTTGCCAAGAAAGCACTCTCATGTGTTTTTTTTTCCCCCAATCCATACTCAAGACCTAGTTCAAATACTCCCGCCATTTACAAAGCTTTCAAAATTCTCTCTGGGATACCACCCTACCACATCTAGAATCTGTAATTCTGGAGTCACTTTGCTTCTATCCTTCTAAGAAGCTTGTTTTCTGCTTGGGCTCTCACATATTGGCACGTGTGTTTCATCTCCCTGATAAGATACCTCCCTGAAAGAGTAGGAACATTCACCACTTCATCTCTATATCTCCATGACTCCAATAACAGTAAAGATATCTTATATATAAATGTATGTGTATACACGTACATTTACACACACATATACACACGTGTGTATACACGTATACACACGCGCACACACACACACACACACACACATATATTTAATGAATAAACACTACTAAGAACACCCTACTCTTTTCATCGTAATTATCAATTACCAGGCTGCAGTACAGAGTTTCATCAAAAACTAATTCAAAAGGCTAAATGCATCAGACCACATTTAAATTTCTATAAATCTTATGTTAATTTAAATGGCTTTAGACTTAATTAAAAATGTTCTTCAGTTGATAGTAATGTAACTTGGATAATTAGCATCAAGTGGCATCTAGAGGACATATTTAAAAAACTAATCTAGAGTATAAAGAGACCTAATTAACAGTCAGAATAACATTTTATAATTATGCTTTGTTTATAGGGGCTATAATGTCCAATTCATTGTTCAATGAAACTGGTCACTAATGAAGATCAAAATTATGTTCTCCCTGGCGTCTCCATGAAGATGCCTCTTAGATGCGCTGGCTTTTATGATGCCTACTTTTGCTGCTTTTTAAAGGCCACTGCTGACTGGTACTTAATACCTTTGTTCTGTAATTAAAGTTAAACTATACCAAGCCTCATCCTGCACGCTAATTTTACACCTTTTTGGTTATTAAATGAACGGGCTTGGCTATAAACTTAAATTCTCTTGTGTAAGACCTAAATAGATACCTTTGTAATACGGAAAACCTAAGGTTGACAAAGACATTGATGCCCGTGGGAAGAAAGACAGGGCCTGGTACCTGAATGAAAGCAAGGCCCTGAAGCCTAGGGGCACGGAGGCCCCATGTGGAGAGTTAGGGAAGTAGGTGCTGGAGAGGTGGGGAGTGTGACAGGGCGATTGGTAAGTTCAGCTGCAAGTGATGAAGTGAAAGTGATGGAGAGACATCCACGCAGAGAAGTCCAGGTTTTTGGAAATGTGGAACTACAAATGAGAAGACAGTTCAAGGCAAATACAGATTTGAGGGTCACCTGAAAAGGGCAATTATTGAAACTGTACCTAAGTATGGGATTTTCCATAGAAACGTGAAAAAAGAAAACTAAGGACTGACCCAGGGGCAAGTCCATATGTGGCGCCGGGAGTGAATCCACGTCCCTGAGTAAGTGAAAGAAGAGGTAGTGAAGGAAGTGGAGGAACAGTTACAGATGTGGGAAAACGGTGGGAAGAGCCGCGTCTCTAGAAGCCAGAAATGAGGGGAATAAGTGGACAACTGTGGTCCAGTTCTCTTTGCCGCTCAGTATGATGCAACGTGCTACGGAGTTCAGGGAAGGTGAAGCTCACTGTGACAGAGGTCATCAGGCACAGTGGGTAAGACTGCCTGGATTCAGATCCTGACTCTGCCAGTGTCCCTCTGTGGAACTGAGGACAAAGTTCACGGCACTCTGTGCCCCAGTTTGCCCCTCTATAAATCACGGTGATGAGCCAGCTTCCTCTAAGATTGTGCTGTGGATCAAATGCATTCACTCATGGCAAGAGACCGGCATCTTGCACAGAATAAGCCCTCTGTGTGTGTTTGCTCTATTTATACTTTAGCTTTTCTGGAGCAAAGTGGAAAAAGCTGAACCTGAACTCAAATGAGAGCTACCAGCAAAGTGGTGGCAAAACGATTGAGCTGTGACTGTCTTAGCCTAGTGGTCCCCAACCTTTTTGGCACCAGGAACCGGTTTCATGGAAGACAATTTTCCACGGACTGGGGAGGGGGGCGATAGTTCAGGTGGTAATGCGAGCGATGGGGCACGGCAGATGAAGCTTGGCTCACTTCCTGCTCTACAGCCTGGTTCCTAGTAGGCTGCGGACTGGTAGCGGTCCGCAGCCCGGGGGTTGGAGACCCCTGCTTTAGCCTACATCAGAATCACCTACAGCTTACTGGCCCTATTCCTGAGTTTCTGATCAACAGGTCTAGGGTGGAGCTTGAGAATTTGCATGTCGAACAAGTAGACCATAGCTGATGCTCCTAATTTAAGGACCATGCTCTGAGAACCAGTCTTTGAGTGGAAGGAAAGACCCTACAATTTTGGGAATTCAACCCAGGCCTTCAATCCCTATCTTCAAAAGGTGTTTTCTCTTCTGACCCTAGCTGTGTTCAGGATATCTACCAGTCCAAACTGAACTGATATCTGAACACTCCTACAAGTCCTAAGCCAATTTCTGAGTACCTTCTTCTGTGAACATACAAGGGCTAGGTACAATTTTAGAACTTGATGGGTTCCCTGAAGTCCAAGTGGAACAGCAAAAACCATCACCGACACAACAGTCAGCACGTAGAGTGCTGACCTTGTACCAATCACTGTGCTGATAACCAGTACATATACTGTACCATCTACTTCTCCGAACTCCTGAGAGAGTCAGGCATTATTACACCACGTCACAGAGTAGAAGGAAGCCTAGAAAGGTAAAGTGACACATCCCAAGGCACTGGCTGACAAATGACAGAAACCGGGATTAAACCTGTTCTCTCGACCACTCAACTACACAGCTCTTGCCTGCTCTTTTTACCCCAGGAAACATGTGCATTATGAAACGTCAGCAACTGCTGTCTGCCTACATGATTCCTCCATATCTTTTCCAGGATAAAAGTTTCCAGATAATCGAACTGTTCTTTATGAGGTATGGCTACTAGTCCTTTAGCCAGACTACTCAAGGTCCTCGGAGTGTGCCCAAGGTAGTCATTATCCTGAAAACTGAATAGGTGGGTGTGGTTATCCAGAGAGGAATATAAACAATCATTCTGAGCCCATGGGTTAAGCAACTGTTTCCAAGAGACATTATCTCCTTAGGGTTATTATTATCTTCTACTGCTTGTTCTTACTCAGCTATCAGCTAAAATTACTGATTTATTTACAGATGTTTCTTACTGCATTCATTCATTCTTACTTCCATTCTTTATTGTATTCCTCTCTCTTTGTTTTGTACGTGTAGAAACTAAAGCTTAAAGAGAAAAATAGACTTGGATAGGGTCACTCAGATCGTAAATGCTTGAGCAAAGATTCAAACCCAGCTACGTTAGATTCCACCACGAAATACGCAACCAGATTCCAGCCTCCCAAGAGTGTGAGCAGTCTGATGACTCAAAAAGACAAACTTCTCATTAAGCTGAAAATGAAATTGCCGAAACTTCTCCTTCCACACCATATGGCTGAATCCCAGATGACAGGAAGCTCATTTCTGCAACACACTAGGCTCACTCCACTGAGTAGGTTGATGTGAGATTTGTGGGGTGGTCATTTCCTCTTCTTTTCAGCATTGGTAGCAGCATTGGTGTTTATTATGATGCTTCCTTTCTACATTTTTACACAAAAAAGCAAATGCTTCTGATGATGGATAGAGACAGATTTTATCCTAAATCATTCTGTAAGTGAAACATCACAAGCACAAGAAACAACAGCAGCAAAATTATCCACCTGCCTTCAAGCGACCAAATGCTACAATCGTCTTCCAATCCTTAGTTTATGTCATGATGGGGAGGGGGGGGAAGTTCTTACATGATACCATCATAGAGTTTTGTACACTAGGATGAAACCACAGTGTTTGGACATCTAACATATCTGTATCTTTGCAAAGTCAGATCTTAAAGCAGTGAGGTGACTCACGAAGCCCCAAAGACTGATGGGAAGTGCCAAACACCATTTGTACAAAATGATCTCGGCATGAGATACCATCACTTTTTCCCCTGGCCAGTTATTTTAGAACTGGTAGAGCAAAAGACTCTTGACTAAGAGGATAGCTTAATGTTTCTGCATTTTTTCCCCCCAAAACTTAGAACTAACGTAGAAAGTGCCATTTCTACGAATAATAGAGAAAAACATTCATTGTGAGAGTTGGCAAAGGTCTTAGAACTACATTTATGTGTAGCCATGTGCACTGAGGGTGGAGTCCATAGGCAAGGATTTGAACATCAGTCTCACTACTTACTGGGACTTGATCTTGGCAAGTTTCTTCACCTCTTCAAGCCTTAGTGTACTCATCTAAAAATGGGACCAATTTGAGGAGGCAGCAAAGTATAGTGCTTTAATGTGACGCAGTCTGTATTCAAATACCTGGCTGGGAATCCTGGCTCTCACCCTTTACTATGGCTCACCTCTCCCTATAGCTCAGTTCCGTCATCTGTAAAATGGGGATGATAAAAACGGTGCCTGCCTCACAAGGTGTTGGTGAGGTCTAAATGCAATAATGCATATAAAGCATGCTACTTGGATCATGCAAGTGGTCAGTAGACTTCACCTTTTTTTCTTTTAAAGACTATCTACTTAAGGGGTTTTAAAAATGAGTTCTAAGAGGTCTCCCAAGGACAGAGTGGGAGGGAAGAAAGAAGCTATACAGCTTAACCTTTATGCCTTAAAACCCCATCCACAACCCAGAGCAGTGCTGTTCCTTTTTTTTTTTTTTTTTTTTTTTTTAATTTCGGTACGCAGGCCTCTCACTGGTGTGGCCTCTCCCGTTGCGGAGCACAGGCTCCGGACGCGTAGGCTCAGCGGCCATGGCTCACGGGCCCAGCCGTTCCGCGGCATCTGGGATCTTCCCGGACCGGGGCACGAACCCCTGTCCCCTGCATCGGCAGGCGAACTTTCAACTGCTGCGCCACCAGGGAAGCCCAGTGCTGTTCTTTTACACATTTTATTGATTGGGGTTTGGTATGAAATTTTATTTTTAAAAGTTTCTGTTGCTAAGTTTTAAAAAATTGTTTGAAACTTCTGCTCTCGACAACTCTCATTTTACAGATAGGAAAAAGCAAGGCCCTGAAAGACAAAGGAATTGTTCCATCCCAGTGAGCACCTCACCAGCGATTAGACCGCCCCTGGCTCGCTGCCTCTGCACCCGGCCCTCCCATACCATTGAGCTCTGTCAGGATGGCCACTGCCATCTTCTGACTCTGCTGAGCCTGGTGCTGGTCAGAACGATGCTGAAGTTTTGACACTGACAGAGGAAAGCATAATGGGGCCAGTAAGAGTGATAGGGGAGTCAGGGGTAAATACAGGTGGGAGAGTAGAGGGTGAGTGTGTGTGTGGGGTATGTGCGTGTGCGTGCATGTTCACGTGTGTTACTGTGTTAGGCACTCAAGATGCACTAAGTATGAGAGGCTGGTGGAATATGTAGATGAAAAGGAAGACCTAGAACTCAGGGAAGATGCCAGGCCTGGAGATGGAAACTTAGGAATCACCTACAAAGAAAGTTAGATATGAATGTGTATTATATCAGATAGAGAGACAGACAGACAGGCCAGACAAGCTGATGGACTGAGGGTGGAGGTGATGAACAGAGGGAAGACAGCACTAATAGAGAAGAAAGAAGATGCACGGTGCAACTAATAATGTAGACAGCAAATAATAAGTTCAAGTACAAATAACATAATAATTTAATAACATCTAGCACTTAGTGAACACTTCCTATTTTTTAGCCAACTTACTAACCACTTTCCATAGATTATTTCATTCAATCCTTCCAGTCTCAGAAGGTAGATACTTCTATTACCCCCATTTTACAGATGAGCAAAACATAGGTGTAGAGAGGTTAGCTAGCTTGCTTTAGGTCACACAGCTATTAAAGGACAGAGATAGCATTAAAAATATAGTGGGTTAATTCCAGAGTCTGAGCTTTTAACTGGTACTCAGAGAGCAAGAGAAGGAAAAGCAGGGTTAGTATTAATAGCAGCAGCACTGAACGAGTACTGTTTTGTGCTCGGCACTGTGGTAAGCGTGTATAAGATGATCTAACACAATCTGATTGAGCCCTAGGGAGAACTAGAGGAGGTAGATGTTCTTAGCCCAATCGAGCAGAAAAGGAAACTGGTTCAGTGCTGTTGGTAATTTGTCTAAAATCACACAGCTAGTAGGTGACAGAGCCGGATGAAAAGCTAGGTTAGCTCCAGTACCAGAACTCTTAAACCACCCTGCTAGACCATGTCGGTGTACAGCCAAATTCAATGATTCCAATAGTGGAACCAACAGAGAAATTCCTGTTTTTACAAATAAATTCTTGGGTCCTTACAACAGAACTTCTAATTCAGTTAAGTCACGCTTGGATCTGTGAACCTGAACTTTTCAGAAGTTCCCTACATGCTTCTTAACTTACAACCAGGTTTAGTAATCCCTATAACAACGTATACAAGTCTTGACTGCTTACTGAAGGACTGCCAACCTGTGAGGATTTCAGTACATTTCTTGGTATGAGCACACGTCCCCACCCGAAGCTTGATGATGGCAGACGTGCCACAAAGACTCATGATTTGAGAAACTTTTAAGGTGGGGCCTGGGAGGTTCATTGTCCTTGCTTTGAGAGAGTAAAATTACCTTTACAGGTAATTAGCCAAAATCACTCTTCTAGACACCATTTAACTTTTCCTCTAAAATGTACACAGTAGCATTAAACCAGTTCAATGACTGAAGTTTACTTACCTAAAACTCTTAATCTCTCAGCTCCTACTACCACTTCATTGCTATCTGCAGAGAAGAGCAATTTTCCAGAAACTGTCTTTACCTCGAACTTTTTGCCATAAGCTTCTACAGCTTTTGGCCCTAGAAGGGGGAGAGAGGGAATACGTTAGTTCCGTTGCATTCAATTATAAAGAGCTTTTCACAGAACAGATACATCTGGCAAGACTGTACTGGACTTTAATGTAAATGGATTGGTTTTCAGCAGCTAGCTGTGACAAGCAGCCTCATGACTAGCCATATCTTGTCAATCACTTTTAATCATACGCTCTCCAGCTATGATTGTAAAAACCATTACGTCCTTCCTCCAAACCAACGCTTGAGTGAGATTTCCCTCAGCTAACCAGCAAATTACTTTCAAATACTTGTAGATTTTGGCTTGCATTTATGAAAGCACAAAATACTCACCACCTCTTTTTTTTTTTTTTTTTTTTTAGCGGTACGCAGGCCTCTCACTGTTGCGGCCTCTCCTGTTGCAGAGCGCAGGCTCAGTGGCCATGGCTCACGGGCCCAGCCGCTCCGTGGCATGCGGGATCTTCCCGGACCGGGGCACGAACCCACGTCCCCTGCATCAGCAGGCGGACTCTCAACCACTGCGCCACCAGGGAAGCCCCTACTCACCACCTCTTGAAGGATCGGCATATCTTTGGCCAGCCCTAACTGTTGGAAAGGGCACCTTTATATTCAGCTGAAATCTGCCTCACTCTTTCTACCCTTGACTCGCTGGCTGCATTTGACACCAGACAAGTATATAAGTCATTTCTTGACAGAAGAGGCTATAACATCTTGTAATTAATTGCCTTGAAAGTTACTGAATCTTTCATGATAGAATTTCATTCAATAAAAAATAAATTTTAGAGGTTTTATCATCTCACAACAGATACTCTTCTTGAAGCTGAGGCTATAGTAGCGGCAAAAGGAAGACAAAGTCCCTGATCCCTTAGCACACCTGCTGATAGAGACAGACAGACATTTAAACATGTGTTAATAAGTCAACTAGAAAACTGCAGAGAGTTTTAGGTATTATGGAAAACGTAGAACAGGTTAGTGTGTTAGAATTCTTAAAACAACAACAACATAGAGCTACCTAACTACCCGAAGTTCCGAAGGCTCCAAAAAGCTAGACCACAGAAATGCATCAGAATAACCTGGGGGTGTCATCATTCTCAATGATAATAGCTGAGATCAAAAAGGAATTTATCTGTTGGCTGGAAATTCACATAGAAAAATATTTGAGGGCAGAGTCCAGAAAGCTTATATTTTTTCCAAAACTGCCCAGGAGATTCTGATATAACTGTCCCTCAGTATCTGTGGGGGATTAGGTCCAGGATACCCCTCGGATATCGAAATCCATGGATGTTCAAGTCCCTTATATAAAACGGTGTGATACTCGCATACAACTTATGCATATTCTCCTGTATACTTTATTTATTTTTATAAATTTAATTAATTAATTAATTTTTGGCTGCGTTGGGTCCTTGTTGATGCACACGGGCTTTCTCTAGTTGTGGTGAGTGGGGGCTACTCTTCGTTGCGGTGTGCAGGCTTCTCATTGTGGTGGCTTCTCTTGTTGCGGAGCATGGGCTCTAGGCGCTTGGGCTTCAGTAGTTGTGACACTCAGGCTCAGGAGTTGTGGCTCGTGGGCTCTAGAGTGCAGGCTCAGTAGTTGTGGCACATGGGCTTAGCTGCTCTGCAGCATGTGGGATCTTCCTGGACCAGGGCTCAAACCCGTGTCCCCTGCATTGGCAGGTGGATTCTCAACCACTGTGCCACCAGGGAAGCCCCTCCTGTATACTTTAAATTATCTAATTACTTATGATACCTAATACAATGTATGCTGTGTAAATAGTTGCAAATACAATATAAATACTATGTGAACAGTTGCCAGCATGGGACAAATTCAAGTTTTGCTTTTTGGATCTTTCTGGAACTTTTTTCCCCCAAATGTTTCTACCTGTAGTTGGTTGAATACAGGAATGTGGAACTCGTGGATATGGAGGGCCGACTGTATAGCATTTTTGTTTCCTTCTAGTTATTTTTCAAGACAGTGTCACTTATTAGTAAAAAGTAGTAGTGAAAGGGCCCTCAGTGCCTTAAAGGCAAAGATCACTAGGAACACACTTGGAGTTGAACAAGTTGGGTTTTTAACTCATTGCCGTGAGAGAGAACGCACACCCGTGGGGAACCATAGGGCTTCTCAACAAGAAGAAAGAATTTATTACAGGATCTGGCCTTATAATAGGTTATTTGGAGGCAGGGTTTAAGGAGGCAAGGTTTCATTCTGGATTACAGGCTGTCAGGTACTGGGAGTAATTTTACGATTAGCATCTTAGTAAATCTTATCTAGAGTAGGGAAGACCAGAACAACGCCAAACTGTAATGGATAAACAAACAGTAGTCATTCATATTATAGGGGGATAGGGGGAAGTCTGGTGATTCCTGTGGTTTGGATAAAAGTTTCTATTTTTCATCTACGTTCAGACATGATCAGGGTTGCACTTGCTTTTTGTTTTTACTCCATCCTTCATGGCCA
The DNA here is from genome assembly GCF_963924675.1 of Phocoena phocoena. Lineage (NCBI taxonomy): Eukaryota > Metazoa > Chordata > Mammalia > Artiodactyla > Phocoenidae > Phocoena > Phocoena phocoena. Next base: position 133,054,791 of record NC_089221.1, on the reverse strand, counting down.
CGAGTGGCCTTGTCTGGTGTTGATGTTCTGTGAAATTATTTATGTCCACACAGAACACCAACGCTTGGCTGATAGAGCCCGGCCAGCCCCTGGATGTCTGGGGCCGCGTTCCTCTTTGGCAAGGCTATCCCACTAAGAATCAGAAGACAAAAATTACGTCCCAACTCTCTCATTTTCTGGTAATGTGACTTTGGGCAAATCATTTGATCTTTCTGAACCTCATTTTCTGCATCTGTAAAACTGTGCTACTACCATCGATTCTATCTATCGCATAGAAAGGTTAAAAGGACTGAATTATACTGTGCTTATAAAGAGAAATTTGTAGGCAGAAAAGAGTTGTGAAATGTAGGGGACTGAGCTTGTGATTATCATCGCCATTGGGATCATAACCATCGCCATTTTCCTAATGTAATGGTCACAACACATTGAAATGAACAAATGGTGACCATCTCTGAGTGAACTTCCCTCATTCGCATCAGCATGTCACAATTCAGCAAAACTGATCTCTTGCCAGTGCATCCACACTGGCCCTCTGACAAAAAGCAGCACACTGGAAAGGCTCTTTAATGAGTGGGGGATGGAAACAGCAGACAGAGCACACATTTGCAAATGGTATGGGACCTGGACACTGCCTTCTTTGACTTGACTGCCTTCACGCTGTACGTGAGAACAAGTGAAAGCAAAGCCAAGGGCTCCCTCAAGGTCACCAAGCGAGCTAATGGCAGATCTGCATCCGGAACTGTGACCTAGGAATTATTCCATAGCAGAAAAGGGATGTTTATTTGTCTAGAAAGGAAAAGGATGCTGGGGCAATTGGGAGAGGAACTTTTGGAGGATGAGAGGAACTAGGAAGCTGGAGACAAGGAAGAGAGAAATCCTGAAAGAAGAGACAGGTACAGTGAGGGCTTGGGATTAGGTTGCTTAGGGAGGGCTAAGATGTAGCTGTCTTCTTGGTCACAAGAAACCTTCAGTAAAATCTGTATTACTTGGCAATGCTTTGCGGTTGTTACCTTTTCTTTTTGGGGGGAGACCGGAGATCAGGAGGTCTACTGCTAATGAATGAATGGACGAATGAGTGAATGAATGAACGATCTCAGGATGGCCATGGGGTGAGCACAATCTGCCCACTCTGGATCTAGTCAGATATGGCGGTATGACTTGTGGACACAAATGCTTGGGCTTTGCTTTCGTGGACTTGGGCAATACCATGAGACACACCCCTGAGGCGTCAAGAACACTGGTCTGTGTGTAAACTAAGCTTACTCTGAACTTACGAATGGTGTGTGAGATACAGGAGCGTGTACTGAAGAGACTGCAGCCATCAGAGAACACAAGACACCATTAAGTTATCTTGCTTTTCAAGGCTTCTGAGAATACTACATGGACTTTACCAGGGACGGAACCATTTGGGTATATAAAGCTCAGTAGTTGGTAGTTTTAGCCAAAACCCCACAGAGCAACTGCTGGCTCCATGGTGCAGATGGCTTGTCCTTTCGTTGATTTCACCTGGGGCTGCCAAAGCTCCTTGGACATGATGAAATCTTTAAAAAAAAAAAAAAAAAAAAAAAAAACCGATTCTACAAAGAAATGTAAATGGAGCTGGAGACCTGCGTTTGCTCAGGAGGTCTCTTGGTGAGTTCACTTCCTCTCCAGGATGGAAAAGATCGTTATTTGTAGCCTGAAACTAATCTTTAATTAATCCCTTTCTGTGCACAGCAGTGTACGTGTGAAGCACCTCCTTATTTAATCTCCATCAGGATGCACTGGCCATCTCTCAGTCCTGCCAATGCCATGAATCTGGGAGCTAGAAGGACCTGGGGGCCATGCAGTCTAATATCTTTCCTCAACTCCCTTGATCCTGGGGCCCTTGCCCGCTCTGGCTAGATGTCGTATAAGACTTGTACAACTTTCCTCCTTGCAGGTCAGAGGGTTCCCTGTTTGGACCTACTACTGAGATGATACTAAATCAGCAGCAGCAGGAGTCAGGTATGCCTGTGTCGCCTGGCCTGGGAACTTAACCATCATTTAAAACATTGTTTCCTGTGAAAAGATTACCTGAATCGCTAACACCGGAATTTCTTCTGGGCTTTTGAGACATGATCATTAGGTAATAAGCAGGAGAACTCTTGAATCCTCAGGACTGCCATAGTAAACCCGGCCGCTTAGGCAAAATGATTTGCTGTCAGCTAAGTCCACCACTAAGTGTAACGGGCCTTAGGATACTTTCTCCTGGAACTGCTCTGTGCTTTCCACCATGTGCATCAATGTAAAAGGAGAACCCCGAAGGGAAACTTCAGGGGTGATCGTGCATGGGTGTACGTACTGGGAATTCTATTTGAACGCATGTACTATCCTCTCTAGAAGGCATCTTGAAAGGCTGCTGCCGGCTGGTGTTAGGACGGCTTTCTGCCCATCTCGTTTAATATTAGCTACCTTGTGCCTTACTTTAAGAGGTAGGGATGGGGTCTCAGCTCCAGGGGCCTGCCCTGGTCAGGGGAGACAGAAAGAAGATGGGGAAACAGAGAGGCAGTAGAGAGGAGAGAACAACAGAAGAAGAAAAGGAGAGAGAGAAAGAGGAAAGAGGCGAGAGAGAAGGGGGAGGCAGAGGGAGACAAAGGGAGATGCACAGAGGGGGAGGGAAGAGGGGGTGAAGGAGGAGAAAAGGGGGAGTCGGAAGAGAGAAGCAAAAGGAGGAGGTGGGGGGAGAAGGAGGGGGACAGAAAGACTTTTCCTGAGTAACAGTCATTCGTCCGGTTCCAGCTTTATCGAAACAAAATCTCTGAAGTCAGCCAAATCTCCCACTGCAAATAAATGGCAAATGATCAGGCTAAATAAGTCCCTTTTGAACGCGGGAATCTGGGAGCTGGAGGTCGGATTTATTTCCCTCCTGGAGGCAATTTTCACGCACACTGCTTAAATCATTGCTTACTGAAGCTGTTTATTTAATTATTTAGCATCGTGACTGCCGGCCACATGTTAGAGCAGCGAGGCCGCTGAGCTGGGCGCGCGCTGGAAGAGCAATTTTATGGATTACGGGCTCTGCCACAGCTGTTCCTCCAGTGGGAGCCAGTCCAGGTCACCCACCAGCTGTGGCTCTCCAGACATACACATCTGGTGGCGGGAGAGTGAGGCTCTTTCCCCAGCAGGACTCCGGGCACAAAGGCACCTGCCTCCCCGCGGCATTGGGATTAGTGGGGCTCCAGATGTTTTAGTGCCAGTAATGTTTCAGGACATTTGGGCCACTGGCTTCTCGAAATGTCCATCTGTATACATTTCTTTCAGCCCTGAAGCCAAACAAATGGCATCTTCTGTCTGCCAGTGTAACAATGCCGTTCAGACATAGCCCCCCTTTCCCCTTCTGCCGTGGAGGTGCATAACAGCTCCTATTTACCGCTGCTCATAACCTACAGAGGGGGCACCGGTCATACCGCCCAGCGTGTTACCGCAACCATGAGGCCCATGTTCATCATTACAGTCATTATGGTGAATAACCGACTCTTGTTTAAATTTCAGGACTGTACAGCTTAAACCCCACTGGGTGTTTTCCACGGCTGTTAGGAGCAGATCTGCGCTATGAAAAGGAACTACACAAACATATGCAGTCAGGGTACATCTGCATCTCGCAATTGAGCTAGGTTCAAAGTCAGCACGTACGGCCAACGTGGCATGGATTCAAACTATCCCTACAAATCCCTTTTACAATCCATAAAGTATCACGTGCACGGTTCTGTGTATACTGTGCTCTCTTCCAGTTAATACAACACAGCCAGCTTTTCCTCTGGCACTGGAGCAGAGAGCTTTCCTGTGGTTGAGCACCAGCTGAAGCAGCTGGTGTTTAGGGGCCATGCTACGTGAAAAACAGTTTATTCTTCTTCCCCACCGCCGAAACGAGTATCATCAGATTTGCCTAAGTTAAACGTGTGTATAGGATGAGACTCTGCCCTTGAGTAGCATCAGGGAACACATGCTTTGTTCTCTTTTCCGACAGTGTAAAATGTGCGAGCAGACTTTCCCTTCTTTAGATACATCACGTGGTGTTTCATTCAACCTTCCATTGTATGTTTTTTGAGCGCTTACCGTGGACCAGACACTGCTAAGTTCTTTCTTTTCTTACCTGTTATCAGCCGAGTTAGGACTTTAGTCTGTTCGTTGAGGATGTTCACTGTAACATTTCTGGCAGATTTGAAGTACAGGGCGTTACCCTGTAATAAGAAAATTAGAGAAACATGTGAAAATGGCAGCAGATTTATTTTTCATTATAGGTTGTTACAAGATATTGAGTATAGTTCTCTGTGCTATACAGTAGGTCTTACTGTTTATATATTTTATATATGGTAGCAGCAGATTTCTAAACAAAACTGTAATCCCCACTCTCCATGGGGCTGAGCTGATCTTAGCCAAGTTCTAATTGATGTATCTTTCTTTGAAAATTCTAAATGTTTAATGATCCCCACATACATGATAATTAATTGGCATTCAATCAGAATGGATTTTCCCCAAAGAGACACACAGATAGACAGACACACTCCAAAGAGATTTCATACATACACACACACACACACACACACACACACACACACACACACACACACATTTGCTGAATCAAAGACAACAAGGACACAGAGCCCTTTAGATCTTACTGTAGATGTTAGTTAGCTCTGGTACACGGAATGATCAGGAGTGAATGATAATCTCCTACTCTCACCCTTTCTAGTTCACAATTTCTCCAAAGAACTATGAAGAGTCCTTAGTGGAGAGGAAAATGCTTGTGGAAAACACTCCAGGTTTTCCCCTCCAGCAGGTCCACTGGCTGTGACAATCCAGGTGCTCCTCAGAAAGATGGAAATCTTTTTGTAGAATGTTTGCCACGCATGGATACAAAACCCAGGAGGATCCAGCATCTCCAAGGTGGCCTCTGCCTCCCCTTTCTTCCTTTTCTTTCTCCAGATTTCTTTTCCTCCAGGCATCCTCTGCCTTCAACCCATCTCCCTTTAATAAAAAAGGGCACCTGATCCCCCTTCCACATGGTGGCAGACATTTCTGAGAATGACTCGGAACAGAGGCTGGCACACTTTTTCTATAAAGGGCCTGATAATAAATATTTTAGGTTTTGTGGGACATATCATCTGTGTGTTAACTATTCAAATCTTCTGCTTTAGTGCAAATGAGCCACAGACAATACACAGACAAACAGGGAGGGCTGTATTCCAGTAAAACTTTCTTCGTGGATAATGACATTTTGATTTCATATCATTTTAAACTTAATATAATCTTATTTTGCCATAAAATATTACTCTTCCTCCCCCTGTCTTTCCCCCACCAAACATTTAGAAATGTAGAAACTATCTCAGTTCACTGGCCAGATGAGAACAGGCAGAGGGCTGGATGTAGCCCATAGGCCATATTTTGCCAACCCCCAGCTTAGACATTCTTCCTTTCTTGGAGTAAACTAAAGCCATAAACAAAAGGACGAATCTCTGACAAAACGTGTCAGTAACCAGATGGTTATTAGGAAGAAGAATGTAGGTGGTCATCCTTGTCTTTCCAAACCCTCGTTACCACATGGCATGTACCTGCCTGAAAATTCAGTTAAACCACTATGAATTGAGTCCCAAATACAGAAAAACCTTTGCGCCATGAGTTGTCAGGAAAATGAAGATAGGAAAGACCCTCTTACCCTTCAAAGTCTTACATTCCAGTGGGGACAGTGACGCAGCACACACACCTACAATACCAGGCAGAGGACCGTAAGGGTGGTAAGAGAGCAGCAGTGTGCGGGAACCTTCCTGAAGGGTGAGACTGTTCCTGGCTTAAGGCTGTGGAGTGAGACGCAAAGGGGATGATTATGTGGAGCTGAACCTGGAACAGAATGTAGATAGGCTTTTCCGAAGATGGAATGAGAAAACGAGGACGGTTGTGGGCTGACTGTCTTATGTCTTTTTTCTTCGAAAACAGGTGATTCATGGGCCCAGCCCAGGGCCTGCAGACGGTGGAGTGGCAGAGCTGTGCTGACGGGCAGCTCGGGCCAAGGTCTGAGGTAGTTTTCACAAGCGGAGAAGACGGATGGGGCGGCCACCACCAAGGCGTTTTCCACACACTGATGGTCTAGAGCCACGGTCCCTCTCACCCGAGGTTAACTGATGAAATGGATAAACGGATAACTGACCCGCTCAAGCCCTGAGAAACCAGTTAACCTTGGGTGAGAGCTCTTGTCCTGTTGTTGAGAAGAGAGGGAACTTCTGCCACATCTAGGCAACCACTGATTCACTGTGCCCCTCCCCCCCCCGTAGCTTGAAATTAAAATTTTGCCTGATGAATAAAGGTTTTTTAGTTCTGTTTTGGTTTTTGCTTATTACTTGGATCAGGGAAGAAGAAATACATTGAATCTAATATTGACACAGTTTTTTTTTTTTTTTCTCCCATCCATTAGGAAACAGATATTAACCTAAAATAGTTTCTTTGCCATTGTTTCTGGCAGGGCTTAACTGTGCTACTTCAAACTTACGAACAATTCAAGCAATGTGAGAATTCAGAGCCTGGAACCTGCCTAGGAGGATATAGGTTTCTAGAAGTTAAAGCACTAACTCTTCATATATTGAGCAACCTGGCACTGCAGAGAGAGGGGTGACCCGGAATCAGACAACTGGATAAACTCCATGGCCACTGACCAGTGTGCGACCTCGAGCAAATCACTTAATCATTCTGTGGTTCATTCTCTGCAACATCGATAGCAGCAGCAGCTCAGGGCTGACATAACTGAGCCCTCTCTGTGAGCCACGCACACAGTAGGAGCCCTGGAGTCAAGCTACCTAGTTTCCAATCTCCACTCTACCACCTCCCAGTTGGGTGGCTTTGGGCAAGTAACTTAAGTGTTGTAAGCCTCAGTTTCTTGATATGTGATGTTGCACATATTATTATTAAATTATTAAAAGACACATCTTATTAAAATTATTAAATTCTCTATGTAATGAGCTGTGTTCCAGGCACACAGTTAAGTCCTCTGTAGTTGGTAGGGTTAGGGGAGGGGGCAGACAGGGCAGGTTAGTGACAGAGGCAGGAGGAGGGGGAGGGGGAAAGAGAGGAAGAGGAGGGGGGAGGAGGAAAGAAGGGAGGAGGAAAAGGTTGACCTTTCTTTGTATTACCTAATCCTTATAACCTATCTGTGAACTAAGTCAGGGGTATCCTCTACACCCAATATTCCGTTTCCAGATTTCAAAGGATCTCCCTTTAGTGGCCGGTTCACTATTATCTTTCAAATCCCAGTATCTTCAAACGTATCTGCCTGCCCTTAATAGTCACAAAATTCTATTGAGAGAAAAAAAAAAAAAATCTCTACAGCTTTGATCAAGGTTTGTAGCAAGAGATAAAATAAAGCCAGCCATTCCCTTTTATTGCTAGATCAAAAGATTAACATATAGCATTAATTGGTCTACGATACTTAACACGCTGGGAAACAGTCTTTGCTACATGAGGGTTTAAACAAAGAGCCTCATTCTAGCCTGGGACATCTTGCTATAAACCTCCCATACACAGTACCTGAAAACAGAAAGATCACCAGGAAAAAAGCACAAACCACCAGTTAACAAACTCTGACTCAGCTGGGTCAGGGCCATTTTATTTGGCTCTCTGGCTCGCTTTACTGAGGTTAAACCAGGAAGCAGCAGCCAAGCGAAGCATCGTCTGTGGTCTCTGTGGTATCGGAACCAGTAGGGGAAACACTTTCTGAGGAGAGGCTAAATTCTGCTCTCTCAGCTGCTTCTCTTTCCTGTCTCCCTCCCACTCACCACTGCAGCCTCTGGGCCTGGGGAGGTTAGTTTCTGCCACAGGACACCCTGCTCTGGGGCCAGTGACTCTCGCTAAATGACTTCAAGGCAACCATCCGAGGACAAGGGGCTTATGGGGAACCCGAGGGAGGCTCAGCCCCGCCTGGCGGAAATGAAGGAGTCTGGCAAACCCGAGGGTGTTTGATGATGATTATCAGAGCTCTGGGCCGGAGCAAGTCAGTCTGTGGCCAGTCAGTCCAGATTCTCCTGGACACGGGGTGAGGCTGCTTGGGACATGAGGAAGGGGGACACACACCATTTCTCCCACTTTGGGAGATCAGGACACTCCACATCAGGACTCTCCCCAAACAACTAAAGCATGCAGCATTTGGATGGAGAAGAACCCCCATCGTATCTGTTTCTCTAGAGCAGAACATGCAGAACAGAATCACACATTTTCTTGATGACGCAAGACCACTGCAATGAACATCATTTATCCCACAATGCTTTCCAGGGACTACTGTGTGCATGTGGCTGTTTGAACACTAAATGGCTCCATCATGCTGACATTTAAAATCAGTGTATCTGATTTTTTGAAATGTATTATTTGTTCTCATATGAAGGCAGTCCACATAAACATCAAATACTACAAAGCTTATATTGAAGAGCAGTGGTTCATACCTCTCACCACCTTGAAAGCAAGAGCTTTCAACTTGCCAGGATTCTCCTTCAGGTACTTCCCTACCCATGGCCCAAAATATACTCTGTGCTATCGCTCATCTATCAACTTTAGACGTTATCCACTGAATGTCTCCAATGGTATGGACTCTTCCATGCAATTTTGGTCAAATCAATATTCAGAATCTACATTATTATGATTATGCATGATATTGTCCACAGCGGAGCGAAGTCATGTTCTTTGATTACATTTCCTTTTTCTTTCTTGTACACTTTTTTTTTCTTTTCGTAGAGTCAATAAATGCTTCATTTAAAAAAAATGCTTTATTTTCTACGTTTGTTTTTTTCCTCCTGATGTTGAATCCTTTTTCTTTAGGTTCTATATTCTGGGAAATAACCTCAGCTTTAAGTTCCAATATTTCTGCTGATTTTTAAAAAAAATTTTACTACAGTACTTGTAATTTTCTTATTTTTTGAAACTTCATTTTATACCATCCCTTCTATGTTTGACTGACACACTACCCTCTCTTAGACGAAATAAAAATGCTCTTTGGAAACTCTGGGTTTCTGGAAGAGTAAACCTTGCCACAGGGAATTGGGGAACTGGCTAATTCAATGGAAAACCTCCAAATGTCAGTATCTGTGGGCAGTCAGTAACTGTGGGCTAGTTTCATCAAAGAGGAATTCTCTAAATTCCTAAACTCTCTAAACTCTTTCTGACATTTCATTGTTAGTGCAAAGAAATGCAACAGATTTCTGTATGTTAATCTTGTATCCTGCTACCACGCTAAATTCGTTTATCAGTTCTAGTAGTTTCTGTGTGGAGTCTTTCGGGTTTTCTCTCTATATAGTATCACATCATCTGCATATACTGACAATTTTACATTTTATTTTTATTTTTTTAACATCTTTATTGGAGTATAATTGCTTTACAATGGTGTGTTAGTTTCTGTTTTATAACAAAGTGAATTAGCTATACATATACATATATCCCCATATCTACCCCCTCTTGCGTCTCCCTCCCACCCTCCCTATCCCACCCTGCCAGCTGGTCACAAAGCACCGAGCTGATCTCCCTGTGCTACGCGGCTGCTTCCCACTAGCTATCTATTTTACATTTGGTAGTGTATATATGTGCATGCCACTTTCTCATTTCGTCCCAGCTTACTCTTCCCCCTCCCCGTGTCCTCAAGTCCATTCTCTAAGTCTGCATCTTTATTCCTGTCCTGCCCTTAGGTTCTTCAGAACCATTTTATTTTTTTTAGATTCTATATATATGTGTTAGCATACGGTATCTGTTTTTCTCTTTCTGACACTTCACTCTGTATGACAGACTCTAGATCCATCCACCTCACTATAAATAAAATGAATACATTTTGTTTCTTTTTCTTGCCTGACTGCTGGGTCTAGGACTAGTAATACTGTGTTGAATAGAAGCAGTGAGAGTGGGCATCCTTATCATGTCCCAGATTTTAGCATGAAGGCTTTCCGCTTTTCACCACTGAGTATTATGTTGGCTGTGGGTTTGTCATAAATAGCTTTTATTATGTTGAGATACGTTCCCTCTATACCCACTTTGGTAAGAGTTTTTATCATGAATGAATACTGAATTTTGTCAAATGCTTTTCCTGTACCTATTGAGATGATCAGGTGATTTTTGTCTTTTCATTTGTTGATGTAATGTGTCACACTGATTGATTTGCATAGGTTGAACTATCCTTGTGACCCTGGGATGAATCCAACTTGACTGTGCTGTATGATCTTTTTAATGTGATGTTGGATTTTGTTGCTAATACTTTGTTGAGAATTTTTGCATCTATTGGGTTGGCCAAAACGTTCGTTCAGGTTTTTCCATAACATTCTATGGAATAATCTGAACGAACGTTTTGGCCAACCCAATACATTCATCAAAGATATTTGCCTGTGATTTTCTTTTTTGTAGTGTCTTTGCCTGGTTTTGATATCAGGGTGATGGCTTCATAGAATGACTTTGGGAGTACTTCCTCTTCTTCAATCTTTTGGAAGAGTTTGAGAAGGAACGGTGTAAGTTCTTCCCCAGTGAAGCCATCTGGTTCTGGATTTTTGTTTTCAGGCAGTTTTTTTGTTTTTAATGACAAATTCTATTTCATTTCTAGTGATCAGTCTATTTCTTCTTTGTTTAGTTTCAGTGGACTGTATGTTTCTAGAAACTTGCTCATTTCTTCTAGGTTGTCAAATTTGTTGGCATAAAATTGATCATAGTATTCTCTTACAGGTTTTTGTTGTTGTATTTCTGTGTTATTAGTTGTTATTTCTCCTCTTTCATTTCCTATTTTGTTTATTTGGGTTCTCTCTGTTTTCTTCTTGGTGAGGCTGGCCAGAGGTTTGTTGATTTTGTTTACCCTTTCAAAAAATCAGCTCTTGGTTTGGTTGGTTTTATTCTATTTTTTTAAATCTCTATTTTATTTATTTTCTCTTTGATCTTTATCATTTCCTTCCTTCTACTGACTTTAGGTTTTGTTTGCTCTTCTTTTTTTAAATTCTTTTAGGTGGTTGGTTAGGTTGTTTGAGATTCTTCTTGCTTTTTGAGGAAGGCCTGTATCACTATGAACTTCCCTCGTAGTACCGCTTTTGCTGCAACCCACAGATTTTTGTTTGGTTGTGTTTTTATTGTCATTTGCCTCAAGGTATTTTTAAATTTCCTCTTTGAATTTCATCATTGACCCACTGGTTTTCCAGTAGCATGTTGTTTAGTCTCTAAATAATCTTTTTTTTCCTCATTTCTTTTTCTATGGTTGATTTCTAGTTTCATGCCACTGTGGTCAGAAAAGATGCTTGAAATAATTTCTCTCCTCTTAAATTTTTTGAGCCTTGTTTTTTGTCCTAGTATGTGATCTATAGTAGAGAACTTCCGTATGCATTTGAAAAGAATATGTATTATGGGGTGCTTTTTTTTGATATAATGTCCTGAAAATATTAATTAAGTCTAACTGTTTCATTGTGTCATTTAGGATCTCTGTTGCCTTACTGATTTTCTGTCTAGAACATCTCTCCATAGATGTGAGTGGGCTGTTAAAGTCTCCTACTATTTTTGTGTTCCCATCAATTTCTCCCTTCAGGCTTGTTAGTATTTGTTTTATGTATTTAGGTGCTCCTATAGTGGGTGCTATATGTCAATGACTGTAATGCCCTATTCTCATATTGATCCTTTTATCATTATATAGTGTCCTTTTTTATCTTTATGGTCTTTGTTTTAAAGTCTATTTTGTCTGATATGAGTATTGTTAACCCTGCTTTCTTGTCATTTCCATTTGCATGAAATATCTTTTTCCATCCCTTCACTTTCAATCTACGTGTGTCCTTTGCCCTAAAGTGGGTCTCTTGTAGGCAGAATATTATTATCCAATCTGCCACTTTATGGCTTTTGATAGGAGCACCTAGTCCATTGACATTTAAGATAATTATTGATAGGTATGTGTTTATTGCCATTTTGAACCCAGTTTTCCAGTTGATTTTGTATTTCTTCTTTGTTCCTTTCTTTTTGTTTTTCCTTTTGTGGTTTGATGGTTTTCTTCTGTACTATACTTGAGTTCTCTTCTTTCTAGTTTTTGTGAATCTGTTGTATGTTTTCGATTTGTAGTTTTGTTTTTCAAGTATGTTAACCCATTATTATATTTACTTGCTTTAGACTGATAGTAATATAGGCTCAAACACATTTTTTTAAATATCCACATTTTCTTACTACCCTCCCCAGCATTTTAGGATTTTTATTTCCTCTTTAACAACTTCATGTTTACCCTTTTGCTGTTCATTGTTAATGAACAGCAAATCAGTTAATCAAAACAGTTAATCATCAAAACAGCTAATTATCACTTTCACACACAAAATTTTTTTTAAACCTATGTACTGACTCATTTAAGTGATTTATTTTCCAGTTGCAATTTTCTCTCTCCTACAGATTTTTGCCTCCTTTCTATTTAGAGAAGGCTTTTCAATACTTCTGGATGGTTTAACTTTGTAGATAACAATCCTCCTATCTTCTGCTAGGCTGGGAAGAGGTACTTCCTAGCTGGGTCAATTGGGGATGGGATCTGGGTATAGATGCTGAGTTTAACTGGCATTTATGCAGATCTTCCAACCAGTCCTTTATGTCAGCCTCACTCCAGAGTGCATCATGACTGTTGTTGGCCCTAGGCACTGTGCCTCAAGTGCTTTGTGGGTAAGTAACCCTGTTCCATTCATTCTGGACAGTGGCTCTCAATTCATCAGGGACATCTATTTCCAGAGCCTTTCTGGGGCTCTGTATCATGGATCCTCTCTCACTCTATTTATTTATTTATTTTGCTTCCTTCACTGCACATTTGTAGACTCCAGCTCTGCCAGGTCAGCCCCCTCTCATCGACCCACTTTCCATCAGCCCTTTCCATCGTTTTTTTCTCTTTCTCTATGCCCATGTAAGTTTATTCCTTTTCAGTTTTCTTTTCCATTTACTGTCTTTTTGAATGGGGTTTCTGAATGAAGCAGACTTATCATTTTTCACTGCCATCAATCTGTCTATCTCTAGAGCCACCTCTTACTTCTGCCTTCCTAAGTGGAAAAAGCAGGTTAAACTTGTGTGTAATTCAAGAGCAAATAGTGTCTAGTCCAGGACCCAAGAGCTTCTCTTACGCATTTTGTATATACTGAGTGTCTAGAACATGTTATATATTGTCCTTGGCCCTGGAGAATAGGAAAGGTACGTACGACCTTTGTGTTGGAGTAGCTCCTTGACCAGCAGGAGACTGAGTCAATGGAAAATAACCATGACAACAAGGCAACATTCCTTCCATCAAGATCTATGCTCTCCCGGTATGAAGGGCACAGGTTTTAATATTTGCTTTTGATGCCAGCCGCATCAACACAGCCTGTTCTGAAGTTACTTATCTTCATATATTTTCTTTGCCCTCTGAGGAGCTAAGAGTCTGATCTGGGAATGTAGATAACGAGAGAAAACCCCAAGACAGCACGTAAACAACTTCCACAGTCAGGGAAGGCTTTCAACTCTCAGTGGGAATGAAGCTCAGAGAAGGAAGGGATCAGCAGGGCTGGAATCCTGAGCCATCTTGCCACAGGAGAATTTTGCTGGCTTCTGCCTTATCCTCCTAACAAAAAGGCACAGCAATTCACAATAGCATAGTATCCACCTAATGCTGACTGAGAACACAGGGGAGCCCGGCCTGTGGAGTAACAGTTTAGAGTGTGAGCTTTGGAGTCAGATTTGGGCTTGAATCATAACTCTACTTTTAGTAACTGTGTGGTGTTGGGTAAATCATTTATACTCTTTGAGACTCACTTTCTATATTTACAAAATGAAGTTAAAGGCTACCTAACGGTGTGGATATGAGGATTAAAAAAGACAGTATATGTCAAGGGCCTAGCACAGTGGCTACCAAAATGCTACATAAACTATGACAAGGAAACAGACAAAACCTATAGCAGGAGGGCTTCTTGGAAAACAACTGATTCTAGGACAGGGGCAAGAAATATGAAAGATGTGCCTGGAACATCTTGCGGTGCCAGAAAGGAATGAAGTGTTCAAAAACAAATAAAAAAACAAACAGAAAAACACCCCACAATTATGGGGGAGCATGTCAAAGGGACATAGGAGACAAACTTAAAGAGCTCCCAATGGCCAAGCTGGAACAATGTGAACAACAAAATAAATACTGTAGCACTGAATTATAACCCAAGACATGAAATAAATATCCATGAGTCCATTCTGATATACATAAATGATTAAATAGATAAATGGAACAGAAAAGAAAACAAACCTCCTATGTAGAAGAATTCCAAACAATTTTCATAGTTAATTCTCTACTCCTTAAAGATGGATTGCACATAGTGACTTCCTTTTGAAGAATACAGCATGAAATAGGGAATAGGAACATCATAGTGGAGAAATCTGACAAACACCCCTTCAGCCAGGTGATGAAGGTCAACATTAACAGTGATAAATCATGTTGATAGTATACACCCTTGAAAAATGTGAAGAGAGGGACACTTTACCTCTGTGGTCTTCCTCTTAAAAACCCATCACCCCCGTCTAATTATGAGAAAAACATTAGACAAATCTTAATTGAGGGTCATTTTGCAAAACACCTGACCAGTACTCCTCAAAATGGTAAGGGCTTCAAAACCAAGGAGAGTCTGAGAAACTGTCACAGCCAAGTAGAACCTAAAGAAACAAATAAACATAATGTGGTATCCTGGATGAGATCCTTGGATATTAAAAGGACATTACATAAAAACTAAAAGGATATATTTTAGTTAGTAATAATGTGTCAGTATTGGTTCATTAACTGTGACAAAAGTACCATACCAATGTTCTATACTAGTAACAGAGGAGACTGGCTATGAGATATACAAGAATGCTCTGCATCATCTTTACAACTTGTCTGTATATTTAAACCTTTCAAAAAAATTTTTCAGTGTTTTTTTTTGGAAAGCTATATTAGGCTGCCAAATTCCAAGATCTAGAACTTTAGGAAGAGACCTCAGAAAGGCACTCATCTCTGCGAAGGCAGGAAGCTTAATACATCATGGACATGTGATTTCGCTCTGGGGTGGATCATGTTACTAGAAAATTCTCCCCTAAACAAATTTATTTCCATGGGATTCTATCTTTAGGAATACTAAAATAAACAAGAGTGCACGGGCCTCTCTCAGCCAGTTCTCTATGCACGGCTCCTTATACGCTATCATTCTCCCCTGGTCAGCTTCCAGAAAACAGGGTAGTCAGAAGTTGCCAGCTTCTTTGTGGTAGGAATCACAATGTACTGGCTGTAGTGATCAATGTTCACTAAATAATATTCTTTTTTTTTTTTAGTTGAAGTATAGTTGATTTACAATGTTGTGTTAATTTCTGCTGTACAGCAAAGTGATTCAGTTATACATACACATACATTCTTTTCTGTATTCTTTTCCATTATGGTTTATCACAAGATATTGAGTATACTTCCCTGTGACATACAGTAGGACCTTATTGTTTACCTATTCTATATATATCAGTTTGCACCTGCTAACCCTAAACTTCCAATCCTTCCCTCCCCCCTGCCCCCTTGGCAACCACAAGTCTGTTCTCTATGTCTGTGAGTCTACTTCTAATAGTAACTCTTGATATGACTAGAAAAATCAAACCGACACAAACTTGTATTTGTCATTAGAATCATCCCAAAAGGTAGTTTGTAAGCTTATCCTCAGCAGGCATCCAATGTCTCCATTACCATTATTATTGTAAATAGGATGCTTTAGTTGTCTCTGAATTGATCCTCCGGACGCGCAGGCTCAGCGGCCATGGCTCACGGGCCCAGCCGCTCCGCGGCATGTGGGATCTTCCCGGACCGGGGCACGAACCCGCGTCCCCTGCATCGGCAGGCGGACTCTCAACCACTGCGCCACCAGGGAAGCCCCCTGAATTGATCCTTTTAAAAACATGACAAAGGGCTTCCCTGGTGGCACAGTGGTTAAGAATCCGCCCGCCAATGCAGGGGACACGGATTCGAGCCCTGGTCCGGGAAGATCCTACATGCCACGGAGCAACTAAGCCCACGCGCCACAACTATGACCTGACACAGCCAAATAAATAAATAAATATTTTTAAAAAAATCTGGAAGGGGACGGCCAGCTTTCCTAGTGTCTGGCACATTCCTGGCACACTCACTAGGCTTTCAATCAATATTTGCTGAATAACTGAATACTCAGATCAAATTAAGAGTCAACTGAGAGTGAGAGTTGTCAACAAAAGAAGTAAATAAATGAAGGCTGACATCAACTCTCAAAGAGAGTTTTCAAAAGGCAAGCCATTAAGCATGGCTGATGTGATAGTGTAAACACAGAAAACTGAGAGTGCTGGGAGGAGGCAGTATAGACCTGTAGTCAACAAATACTTGTTCACCACCTACTGAGTGCAAGGAACCGTAGGTGATACAAATGAGAGTTGAGATGTTGAGACTTCACACGACAGGGAGAGAAGCAGGGGCACACATCGTTATCCCCAATTCTTGCTGACCTAAGGGTTAAATTAAGCCCGTTCCCCGGGCTTGTAGCACCCATCTGGCACGTGGTATGGAATATGCCCTCTTTCAATTGTCATTTGTTCATTCCATTAACATTTTAAAGATATCTTCTAGGCATAAAGCACTGTGCTATGTACTGAGCAGGTAGCCTCTGCTCTCCTGGAGCTTACCACCCCTAGTAGGGAGGATGGACATGAAGTTAAGAGTTCCGTAAAAGATTATATAATTGCGATTACAACGAGTACAATGAACAGGAAGTAGAAGTTGAAATGAGCACACGTGCAAGGAAAACCTGTCCTAATCTGAGCAGTCAACAAAGGTCTTCCTAAGGGAGAGGCATTTTGGCTGAGATCATAGGTGTGAATGGGAATTAACTAAACCAGAGGAGAAAGAACTTTTCAGACAGTGACAGACATGTATACCAGCCCTGAGGCAGGAGGGAGCTTGGTATATTTAAGGGACAGAGAGAAAGGAAAATGTAGATGGAGCTTAAAGATCAACGGGGAGAGGGAAAACATGTCCCCCAAGTCTGCCATCAGCTTTGCTAACTCAGCCCATGCTGTCCTCTGATAAATGGGAATGTTTGACTTTGATGTAAGAAAACTCATTTGTTTCTCCTTAAGGATGGTTCCTTGGGGTTTCATAAAGAAATCCTTTCCTGCCTTAGTTCTTTTTTCATATTCTTTTCTACTCACATTTGAGTTTCACTTCTCATACTAAGTCTTCATTGCCGTTGGAATCTACTTTTGTATACAGTTTAGGTGGGAATACAAATGGAAGTCATTTTCCTTAACGCTCTCTACCAAGAGATTGTTATTTTCCCTGCCAATACGTGGTGCCACCACTATCCTATACTACTCTCCAAATATACACGAGTCTGTGTCAGAGCCTTCTAGTCTGTTCTACCATCTGTCTGTTCTGGCGTCAATACTGTACTCTTCTATTTCTATGGTCTATGGTACATCTAAATATCTGATAGATCCATCTTCCTTCTTTGCTCTCAGATGCCATTTAAACGATACTGGACTTTCTCCAGAAGTGGGAAGTCATCAAAGGGTTTTAAGCAGCGCCGTAACTGGAGCTGATTTTCATCTAAACATGGTCACTCTGGCTACCTTGTGAGGACTGACAAGAAAGAGGCAACGCTTGATGGGAGAAACCAGGTGAGAAACTACTGCTGTCATCCAGGTGAGAAAGGATGGCAGCTAGAACTGCAGTGGGAGTAGGGAAGATGAGCAGAAAGGTTAAACATATCTATCTTAGAATTGGTGACTGATTGGGGTTGGTAACAAGGAAGGGGAAGAGTCCAGGATGGCTCTTATGTTTCTTGGCAACTGGAGAGGTTGTAGGCCATTTACTGAGACAGAGAACAGTGGGGGAGAGAGAGAATATTTGAGGGGAGAGTCTGGTAGGAGGGAGGTTGGGGACTTAAGAACTCAGCTTGGGACATGCTAAGTATGAACTGCTTCAGAGTCTGATACACTGAGGTGTAGAGTTGGCATTTCTTTCCACCCTACATCCTATCTTTTAAGTTCCACTGCACATCCACAATGAATACTAAAAGCTCCTTTAGAAAAATGTTCACAAACTATCTCAGCTGACAAAACTCACACAGAAATCTGTGCATTTTCATGTTGATTCTTTCTGGCAGCTTAAATTTTGCTTTCTATTTTCTCTAGAAATCATCATTGGGGATCCTGTGAGAGGGAGACATATAATGCAATCGTTAACTTAAAGGTAACATCTCACGTCAAATTTCTCATAGTTTGAAGGTTACAAAGAATTGAACAAAACTTCTCAGGAAGGGAAGAGTCAGCGGTTCTTCTGGTCTGTGTGTATGGGTATGTGTGTGGGTGTGTCCAAAGGCTGGTGGAGGGGAGGGGTTCTAATTACATATACAATAAACAAGTTAGCAGGAGACATAAAATTATGAATTAATTTAATTTGCTACTCAAGGTTCCTGAAATGTAGCTATCTCCATAGGAGAAAAGAAAATGCTGATACATTTTCCTCTTTGGGGGTAAGGTCAGATCTGAGGGTCAATTGGGATACCTTGGCTAAGAATGACTTCTTCCACATTCCAACCAAAGAGCCCAAAGGGACATATTGTAACCTGGACTCAATTCTGAGGGAGTATAGCTATTACAGAGATTGCTTTGGGGATGCGTAAAGGGGCAGATGTTTTATACCTGCATGGCTGACGAAGCCAAGGTCAGAGCTCAACTGGTTACCCTTTTATGCACCCAACACAGGGCTAGAAATTGTAACAGCAGTGTAAGAGGTAATCCAGAGCCTTTGCTGTATTTGGAAAGATACCATTAAGATTCAAGTAAGAATCCAAAACCAATATGACATCAGAGACAGACTGTGAAGGGTCACCTGACAATGTCCAATGCACTCTCCTAACATTATCTCAGGTGACAATTTCATCTTCACAGTACATAACACGATGCTAGCTTCAGTAACTGACTGAAGCTCCTTTCTGGTACTTCCTAGTGTTCTGCAGAAAAATTTTCCATAATAGGTGAGTAGCCATTCTTCAAAATAAAATAAAAACCTGCACCAAAAAGGTTCTGTGGGGGGGAAAAAAACTCAGGAAATTCAACATTACTTCCTCTACCTTTTAGCTGCAGAGTACTTGTTAGTCTATCATCAGCTCTAACAAGTCCCCCATCAACATAATCTGCTTACTGTTGTGTACCTATAGGAGTTTTAAAATCTACTTAATCCTATAACTTTTTTTTTCTTAAAATACATGTTGACAGAAAACATGGGAGGACCCATGTGGGGAAACGGTATGTTACTAGTTGCTTTACAAACATATGTTAGGACTTAGATATCTCTCACTTTATCTCTGTAAAAACCAACAAACGGCTTCTTAGCAGAGAAGCTGACACATGATAGACTCTCAATAATGCCTGCTAGATTGGTTAATGTTGATAGTCCTAGTGAACAGGTGTTCTGGCCACTTTATAGATGAGAAGACAGGCTAGGTGTGGGGCATGACTTGCCCAGGCTTGCATGCCGGTAAATGGCAGAAGGAGAGAACTCAGGGCTGTAGACTTGAGGACTTTCCCCCTGTTCTATTGCTGTGGGAGGTGTAGCCTAAGCAGAAAGTGTAAGAGTTGTAATTAAAGAAAGTCTTCAGTACTGGCTGGCATAGTTAGGGCAATCTTCATGGAGGGGAAGGGAGACATGACCAGGGTTCTGAGAAAGCCAATAAATACAAAGATCCCACAGTGCAAGGAAGCAGCTCCATCTTTTCCACAAGAGGTCAAGCTGATTCCAATATGACAGCATTAAAACCCAACAAGCACCAAGGTTAGGATAAGTTTTTCTCACAGAAGTTTGTTTTTCCTAACACAGAAAGCAACAGGTAAAAACTCTTCCACTCCTGTTCTTTGCTACAGAAACTCTGGAGGCCAAACTTGCCTGGCTTTGGGTCATATTTGCAAACAGGTCTCTTCCACACGTGGTGTCCTTGCAGTGGCCCAAGAGCATCCCCAGACCTAGGAGCGCAAGTCCGGCTTTGTGACGCAGACGTAGAGAATGGACTTGAGGACACGGGGAGGGGGGAAGGGGAAGCTGGGACGAAGTGAGAGAGTGACATGGACATATATACACTACCAAATGTAAAACAGATAGCTAGTGGGAAGCAGCCGCATAGCACAGGGAGATCAGCTCGGTGCTTTGTGAACACCGAGAGGGTTGGGATAGGGAGGGTGGGAGATGCGAGAGGGAGGGGATACGGGGATATATGTATAGCTGATTCACTTTGTTATAAAGCAGAAACTAACACAGCATTGTAAAGCAATTAACTCCAATAAAGATGTTAAAAAACAAAATAAAGAAAAAACAAGTCCAGCTTTGTGGCTGTCCCCACACATTCCTTAGCTCTGTTTGTAAGTTCTTCCCTCCAACAATGGGGCCTTTTGCTTTGGATCTTGGCCTTTCACAGAACGGTGCATGGCCCGCTAAGAAGGCAAAAAGCATCTCTGAGGACCAGTCCGGGTAAAGATGATGTGAGCCCTTCAGAGAGAAGCGAGCGCAAGGGGGGCTGGCGTCGCTGACGTGGATAGAAAGCCAGTTGCCGCTTACGCCCAGTTTATGTAGTAGGAGAGTTGCGATGTGATTTGTGTTGGAAGATATATGCCCAGCCCGATGCTGATGGACTCGACGGAGGCTTTGCCTCTTAACAAATCAGTCCCAGTGACACAGAAACAATCCAACCACCTCCAGACTCCTAAACCCTGGGTCACTCGAGCCTTTCCTTGTGCTGTGCTATTGTGGTTGTGTCTGGCTTTGGGGCTACACAGCCCTCGGCTGAGACCTAGCTTTGACATTTCTGAGCTAGGAGCCCTAGACCACACAGCCTGGGTCTTCTCAACTGGAAAAATGGGGCTAATTACGTGAAAAATGGGGATAATAACAGTAGCTCCCTTACAGAGCTGGAAGGATTAACTAAAATAGCACAGGTAAGGAATTTAGCATCATGCTTGTACCTTTAAATATATATATATATTTAAAAGGGTATTAGAGGTCACTGATGTTGATGGCTGATGAGCTCTGTCAGCCCCAACATACTGCCAGAGTTATGAGGACGTGAAACATTTCTGCTTGTCCATGGTGCTTAAGAGCCTCATTTTAGGAAGATGAGCTGACCATGGCTCTTCTATTCACCAGTGCGGTGAACGCAAGTGTGCCACTTAACCTCTCTGTGTCTGAGTCACCTCACCTATACAGTGGAGGGAGAAAAGTACCCACCTCATAGGTTGCTGTGACTAGTAAAATAACATACGCAAGACATACAGCACAGTGCCTAGTAAACAGTAAGAACTCAACGTGTAGAAACAGTAAGGACAAGAAGAGTGTCCTGCATAGCATGTGTGTCTAGGCAGAGTAGGTGATTCTCTGGAGTGATTAAGGAGGGTGGAAGGCACCTGGACCACAAAAGGGGTCTGAAGGGCCCATGGTTGAGACTGCTCCTACCATGTAAGCCTGCCTCACCAGCTGTCACGGAGAACTAGGCTAGTGGAGAATGGAGACAGGGTAGCTAACTGTTGATTCAAAGGGAGGACATGAACACTAATTCCATATGGGATCTGAGACCAGGTCCGTCTGGACGGGTAATTCACGAAGGGTAGGCAGAAAAGGAAAGGGAGCATTAAAACAAAATATTTCGTACTTGAGGCACTGTTTGCACTTTGTATTCATCTAATTATCAGATTTACAGAACGGTTAAGCAGTAATAATCCCCAGGTCACATGGAACCTGACTTAGAACCCAGGCTCGTAATCTAGACGCAGTGTTGGGACCTTCACGTCATACTCCCTGAGTCCTTACAGCTCTTAAGAAGCGGCAGATAATATGTGATTTTAATTTTCTTCCTCAAAAAAAAAAAAAAAAGGAAGAAATGAGCATGCATTATTTTCACAACCATATAAAAATCATGAATATACAATATGTTCATAATCAGGAATATCGTGAATATAAAATATAAAAATGTATTATTGGGAACGAAAATTGGTGCAGTAACTATGGAAAACAGTTTGTCAGCCCCTCAGTAAGCGAAACATAGAATTACCATATCATCCAGCCATTCTACTCCTTGGTATAGACCCCAAAACACTGGAAACAGATGTTAAAAAAACAAACAAACAAAAACATTACACAAATGTTCATGGTAGCACTGCTTACAATAACCAAAGGGTGGAAATAATCCGGATGCCCAGCAACAGATAAATGGATTAAAAAAACGTGGTGTGTATATATATATATATATTCATTTTGATTTTGATTTTATTTTTTATACAGCAGGTTCTTATTAGTTATCCATTTTATACATATTAGTGTATATATGTCAATCCGTATCTCCCAATTCATCACACCACCAACCCCCTCCCCTGCCACTTTCCCCCCTTGGTATCCATACATTCGTCCTCTACATCTGTGTCTCTATTTCTGCCCTGCAAACCGGTTCCTCTGTACCATTTAAAATGAGGTATATTTATATAATGAAATGTCTTTCAGCCATGAAAAGGAATGGAATGCCGATACATGCCACAACATGGATGAACCCTGAAAACATTATACTAAGTAAAAGAAGCCAGACATAAAAGGCCACAGGCTCTATGATTCCATTTATGTGAAACATCCAGAACAGGTACAGAAAGCAGATTAGTGGTTGCCAGGAGGTGGGGGAGAGGGAACCGGGGAGTGACTGCTTAATGGATGCAGGATTTTTGTTTGGAGTAATAAAAAAAGATTGTGACCTAGACGGCCTCTGGTTGCATAACACTGTGAAGGTACTTAATGACATCGAATCGCACACTTTTAATTGATGCAAAAAGTAAATTTTATTTTATGTGTATTTTCCCACAAAACAAAACCAAAAAACGGACAACCTTGTGCATGGACTAGAAAAAGAAATCACTGAGTGGAATATGGGCTATAGACAAAGGCCTGCAGCCAGGAAGGTCTAGAAGGAGGGTCTACTGATTGCGTAGTAAGATCAGGCAAAGTAAAGAGAACCTCAAGAGTTCTCTGTGAGGTAGAGAACGTCCTGCTGGGAGGTTTTTAAATGGAGGAGCACCCTGTGGGGCCCTCCTGAGTACAAACCCTATTTGTATCCCCAATTTCTTGTTTGTAGGCAATAGACTTCATTCAATCTCCTTGACCTTCCCAGAGTTCCAAAGGGCAGATTCAAACAGTTGCTTATCAGGGAAGGGAGGGGATGCAGAAACAAAGGAGGAACAGTCAGGGAACAACAGTGCAGCTGTGGGGCAGGGTCCTGGTTCCTTCTCAAGAAATATACATAACAATACCTTTGAGTTCTTCTGCAGGAACTAAGGCCCCTACTGAGGTGGAGGATGGTAACTTCAGGCTGAGCACAAGATTCCTGTTGTACCACCCTGTTCCCTCACCACCAACCAATCCACCAACCAATCGCAAGAAATCTGCACAGTGGAAGATAAGGAAGACTCTGACCTCCTCCCCCAATGATTCTCCCTTTAGAAGCTTTCACGGTCAAGCAGAATATTTGGAGTTAGCTTTTGGACAGGAGTCCACCCTCTCCCCAGGTGCTGGCCGCCTGAATAAAGCACCCTTGCCCTTCCTACCAGCACTTGTCTCGAGTATTAGCTTTCGAGCAGCAAGCAGCTGAACCTGAGTTTGGTAACAGTTTGTGTGTTGGCACTGGGGAAGAGCAGGAGTGTGTGCTGGGGAGGTTAGTGGATAAAGTAGACCAATGTCTCTATCATATATAAGAGGGAAGATATAATTACTTAATAAGTATACGTGTTATAAATTAAAGTGGTCATTGAACAAACTGAAATACAATCCATGGTCTGAAACCAACAGAAGAGAAAGAGAAGGAATAGAAAAAAAATTCATCCACCAGAAGGAAAGATAAAACATTTTTTAAAATAAATTAAAAAGCAAAGGAACAGACTAGTAGAGAAGAAACACAAACCAAGATGGTAGAAGTAAAAAAATATCCATAATATATATAGAGTCAAAGTAAATGCTCTTTATAAAAGAAACATTTAAGTACAGTTGATTCACTTTACTGTATAGTAGAAACTAACACAACATTGTAAAGCAACTATACTCGAAGAAAAATCAATTAAAAGAAAGAAACGTTTAAGACAAAACCACATGGAAAGGTTGAAAATAAAGATATGCAAAAAGATATTCCACGCAAATACTTACGAAGAGAAGGCTGGCGCAGCAATTAACATCAGACAAGTACTATTATTTAAGGCAAAAGGTATTAATGCCTAAGTAGAAACTACACGTAAAATAAACCCTGGGCTTCCCTGGTGGCGCAGTGGTTGAGAGTCCGCCTGCCGATGCAGGGGACACGAGTTCGTGCCCCGGTCTGGGAGGATCCCACATGCAGCGGAGCGGCTGGGCCCGTGAGCCATGGCCGCTGAGCCTGCGCGTCCGGAGCCTGTGCTCCGCAACGGGAGAGGCCACGGCGGTGAGAGGCCCGCGTATTGCCAAAAAAAAAAAAAAACTCTAACAAGAAGTTATACAAATCATGACTAGACACTTAACTAACAATGCAGCTTAAAAACATTAATTAAAAGTTGTCAGAAGTGTGAGGGAAATTTGGCAAACCCTAGCATGAGATCTGAACAAAAATCTATTAGAAAATTACAGACTCTGCTGACCAAATAACATCAAGGATGTGAATGATATGAACTAACAATATTCAACTAGGTTGAACTGATGGACATGTAAACTCCGCAACCAACAAATTGAGGCTCTCCATAATTTTCAAACACACTAAAGCATTTACAAAAGTTGACACGGTGCTAGTTCACAAAGGAATTTCAAACAACCAGTGCCATACAAAACATATTTTCCGACTGCAGTGCAATTAAATTGTAAATCAAGTAAGACAGATAATTAACAAAAAATCTATCTTGGACATATAAAAATAGCTGCTGTAGTTCATATTGATTTCCCTGCTTCCACTCTTGCCCTCCTCAAGTCTATTATCCCAAAACAGATTAATCCTTTTACAATTCAACACAGATTATGTCACTCCCGTGAGAAGGAAAAAATCCTCCAATGGCTCTCTGTCACAACTAGGCTTAAATTCAAACTCCTTACTACAAGACTCTATGTGATCTGGTCTCTTATTATCTCTCCAATCTTTATTCCTTACCAGGCCCCTCTCCCCACTGTTATTTCTACTCTAGGCTGGGACACTGGCCTTTTTTTCTTCTTCCCCGCCTGGGGCATTTGCATTTCCTGTTCCTTGCACCTGGAAATGTCCTCTCCCAGATATGCACCTGGCTAACACAGTAACCTCTTCATTCTCTATATCCTTTAAAGACAGAGCAGAAAAGCTTTCTTTTTCTCCATTTACCTTAGCACAACATAAATGTATTATGTAATTATTTGACTGTGTTTTTTTTAATGACTCCTCCTACTACAACAGAAGATCCCTGAGGGCAGGGACTTCGTTTTGTTCACCACTGTGTCCCCAGTGCCTAAAACAGTGTCTCATACAAGGTAGATAACGAAAAACGACTGTCGTATGAGTGAAAATCAAAGTCAACTTGAGCTTGTTGAACTGATTGCCAGAAAAGTCTATACGATTTAGATGGTAGTACCAAAAACAATGAAGAGTGGGAAGATGGCCCTGCTTTACTATGTATAGTCAGAGCACATCTGGAATACTGTGTTCAGTCTAGACCCTACACATTAAAGGAGACAGAAAAAGGTGAACAACCAAGATGGTAAATACGGCATGGCCATAAAGTCTGTAAACGTTGGTGTACATACGTAAAAACGGCTCCACGGTATTTTATTACAATGCATGATGTGTTATGTGATATGTTCGATGTGTTGTTTCTCGTTAGCAACACATAGTTCAATGAACTGAGAAACTGCAGTAAATGTGGTGTATTAACAAATTTTCCTCAACTGTGCATAGCATCTATGATGCATTGCCTAACACGATTCTTGTCTATTATGGAACAAACTTGCACTTTTAGCATGTCAGAAGGGTTCAGATCTGGCACACAGGCAGCCCCCTACACGTGTCCACATGTCCCAAGCAGGTCTAGAGATGATCAGCCAAGCAGACCCTCACCACTCTGGTGTGGAATGGTGGGAACACTCTGAGCAAACTTCTAGCCAGTCAAGTACGGGTATTAACTGGTCACGCATGTATTCAAATATGTCAACTAGTCACTGATGTTTCCAGACTTTCCGGTCACCCTATATATTCTACCGTGCTTTTCAATGTTTCAGTGGGGGAAGAAAAGGGGCTGGGGCCACGTGATGGCTATGATAAGGACTCTGGAACTAGACTTACCCGAGCTTGAATTCTGTCCCTACTTCACGGAAGCTCTATATAAACTTGGACACATTACTTAATTCCTCCATTGCTCAGGTTCTCTCTCCATAAAATAGAAATAAAAGTGATCCTATTCTATAGGTTATTATGAGGATTAGATAATGTCAGAAGAGCAATGAGAACCATGCCTAGCAGATAGCATGCTGCAAATCTATGTTAGCCACTGCTGTTGGCATGGCTAATCAACATCATAGTAACATTATCATCACCCAGCACCTATCACTCACTGACCACAATCTCTGGGCTGCTTAGTTAAACATTTCAGAAGAATATTGAATTTGTCTCGTGGAAGGGTCTACATGTTCCAATAAGTTTTATATCTTGCTTTGGACAAATGACCAATTCTGAGCTTATTTTGTTAATCATAACACAATGTATGATGCTATACCAATGGCTGTGTGATGGTTTGTTTGCTTTATTTTTGGTTATTTTCCGCCCACGCCGCGTGGCATGTGTGATCTTAGTTCCCCAACCAGGGATCAAACCCATGCCCCCTGAAGTGGAAGCGCAGAGTCTTAACCACTGGACTGCCAGGGAAGGTCCTGTGATGGTTAGTTTTATGTGTCAACTTGGAGGGTGTTTTTGGATGAGATTTGTGTTTAAATCAGCGGACTTTGAGTAAAGTATGTTGCTATGTATAATGTGGGTTTGCCTCATCCAATTAGGTGAAGTCCTGAATAGAACAAAAGGCTGACCTTCCCCAGCAAGAGGGAATTCTGTAGCAGATGACCTTTAGACTTGAACTGCACTATGACCTCTAGCCTGCCAGTGCACTTTGGGTACCTTGGACTTGTCGGCCTCTATAACGTCCTGAGCAAATTCCTTAAAATTATCTATCTATCCATCCATCCACCCATCCATACACACACACACACACACACACACACACACACAGCTAGTTTTATTTCTCTGGAGAACCCTGACTAATATAGGCAGTCAAAATAGTGAAAGAGCAGAAGTGGGTGAATACTACTGCAGAATTATTTCATATGAGAAAAGATATGAAGAACGGAGGGAGTCCAGCCAAGAGAAGGCTAGCTTAGATGTAAGAGCTGTCTTCAAAGAATCAAAGGGCTACCATGGGGAAGAGAGACTGAATTTGATCTGGATGGCTCTGAAGAGAGGGATAATTTGTGGGTGAACCACATATACAGAGAGATGTCAAGCTGATGAGAGGAGAACTTTCTAACCGCCAAGCTGTTCCGAACAATGGAACGAGAGGAAGACACCTTGTTTCCCAAGGTTTGAGACTCAGTAGTATTCAAGATGATTTTAGGTGGCATGGAGCATAGCATTACATAGGAGAGAGTCACTGCCTGTCAATTCTCTTCTACCTTTCATGATGTTGGACATACTATCTCATTTTGAGCCTGCAATGACATTAATATCTCTGCAACACTTCCACATTTTCATTTTTACCAAAGGCAGAGTTGGCCTCAAGCTTACTACCTTGCTATTTGTAGTTATTTTTTACATCTGCCTTCTAACCATGGGAAATCACACTGGTTTTTCACATAGAGTAGTATTTAATTTCTCTTTTAAAGCATCAAAGAAACACAGGAGTCCTGTAAAAAGAAAATATTAAGTAAAACTAGTAAGGAGGACACATTGTTATGCCAGGGGTACGCAGATGACTAAAGTGTGGGTGACACAGGATAGAGGGTGTTTAAGGAAAGGCTAGAGGACCACAGACCACCCAGTGGATTCAGCCCAGGTTGGCTGTGGGGACTGGAGAAGCTTTAGGATAAGTTTCATCCATCCCGAGGTTTGATGAATCTATAATATGCTGGGCCCTTTAAAGCTGGTATGACCATATTCCAATAATAAAATAGTCTACCATCTAAAACAGGTAAAGTAAACCATGTAAGTGACTTTCAGAAGTAAACACCAGAAATATCTTCATTTTGGTAGATATCTATTAGCTTTTTAAAACTGAGTTTATGCACATTTCATTGGAAAAAAATAGTCTGAATAAAACATGAAAAGAAAATTTAAGTTTTCACTTCTTTTGATTCATGCAGTTTGGTCAACGAACATGTGTAGGACCATAATGATGGACGGATCTATGAGTTGAAAGAGAATAATCCAGCACTGGCAGGTTTTTTACTTTAACTATTGAAATTGAAATGACTTTCACTTATAATTAGTTTTATACATTCTTTGAAGAACTGTCAAATCACATTTCCCCAAGGTTAATATCTGAACAAATCTATTACTTACTGTGGAAAGTAAAATTTTCACAGAACCCAAATACAACCCAAAAAGCAAACTGTTGTGCAAACAAAATGATCAGCTTAATTTAGGACAAATGAAACGTAATAAATGAGATGAAAATGTATGGTAGGAAACACTCCACATTTATGATTCTATGGAAGAAATGTCAACAGAAATTTCTGCTCTGTGAACTGTGAGATTGTCCTGTTAATTTAGACAAATCAGTTCTGAGTCACTGAGCCTTCGGATCTCCCTTCTTTAGAGTCTAGGAGCACAGAAGAGAATTTCTACTTTTCAGTTTCTTTTTGATTATAAAATGATG
This sequence comes from Phocoena phocoena, assembly GCF_963924675.1. Lineage (NCBI taxonomy): Eukaryota > Metazoa > Chordata > Mammalia > Artiodactyla > Phocoenidae > Phocoena > Phocoena phocoena. Next base: position 133,025,907 of record NC_089221.1, on the reverse strand, counting down.
TGATTTCTAAAATTCAAGGAGTTAATGTGTTATAAGATTCTTTTTTTTTTTTTTTTTTCCGGTACACGGGCCTCTCACTGTTGTGGCCTCTCCCGTTGCGGAGCACAGGCTTCGGATGCGTAGGCTCAGCGGCCACGGCTCACGGGCCTAGCCGCTCTGCGGCATGTGGGACCTTCCCGGACTGGGGCACGAACCCGTGTTCCCTGCATCGGCAAGTGGACTCTCAACCACTGTGCCACCAGGGAAGCCCTAAAAGATTCTTAAAATGTGTTTTGATTCATCAACAGATGAATGGATAAACAAAATGTGGTATATACACCCGATGGAATATTATTCAGCCTTAAAAAGGAATTCAATTCTGACACATGCTACTACACAGATGAACTTTGAGGAATTTATGTTAAATGAATTAAGCCAGTCACAAAAGGACAAATACTGTATGATTCTACCTACATGAGATACTTAGAAAAGTCAAATTCATCGAGACAGAAAGTAGAGTGGTGGGGGCCAGGTGGGGAGAGAGGGGAATGGGGGGGTTAGTGTTTATAGTGGGTACAGAGTTTCAGTTTTGCAAGATGAAAAGAGCTTTGGAGATGGACAGTGGAGATGGTTGGACAAAACTGTGACCGTGCTTAACTTGAACTGTACACGTAAAAGTAGGTTATTTTAAGTGTGTTTTACCACAATTAAAAACATTTTTAAATGCATTGTGACCTTGGGAGAGTAAAAAAAAAAAAGTGTTTTGATATAATTGTTCATTCTTGTTCTTATTTTCCGATAAATCAATTCACCAACCAGCCAACAAACCAGCATCTCAAAGGACAAAGTTCTGCTACCATCAAGCATCATCTTTACCTTCCTCTTTCTTTGATAAAGATTCCAGACAGGGAAGACACTGAGTATGGTAAATCTCTTTTTGACTCTGTCTGAAAACCTTGAGGGAGTGAGGACAGAACAGTCTCGAGATTCTCTAGAGAAACTCTTCTCACTGCACTGACCCTATGCTCAGAGCGTAGCTCCAGAGGCAGACGGACCAGGTTCGACTCTCAACTGCAACACTTTGGAAACGTGAGACCTTGGGTATATTGCTCAGTCTCTCTGTGCCTCAGATCATGTGTCAAAAACAGTTACTAATTATTCCTATCTCATAGGGTTGATGGGTAATTTTCACAGCGCCTGTATCAGAGTCAGTGTTAATAACTGTCTGTCATCACCATCTTCCTCCTGTTAATAGCTCTTTAAGGGAATTAGGTAAATATTGTTACTATACTCCAAGAAATTAAAGGCAGGTGGAAAGAAGGATCTCTGCCTGATATTCAGAAACTGATCCCTTCTTACCTCCCATGGCTCAGATCAGCATCACCTGTTCCCTGGAATTCCGAACAGCCTCTATCTGGTCTCCTTGCTTTGATCTTTGCTTCCCCTCCCCACTCTCTCACCACTGCTGTCCTAACAGCAACTGCAGTGGTCCTTTTGAAAATCTAAGTCAGATGATGTGTTTCCTTTGCTCAGAATCTTTCAGTGTCTCCTCCTTTCCCTCAGAGTAAAAGCTAAAGCCTTTACGAGCCTCGTAAAGCCTTTACGAGGGCCTGCTAGGTCCTACTTGGGTCTGGTCCCCATGACTTGTCTGACCTCATTTCTTACTGCTGTACCCATCCTTGGTCACTGCCTCAGTCACACTGGCCTCCTTGGTGTTCCTCAACATGAAACACATAATCCTGCCTCAGGGCTTTTGCACCACAGCCTGGAAACTTCTCCCAACAAATATCCTCATAGCTAATTCCCTCACCCACTTCATGTCTTTGCCCAAATGGCAACTTCTCAGGAGGCCTTCCCTGACCACCCAACTTAATTCCACAGCCTCGCCCACTCACCCTGGAGTCCTATACATCATGCTATATTTTTCTTTTTTCCTCACAATAACTATTACCTTCTCACATAGTACATAATTTACTTACTACATTTACTGGGTTTTTAAGTTTTTCTCTTTAAATTAAAAAAAATTGAGGTAGAGTTAATTTACATTATTGTATAAGTTTCAGGTGTAGAACACAGTGATTCACAGTTTTTAAAGTTTATACTCCATTTATAGTTATTATAAAATATTGGCTATATTCCCTGTGTTGTACAAAATTTTATGTTTCCCCCACTAGAAATTAAACTCCAGACGTACAGGATCTTGGTCTGCTTTGGTCTCTAATGTAACAGCTCCTGGTACATAGCAGGTGCTCAGGAGATATTTGTCAAATGGAAGAATAGATATCATTTATTTATTTATCAAGCGCCTGACATGTACAACATACGTGCTTGGGGCTCTGCATGAGTTATCTTATTTAATCTTCCTGACGACCCTTTAATACGATTAATACTGACCCTATTTGTAAAAAGAAGGTAGCTGAAATTCAATGAAAGACGTGAAGTAACTTATCCAAGATCATGGATGTGGGACCTGGAATTCAGACCCAAGTCCTTAACTCTAAATGTAGCATTCCTTCCATAATACCACATCTTAGTATGTCAATGAAAAAAATAACGTGGCCCATTTGTAGGTTGCACCCCTACTGGAAGGACTGACCTGAGGATCCTGCCCAGATACTGGAAAACCACTTATGCCCATTCAGTACCATTAGGTTGATTCTTTATACCTTCAGAGAAGCAGGTGACACTAACCCCTACCTTAACAGGAACAGTTCTGATCTATGCTTCTAACCCATCAAAACTGAGTTATCCAAGCCTGAACAGTCAGAAGAACCTTCCTAAGAGTTTCTTTGCTTTGCTTATTGGACTAACATAAGGCTGGATACATTTCAGACAGTCTCTTGCTACTGTCTTGCTCATTAATTCCTTTCAAATGAAGAACGTTTCTTTGTTTTTCAGGAAAGGATGAATATTTCTCTCAAAGCTTAAACATGGCTTGAACCAATCCTGGAAGAATCTTCAGAAAGCCAGACCCGGAAGCGTCCTCCAAGATCATCTCTTCTGACTTCCTTATTTGCAGAGGGGGAAAACTCAGGGCCAGAGCTGAGAAATGGCCCACAGTGTAGGAGAAGAATCAGCTCTTGTCAGGAGAAGGACATCGTGTTCTACATGCCGGCGGGAGTTACAAAATGGAACATCTGTTCACATTTTCTTTGATTCAGTCTTGTCCTAAATTAAGACTGGCTTTTACCTGTGCATTTCTCCCTTCCACATGGAGTGAATTCTAATTAACATGGTTGTTATGGAACCTCCATGGCTGATAAATAATTGCACTAGCAGTTATTATTATTGAGTATATACTCTGTGCTAAAGTTAGAGCTTTATATATGTCGGACCATTTCAATCCAACAACAATCTCATTAAGTATGAACATTATTATTCCTCATCTGTTTTTCAGATGAGGAAACCAAAGATCAAGTATGTTGACTGATCTAAGTTCATCCAGACGACCACAGGCAGAAGGCAAATTTAAATTGGTCGAAAAATTGTCTAACTCCAAAACCAGCATTCATAACTACCTTACTACACTGTATTGTTTCTTATTAAAATTCAGTTAAACTTTGTTTTCTGTTATAAAGTCTTTCAATTTTATAGATTCCGTGAGCCTCCTCCATCATGGCATAAATACAGCCCACAGTTTCATTAATGCCACCACCATATGGAAACTCATGTCAGCACTTAGCAGGATTTCTGGGTGTAGCCCAAAGTAACTTTGAGAAATCGGAGGATTTTTCTCCAGATTCCTCTCTTCAACTGGCTGATGCAACAGTATTTAAATTTAATTACATTCCACTGAGAATATGGGCTTTTCCACTTCCAAGGGGTTCTGTAACTGCTCTAAAGCTGAGAATTTGGCGGGGGCGGGAAAGGGAAGCAGTTCTGGCAGAGGAAAGAAAAATTACATTACAGCGTGTTTGCTTCCATCAAGGGATATAAGAGGAAACTTACATCTGGCTCATTCCTTTGCCAAATTCTTTAATTGTTTAGTAATTTGCGAAAAAAGAAAAAACAAAGGTGATGAAAGAAAACTGATAGAAATAACTAATCATAAATAAAACAAGCTCATAGCAGAATCCTAACTCCATCACCATGGCATTGCACATTTATATTTCTCAACTCTGACCTCTATGACCACTGGAGGTGTTTAATGACAATTTCTGACAGTGACCTCTTTACTCTCCTATTGGAGAGAACAATATGAAGATACCCATCATTTTTACCTCCTAGGATTGATAAATATCATTAGACAGAAAATTACACTGCTTTAAAATAACGCAGTGTTCTCATTACCTTTAGAATCTAGAGTCTAAAATCCTCTCGAGACATATTCGGGAAGGAAAATTTCCTTGTACGGGTCCAGGTCTCTAATACACAAGGTTAGAGGGTACACACGTTTCCTGTGGAGGTACAGGAACTCAGCATCTTGCCTAATGACCACTGTTACTGAGGTCTGTGCAAAACCTTTCATTTGTCCCAGTGCCCCAGAGGTGTACTCATCGTTATTCTCACTTCACAGATGAAGAAACTGAGGAGAATCAGGTAACTCACTCCAGGTCTCACAGCTACAAAGTAGCAAATTTGAAACACTTTATTCCTGAGCCTGTGTTTTAAATTATTTTTCTATTCTGCCTCTCGTGGAAATCTGCCACCATAGCTTTTTTTAAAGTCAGAAGTAGCCTCAATCTCTATCTAGACAGCACTTACTATTTTGTTTTTGTTTTCAGTGCTCCAACACGTACTAAACCCAAGTCCCCCTTTGCAAACTTACTAGTATCAATGAGACTCTGACGCCTTGCCCGCGTATATCTTTGCTGCATTGCACGGAGTGAAGAAGCCACCACGCAGAGGCTGAGCCCAGGGAAGAGGACGGTGGCAGATGAGGGAATCCCAGCCTGCTGGCTTCATGATGGAAAACCTCCCGGTCTGAGAGATTGAGGGGTGCTTTTGAAAACGGATCAGTGTCACTGAGGCTGGAGGCTAAAACCCTCATCTTCCTTCCACTAGAAATAGACCTACCTTCACACACTCCTCTGGATAACTAAACAAAATCTAGATGGGCCTCTGCTTTCCTCTGTATGTAACCTCCACTCTCATGGAAAAGCTAATGTTTATTGAGTTGTTACTATACCCCAGGCACTGTCAAACACTTTATGCCATCTCACTTAATCCCACAGCCACTGGATGAAGTTAATACTATGACCATCCCATTTTACCAGTCAGAAAACTAAAACAGAGATGGGAAAGGGGCCTGCCTGAGATCACCTAACTAGCAAATAGCAGAGCTGGGATTCAAATCACCTCTGTCAGATTCCAGAACAGAAGCTCTTAGCCCTGTCCTCTGCATAGCAAATGGCCTTGGCACTTCATCCACCAAATGTCTTGTCTTGCCTTCCAGGTACTGCCAGTCCTTTTCACCCAGCTGAACGCTAATGAGTACAGAACTTTTTCTCAGGTTTTCTCAACAATCTGAGCTTTTGTTTGTTTGTTTGGTTGGTTGGTTGGTTTTAGTTTAGTTTTGTTTTTAACTAGGGCCATCTGCAAGTATAGTCAGAAATGGTGTCTGGAGGCACACTGAAGATCTGGAAAGTTTTCTGCGCACAAAACTGGACTCCTTGGCTGGTATCTGACATTCCTAAGATACAACCTCATTTCATTCATTTAGGGTTTTGTTCTCCCATCATAAACAAGTACCAGGAAGGGCAGTGGTCCTCAGTGATGATCAATCTCTGACCTCCTCTGTGACTGAGCTATACACGTCCTTTCCCAAGTGGCAGATTTAGGCTCAGTGTACTAGATTATGAAATACTTAAGGATCATCAAGACATCTGATCCACTTTCTATCCCCCGTGATTAGTGCAGTCAGTCTGATACAGAGTAGGAGACCAAAAAATTGGCTCTTTGTATAAAGGATATCTTCATGGATTCTTGCAAGTAATAACTCAGAAGTGTGACAAAACTAATGGTGACATGATAGGGAACTGACTTTTGATTAAAAGAAATGATGAGTCACCAGTAATGGCCATGGTATGTCGAATACTTAGTACGAGTCAGGTGCTGTGCTGAAACTTTGCATGGATGATACAGCTTTGTCCTCCACAACAATGTAGGAGGGAGGTTATGTTGCTATTTCCACCTTACAGGTGAGGAAGCTGAAGCAGGAGAGAGAAAGTAACTTGACCAAAGACTAAGAGCTTGTAAGTGGTGGAAATGGAGCTTCACATCAACAGATTGGAGTCTAGAGACCACACACTTAACCGCTATCCCAAACAGCCTTTAAAAGAGAGTTAAATAATATCTTCTTTTTAATTAATAACTCATTCAATCCATTCTTTCAACATCTTTTTCAAGTGCATTCTTCACTCTAGGTACTGTTATTAGGCACTAAGAATACAAATAAGGCAGCCTCCTTCCTCAGAACAGTAATATTTCCTTTATTTTATGAACATCTATCTATAACAGGACATAATGTGAGAATTCTCACAGGCTTACAGGAAACAGCAGGCACAGAAATTATTTAGTTTAGATATTAAGTTACTAAAAATAATAAGATATATGCAGTAATTGAGACCTGTCTTCAGTATTAGATGAGGCCAGGAAAAGACCATTATGCCCAGCTTGATAGGGAGTACAGGGGAAGCATTACAGAAGGCTTCCTGGAGGTGGTGATATTCTGTTTTAAGTTAACGTTTTCAAATCTAAAATGGTCATGTACTTAACACGAAAGTCATACAAATCTACTGACAACAGAAAATCATCTAATAATATTCTAGTACAAGGGCAAGAAAACTGTAAAGGGTTAGATGGTAAACATTCTGGGCTCTGCAGGCCATATAATCTCTGTCATAACTCTTTAGTTCAGCTCTGCTGTGAAAGCAGTCAGAGTCAATACATAAAGGAATGGGTGTGGCTGTGTTCCAATAGAACTTTATTTATAAAAACAGACCACCAGCTGGATTTGGACCAGGGTCTGTACTTTGCTGACTCCTGTACTAGTGTGAAAAATCATAACCAACAATAGCAGCGTTAGTTTTAACTCCCCCTGAATTTATGAATACCCATAGGGCCAGAAGTACTTACTGGTGCAGAAATCTGGTAAATCCTATCAGCTTCTGATCCTAGCATGCAACTTGCCTAATTATGACTAACACCCCCCATCTTTATCTGAAAGAAAACATTCTGCGAACAACAGATGGTGCTGCTACGGAGTCTTCAACATCCTGCTCAGCTGCAGATGTAACTATGTGGTTGCAGGCTGGAAATGATCAACCAACTGATGGCTTCCTGGGAAAATATTTAGAAGATAGAAATATTCTGCAGATGGGAATTTCAGAGCCACAGTTGATTTTTTCAAATAAAGAGTACCCACTAGTTAAAAAAAAAAAAAGAAAAAAAAAAGGGAAAATCAAAGGCACTCATCCTCCACAGCCAGAAAATCATTAAAAGTGGGGAAAGCACTGGCAATTAAGAGTAGACACACTAAGACCGCATTATCAATGTCCTCTTAATTCTGTGACATTATGTCTCTAAACAATAGAAATTATTACGTAGTAGGACATATGGCTCTGTATTTGTAAATATGGTCCTTTGGTGTATAACCTATAACCACCATTACAAAAAAGTGGCTATTTCCTGTAAGCCTGCAAAAATATTCACATTATGTCCTCATTTATGTAGTTTTCCATCAAAAAAGAAAATGTTTAAGAAAGGTCCAATGTATGTCTCAACCAAGCCAAAAGTAAAATTATATAATTTGACTTCACATTGGTTCTTACCCTACTTTAAACTAGCTTGGGTCTAAAGATTCTTGTCCTGTTCATTTCACAAACATTTATCTAGCACAGACTCCAGCAAAACGGAGGAGCTACAGGGATGCAAAAATTAATTAAATAAAGTTTCCAACCCACGAGGATCTCAGCATTAGTTGGAAGCCATTTTAAGCCATTGCTAACCATGGATGATTTCCCTGGTTTGTAGATTCTACTGTACACAGAGGGATACAGTGAAGGAAGAAAAACTCCAGAATATGGCAGTACGAGAGTAACAAGGATGGGTAGATCTGAGTTGGATATTGGGATAGTGGGAGTCTAGAAAATCACAGGAAAGGATAACTTCTAAAAAAAGGATCCTTCAAGGAAGAGACTATATCAGATGGGATAGGGAGGGTGGAAGGGAGACGCAAGAGGGAGGACATATGGGGATATGTGTATATGTATAGCTGATTCACTTTGTTATAAAGCAGAAACTAACACACCATTGTAAAGCAATTATACTCCAATAAAGATGTTAAAAAAAAAAAAGGGAGAGACTATGACAAAAATGATATGGAAGCTTTTAGGTGACAAATAACCATGAGCAATTTAATCTTCTTAAGGTATCCCCTGCTCTACTAGGGAACACACTAAGATTGACTGGGCTTAGCTTATTTGGAGGGAGGTAAATGAGTTTATGGAGCCTGATCCTGGGCCCATTCCTGGCATCTGTTTATTTTTTTCCCTCATCATCTGTATCAGAAAGTGTTTAGGTATCACACATTCAAGTCACTGTTCAGGCAAATAAACACACATACGAGCTGTGATCATTGACTTAAGAAATGGGAATTTACAGGCAGGAAAGATGAATCTTCAAAAGGACAAATGCCTAAAGCTTAAGAGATTTTGGAAAACAATTCCATTGATAACAGAATTTTTTAAACTCTTAGGAATAAATTTAACCAAAGAAGTGTAAGACATGTACACTGAAAATTACATATCACTGTTGAAAGAAATTAAAGATCTAAATAAATGGAAAAACATCTTGTGTTGAGGGATTGGAAGACATGATACTGTTAACATGGCGATATTCCCCTAACTGATCAAGAGATTCAGTGCAATCCCCACTGAAATTCCAAATGATATTTTATCGGACATAGACACGCTGATCTTAAAATTCATGTGGAAAGGCAATGGATTCTAAATAGCCGAAACAATCCTGAAAAAGAACAAGTTTGGAGGCCTCATACTTACTGATTTCAAAACTTACTATGATACTACAGAAATCAAGTGTGGTGTTGGTATAAGAACAGACATAGAGACCAATGGAATAGAATCAAGAGTCCAGAAATAAACCCACACATTTACAGCTGATTTTCAACAAGGACACCCAAATCATTCAGTGGGGGAAAAATAGTCTTTTGAACAAATGGTGCCAGGATAACTGGGTGTCCACAGGCAAAAGAATGAAGTTGCCCCCCTGCCTCATGCCATATTAAAAAATTAACTAAAAATGGACAGAAGGTCTAAATGTAAGAGCTAAAACTACCAAATATGACAATAACATCTGGGTATAAATATGAATGACCTGCGATTAAGCTTTTTAGATAGGAAACCAGAAACACACAAAGAAAAAAATAGGTAAGTTGGACTTCATCAAAATATAAAGACATCTTTTGGTGCCAAAGGACCCTATCAAGAAAGTGAAGACAACTCACAGAATGAGAGTAAATATTTGCAAGTTACATACCTTAAAAGGGTCTAGTATCCAGATTACATACAGAACTTTTATAACTAAACAATAAAATGATAAATAATCCAATTAAAAAGTGGACAACGGATTTGAATGCACATTTCTCTAAAGAAGATATACAAATGGCTAATAAGTACATGAAAAGATGGTCAACATCATTGGTCATCCGGGAAATGCATATAGAAACCACAGCGAGATAATACTTCAAACTCATTAGAATGGCTATAATAGAAACAAAAAACAGGAAACATTAAGTAGTGGTGAGGACACGAAGTAATTAGAACACTTTTCATTGCTGGTAGGAATGTAAAATGGTGTAGTCACTGTTGAAAACAGTTTGGCAGGTACATAAAACTACCATATGACTGAGCAATCCCACTCCTAGGTACACACCCAAGAAAACTGAAAACATATGTTCATGCAAAAACTTGGACACGAATATTCATAGCAATATTATTCATAATAACCAAGACACGAAACAACTCAAATGTCTATGAACCAATGAACAAATAAACAAAATGTGATACATCCAAATAACAGAATATTTAATTCAGTCACAAAAAGGAATAAAGTACGGGTACATGCCACAATGTGGATGAACCTTGAAAACATGATGGTAAGTGAAAAACGTCAGACACAATAAGCCACATATTACATAAGATCCCATTTATATAAAATGTAAATTGGCAAATCTATAGGTACAGAAAGCAGATCAGGGATTGTCGGGGATGGTGGTAGGGAAGAGAGAATGAACAGTGACTGCCGATGGGTGTGGGGTTTCTTTCTGGGGTGATGGCAGTGTTCTGAAATAGACAGTGGTAATTGTTACACATGTAACATGTAGTGAATATATTAAAAACCATTGCAGCATATGCTTTGAAAACTAAAATTTTATGTTATGTGAATTATAGCTCTGTAGAAAGAAGAATTATGAAGGTATGAATGGGAATTTACAGGCAGAAAAGATGAATCTTCAAAAGGAGAAACATCTAAACCTTAAGAGATTTTGAAAAATAATTCCATTGGTAAGAGAATTTTAAAAAACCCTTAGGAATAAATTTAACCAAAGAGGTGTAAGACATGTACACTAAAAATTACAAAACACTGTTGAAAGAAATTAAAGATCAAAGTAAATGGAAAAACATCTTGTGTTCATGGATTGGAAGACTTGACACTGTGAATATGGCAGTATTCACCTACCTGATCAACAGATTCAATGCAATCCCTACTGCAAGTCCAACTGATCATGACTTGTCTTCAAAGGGATAAAATCAGGGGACCTTTTTCAAAGTATGCTAACAAGTGATTTTAGGGTATATGAATGAAGATATACATTTGTATGGCTTGGTATCCTTTAAGGGGCAATGAGCTAAATAAGAAATTCAGTTTGTTAAGGGTTTAGATGATTTATAGGTGAAAGAGGATTCTGAAAAAACAATCTAAAAGTATTCTGAGCTGATGACAAACACAGAGGATGGCTGTGCTCTACTGTAAAGTGGCCTATATTATTATTAGTGTTATTATTATCATTAATGATATTATTGCTATCTCAGAAATAACAGATGGAGATACTCCAGGTTGACTCCAGGAGAAAATTCTTATTTTTTAATGAGCTGATCCTTATTCTTAGTAGGTCAGGTGCTTTTCCCCATTCACAGGGCCTCCAAACCCATACTTGAACCATATATGGTTAAAAAAAAAAAAAAAAAAAAAAAAAAAGTCTTCTGTTTACACTTGATTCTACTAAAAGATGAATGAGTAACAGAAGCATGCTTGCTTTGAGTTAGTTAATCAGAAATAAAAATACAGAATGTGAGATCCTACTAGGGTACGGATGGCAAACGGGAAACTGTGGTACCACCAGTTCTCTACCCTGTGCCTAAAGCAGACATTGCTAATCGATAAACACCCACTTTCTCTACTGGGCTCAGATTCAGTTTCCCAATTTCTCTTAACACAGTACTCCATGCAGACAGGACTAAGCTATTTGAATTGGAAACCGAGAGAAAACCCATTTACACATTTGTCCTACAGGCTCTCACCCAGATGCCATCAGGGGAATGACGAGGAAAGTATAAGGTTCGAGAGAAACATACACTTATCTGTCTGTAGCATGAATTCTAGTTGATTCTCAATACTGAATGGCAAATCCACAGAGGGGAAGATCTGCTTACAGCTGTCCATGCTGTGGACAAAGGCCTGGGCAGTGCATCAGGGATGCCACCCCTTAGAGGGAAACAGGCCAAATCAAATGCCTCCATGACAGGTCATTCATTCCTGTTAGTCAGGAAAGGCTTTATGGTGAGATACTTTCATCAGCCTTTTGAAGAATGGGAAAAAGTTGGTAGAAGTTATGAGGAAAAGTAAAATGTAGGAAAGCATGGAATAGAAAAACGAGGAAATGGTGAATTCTGGATCAAGGGGTGTAACAGCAAGTATTGCTGGAGACGGTGCTAGACTAGGAGAGGTATCTCTTAGAACCAGATGTCACTGCAACGTGATTAACCTAACAAACGTGGAACAAGCAGAATTGTGTATGCTTTCTTTCTTTCTTCCTTCCTCTTTCTTTCCTTCTTCATTCCCTTTTCTCCTTCATTCTTTCCATTTCACACTTCTTTCATTTCACATTCTTTCCGTTCATTCAATGACTATCAAGTTTTCACTGTGGGTCAGGCATTAAACATAAAGAATACAGAGACTTCCCTGGTGGCGCAGTGGTTAAGAATCCGCCTGCCAATGCAGGGGACACAGGTTCGTGCTCTGGTCCGGGAAGATCCCAAACGCCGCGGAGCAACTGAGCCCGTGTGCCACAACTACTGAGCCCGCGAGCCACAACTACTGAGCCACGTGCCATGACTACTGAAGCCCGTGCACCTAGAGCCCTGCTCCGCAACAAGAGAAGCCACTGCAATGAGCAGTCTGTGCACCTCAATGAAGAGTAGCCCCCACTCGCCACAACTAGAGAAAGCCTGCGTCCAGCTACTAGAGAAAGCCTGCGTCCAGCAACGAAGACCCAAGGCAGCCAAAAATAAATTAAAAAAAAGAAAGAAGATAAAGAATACAAAACAGAAAAGCCCCTGCCCAATTCCCATGGACAAACACATTTGTCAAAAAGAATAGACTTGAGTGTAATGAGACAGAAAGAAACAAGTAATTAACATGTCCAGCAGTGATCAGTGCTAAGGAGAAAAATACAACAAGGTTTAAGTGTTAGGAGTGGCAAATTTTTCATTGGAATGATACTCTGATGTCCTGAGAATGTGGGCAGAGATCTGGATAAGGGGAGAGGATGAGACAGATATCTGAGCTGAAAACCTCCCAGGCAGCAAGAGCAGTAAAAGCACAAAGGCCCTGAGTTGGAGGATGCGTGTGTTACTGGGGCGCGGGAGGCGAGGGTTTTGGTGACTGTGGAGACAAGGTCAGAAGAGATCTGGAGCCGTGATCATGTTCAGGTATGAGGAACAAGGATAATAGCCAAGGACAGAAGGAATACTGGAAGAGCAAGACAGTCGTGTCATGAAGGGACTAAGCGACATGCCCCTCTTGAAATCCGCCTCTCTCTATCTCAGAACTGTTTACTTCATTGGAACAAAGGAGATGACCTACAAAGGCAGAAAAAACAAAGTGAAAAATTCAGTGCCGTTTCTGTGTAGCTCAACACCACATTAGAAAACATACTTAAATTTCTTTTAAGTATGCCTGGTTCTTACATTTCTATTTGCTAATAAAGGACCATCTTTAGTCCACAGAGGAAAAGTCCTCCAGCAGGTCCTGGTTTGACCCTTAACTCAGAGGGAACCACAGGCCAAGAGAGGGGGCTCAGGGAGAGGGTATCTAATAATGATGTTTTATTTCAAATGACTCCTCCACAACTGAAGCCACTTGTCTGCACAAGCGAACCAGTAAAATTAAGTCATAAACCTCCATCCACTGACTCTGGGAGCAGGAGTGCTTGGTGATGTATCTTTGGATAGAGGCGTCTGAGGATAAATCAATGGACATAAAGTCAGCTCTCCTGGGGTTGCCAGCGTGTCCCAGGTTCGCAGTGCACAGGCGTAAGTGGTGGCAGGGAGGCTGGGGGTGGGAGGGGAGCAAAGCCAGCCTGTATCTCATCACCAAACCCTCCAGAGTGTGAAACAACTCTACCTCGCATAGACACCAGCATCTCTTCCCTTTTTGCTCAAAGCTAGAAAGCCCTTACCCTGGAATGCCCATTTCCCTAGCTCTACACAACCAGATCCTCCCTGTTCCTTAAAGACTGGATCAAATCCCACTTCCTCCCGCCAGGGCTTCCCCATTTACTCAGGTAAGAAATACAGTTTATCTGTACTTCTCTTAGCAGCCATGTACTTGTAACCTTGAAGTATGGTTATGAGAGGTAGCAAGGCGGTAATGAGCTTTAACAAAGACTCACTGGTTTTAAACTCTGGATTCACCTCTTTCTAACTCTGTATATCAGCTTTTACTTACTTCTTCTGTACCTCTATTTCCCCCCTCTGTGGAACTGGTCTCATAATGGTAGAAGCCGCATGGGGCTTGCTGTGAATGAGTTAATGTATGTAGAGTATTTGGGATGGTGCCTGTTTTCTAGTAAGGGCTCAGTACGCTTTGTTTTTATGATGATGATAATGGTTATTTGTGTTGTTTTCACTTGCCTATGAGGCAGTAAATGTCTTGGAGGCAGTGATTACTTCTTGTCCACCTCTGAAGTAGAGTTACTTGCCAGAAAGGGTTTGGGCACCACAGTCAGAATTAGACAAGAATTTCAGTTCACCCACCTATTAGCTCTGAGTTTAGGCAACGGCATGGAAAGCCAAGAGCTTGAGAGGCTGTTAATGAACACTCAGTATTTAAACAGAGTACCTAAAAATCATGTAACCAAAGAGAAACTGATGTCCCCATTAACAGTAGACACAGTAAACGTGGCATAGTGCAACGAGGTGGTTAAGTGAATTAGACAAGATAACCCACACCCTTCTATCTAGTATAGCCTATTCCCTGTTCATTTACTGGAGTAGAACACATGCCTTGTAAGTGCTAAGTCCTTCTAGGTCCCTATCCCCTACCTTACCTGGGAATCTCTGTACAGGCACCAAAACAAGTCCATGCCCTGCACAGAGCAGGTGCTTGAGAAAAGTGTGTTTGATGGAATGGACGAATATTTGTAGACAAGTATGCTAAACAGCAGAACCACATTTTTAAATGGTTTATAAAATACAGGGCTATAAAATACCACCATGTTTGTATCTAGGCTGACAATCTGAGCTTATCCTGCTCTGATGATGGACATACTCTACACTCTGTTTTACTGAAACAAACAAACAAACAGGGCTTCCCTGGTGGCGCAGTGGTTGAGAGTCCGCCTGCAGATGCAGGGGACACGGGTTCGTGCCCCGGTCCGGGAAAATCCCACATGCCGCGGAGCAGCTGGGCCCGTGAGCCATGGCCGCTGAGCCTGCACGTCCGGAGCCTGTGCTCCACAACAGGAGAGGCCACAACAGTGAGAGGCCCGCGCGTACCGCAAAAAACTAACAAACAAACAAACATGCAACAGATGTTTTTTCCTTTAGTACCAATCTGTTATCAAAGATGACACTGTATTTTGGGCAAGGTAAATATTTAAATGCTCATGGAATATTGAACATTTCTAAAAACATGGAACGTATTTCCCAGATTTAAGTTGATATTTTAAAAAATTGTGGACATTGTCTATTGTTATAGGAAAGGGAATGAGTAGTGGGAAGAGACAGATGGTCAAAATAACTTCCCGTCTGAATTGGCAACTTTTGTAAATTGGCGGGACCTTATATAGCTCAGGGCTGAGCTAAATTTTAAAGTTCTGTAATGCTTACCCAGATATAGGGTATTTTAGAGTGCTATTTAAAGTTCTTCTAGGATGCTTGGAGCAGCCGTCCCCTCCTGCAAGCACACAGGCACCTGCCCTGCTCTTCCAGAGCCCCCTTTACTCCCCCCTCCTCACTCCTTTTACTTCTCCCAGTTCAGTAACAGGCACCTCACCTACCATCACCAGTGACGGGTCATTATGCTCCCTGACACCCATCACTTGATTCAGTGCTGTGTGTGCACTGCCTTATTTAACCCTTTCACCAGCCTTATGAGGAAGGCTTTACTCTCCCAATCTTACAAATAAGGAAAACAAAACAGAAAGGAAAAGTGAATCGGCCAAGATCACACGCCCAGCAGGCGGCTGAGCCAGCTCTGTTTCCAAGCAAGACTAAATCTCTCACACCTTTGCCTTAATTATCAACATCCAATTTCCTCCAAGATTACGGTCTTTGGCCCTCTGTGCTCTTTTCTCTTTGCACACATGCTCAGTACATTCCTCCTTTGAGAGTTTTCACGATCTGGCTTATATTCAATTCAGTATTCTCACTGACCCAAACACTAAATCTATGTGAATGGTGACTGGCTCAAAATGCATGAGGCATTACCCTGAACTCACTGTATTCCACACTTGCCTGATTATCTTTTTTCCTTCCAAAGACTGTATGGGGGCTAATATGGTTAAGAATGCAATATCCACTCTACAAAACAGATCTTATCTATGTGGTCAGAGAGGCTCAAGGAACGGGGTGTAGGGCAGGGTACTAAGTTAGTTTGGGCCAGGAATACATGAAGAGAGGATTTCCGATGGTTCCTGGGAAAGAAGCATTGCTAATCTTTAGTGCATCTGGCCGTTTGTCTACTTCTGGGCACAAATAAGGAAGTGGTTAGACACAGTTACTGCTGATAGCCATCTCACAGCCCGGAGGGGAACCAGCCCAATGCGATGGGTGACAGGCCAAAGCCCAGAAAGAATTGAGTCCATGATGACCCTGAAAGCTACTGCATCAATCAAACCTGGAGTGTGACTTATCTCAAGACCACATGTCAAGTGAGCTAATAGGTTTCCCTCTTGTTCAAGTCAGTTTAAGTCTGCATATTTGATACTTGCAGCCCAAAGCATCGTAACTGACAGAGATTTTAGTCTTCTTCCATTTACATAGACTGGAGTCCTTGAAGACAATTTTCGATCCTCTCACTCTTTTGTTGGTGTAAAAATCCTATCAACATTGCCGCCACCTTTTAGCACAGTGATTCCTCATTATAAAACACCTCTGGAACAGTGGTTCTCCCCCAGGGTCATTTTGTCCCCCAGGGGGGCATCTGGCATTGTTGGGAGGTATTTTGATTATCACAACTGAGGAGGAGGGAGTGTTAGCCTCTAGTGGGTAGAGGTTAAGGATGCTGCTAACCATCCTACAACACACAAGACAGCCCCACAACAGTGACTTATCCATCCCCAAATGTCAACAATGCTGAGGTTGAGAAACTTTCTCTGGAAGGATGTGTAAGACATTGGTAATTATAATTCCTTCTCTGGAGGGGAAATGGGTAGCTGAAGCAGAAGGGGGACCAAAATGTGAAACTATTACTTTAAAATAAATCATTAAATTAATTATAAAATATTTATAAAGGGGGGGACATTTTTTAAATCAAAGAATTGGGACACAAATGCAATTTTTCTTGTTTGAAATCCAACGTATTTCTTCCTGCATGACAATGCCTTACTATATCCAGTCACCTGTCCTGGGATTACACCAAAGGCCCTGCTCATCTCACCTCCCAGATGACTCTCCACTAAACCTCATTTTCTCCTTGCTATTTCTTTGCTCAATAACTAATGATGGCTACTAGGGTTCACTGTAACAAGTGCAGATACTTTTCATGCCCTTCAGATCCTGGCTCCATTCCTGACTATTCCATATTTTTTCTACCTGACATCATATGTCACAAATTTTCAAAGTCTAGACAAAATTCCATTTATTCCATAAAGTTTTCTCTAATTACCTGAGCCCATGAAAATCTCCATTTTTGCCTTCTATCACATTTAGTGCCATAGAATTCAATGAAATAAAATAATTTGAAAACTGTTCAGCACCTGGACTTCCTTCATAGACAGTAAAGTCCACAATGGAGGTTAAAGGACTCTATTTTATATTGTTCTTCCACTGTCCACAGAATCTACCACAGTAGTAGACACAATGGTGTTCAAAATACTTGCTAATAAAACACACACATATATATACATGCCCATTGGCCTGCCAACTAAGAAGGCAAACTTAATTTTATAAATAGAGATACAAAAGAGGAAAAGACTTAATTTGGAAAATGAGTTCTATAAAATTAAATGTGTTTCTTTACTACAGAGCATCTCAGACTATGCCGATGCTAATATCGAAGAGGGGAAGAGAGTATGCTTTGTTTTCCAAATGTATATCTCTCAGACATTTTGGAAGGATACTCATCCTTGACAGATAGTTTAGAAACGCTGCTCTAGACTAATGCATCCATTTTTCAAATGAAGAAACTGACGCCTGCATGACACATTTGCTAATTAGTTACAGAACCAGGAGCGGAAGCCAGGTTTCCTGCAGTGAACTCCCTCTTCATTCCATTTACTCTGTAACCTCAACACTCCTTCAGCATCCCCCAGGGTTGGACTCCCCAACCCATACTTGCAAGCTTCTGCCTCCAAACAACCGTGTGACAAGCTGGGCATGTGTGATTCCCATTTGCTAGATGATAAAACTGAGGCCTCAGAGAGGCTTAGTGTCTTGGTCACAGCCACGGTTGCCGTGGCAAAGCTGGGATAGGAACCCTGAGGCTCCTGACTCCACGTTAACCTACTCCTCTTGGTGCATTCCTCTTTCTTTTCACCGTAGCCATGGACATGACTTGTTGATAAAGACTGAGTGTGGGCAAGTATAATCTGCTGCCCCTGGCATTCAGTTCAAACTCACAGAAGTCTCTTTATATTATTATGTATTTCATTTCATGGGATATACATACTTAAAAATTTACTACCTAGAATAATGGGATATTAAAGCAAGGAGACGTTTGAAGAACTATCTGGTCCAACCTCTTTATTTCAGTCAAATACCCTGACATGCTTAAAAGGACACAAAACTCAGTGGCACAGCCAGAGTTTGAATCGGTCACCCAGTCATAAGATGACTTAGACTTCTTCCCTTACCAGCTGTGTGACCTTAGGCAAGTCACTTCATCTTGCTAATATGTTTCCTTTCCTAAAAAGTGAGACTACTCATATCTAGCTCTGAGTGTTAACATTAAGGAAAACAAAGTAAAGGCTAGTTAACATGGTCAGTGATAACAGTAATTATTATAGTTATTCCTATTATTACTTTTATGTGCATACATGTTGAAGCTCATAATGCAGAATAATATTAATAATTATCACTATCACTTCCTGATAAAACATCCCAACGCCCATATTTATGGAGAAAATGTTGTCCTTGTCTAGTGCAGTTACTTTTTCTTTCACCTTTGAAAAAGCTGCTTTTTACCCTTTTGGCCAAGAGTAAAACCACTGTGACCTTTCTTTTTGTTTTGCTAGTTCATTTGCTGCTGCCAACATGCTAGCACTGGTCTTATTTCAAACTCAGTGGAAACAAAACTCAAATGTCTTCATGGGCCAAACAATAGTGAGTGGTGATACTTAGAACTGATGGGACTATACACATTTACCTAAAAACCTTCAAATTCAACATTTTGAAGACACAGGGATGGCGAACACTGCCTATGAGGGCCTCCCGTAGGGGCTGAACCCGAGATGCCCAAAAAGGCAAAGCAAGTTATTTTTACTTTTCACCCTAGATAAATGTCCTTTTCTTTTCTCCCAGACTCTTTCTTTTCTCCCAAACTAGACTCTTCCTTCAGTATCCAGACAACTGTTATCACTATACTGTCCTGTTCCCAATCTGTAGTGGGTGGTTATAATTCAGAAAATTCTACTTTTAGGGAATGAAAAGAGGGCTTCCTTGTCATCCACAGCTCACCCCTCATCTGCAACCCTCTGGAGCTCTCACTGTGGATCGTTTGGAAGGCTCAGACTGAGAAATGTGGGATGCAGGAGACCCATGGCCAGACGTTCCAAACTTGCAGGGAAAGAAAGGACTGGAAATTGAATTTCACAATCTGGCAGTTCTCAAATATTTCTCTTAATTTAATGAGAGGTAAACTGATATCCGGGTAGGATGAGTGGCCCATCCAAGGTCCCCCAGGAAATTACTCACAGAACTGAGGATCAGAAAGCCAGCCTTAACTAGGCTAGCTCTTTAATGCAAGTTATTCAAATTGCTTCCCCTGACTAGGGAGAGGAAGGATAATGACGCGACCTGCCTGTTGCCTCTCTCTGACACGCTTGCTAATGCCTCCTAGACTGGTGGATATCACTTAGCCTAAGTAACCAACTCCTTGTTAACTTGAATCTGAGGTCCCCCTCCTTACTTCAGAAAGAGATTTAATTCAGAAAATCCCTATTCACTGGAATACACCCAGCTGAGCTTTCCAAGCTGCTTCCTGAAGAGATGCTGTTAATCTCTTAAATCCTTTAACAACAAAATTGCGGTGGGAATGAAGCCAGTCCACCCACAGGGTCTACCAGATTTTGTGGAAGTTTTCCTACTATCACAGAATGATCACTTCAGTGGCCACTTTTTGACGCTCTTGTCCTAAGAGTAAAGCCATAGAAACAGGGTCAGCTAGTACTGCTTCAGAGCACCAAAGAGTATCTCTGGGTCCCCCTGGATATGACAGACATCACCTACCATAAGGTCAGAGTAAGCACTTCCTGTGTGTCTAGCACTTGGCCCAGCCTCTTACTTTTATTATTCCATTTAATCCTCACAACAAACCTGTATGTTAGGTATTATTACTATCATCTCTAGTTTTCAGAGAGGGGCATCTGTGGTTCAAGGTAGGTAGTGAATTGCCCGAGGTAAAGATGCCCAAACCCGAAATGGATTAGACCCAGAGCACATGCCTTCCTCAACAGCGCCATGTTGTCTGAAGTCTCCAGATTAATACTGTAATTCAAGAGTCCTCTTTTACTGAAACGTTTGTAAGAAAGACCTGAAGTTGCATGATACTTAAAACTGAGTAGCACTTAGCAAGCATTTGTTGAATGAAGGAATGGATTCTCTTGCATCCTTTCTTCATCTAGATCCGTGGTTGTCAGTGGGGACATTTGGCAGATGTTTTCAGACTGTCATGACTGGTATTTATGTGGGTTGCTACTCACATCTACTGGGTAAAGACCAGTGATCCTACAGGGCACAGAAGAGCCTTTTCCAGCCCAAAATGTCAACAGTGCTGAGGCTTAGAAACCCTGGTCTAGATAAAGCCAGCCAGGGTTCCTGCTGATATCATAAAAGCAGTTTCTGCCTGGAGAGGTTTTTTAGAACCAGAATCCCCTTTGGTTTCTAGATCCATGACCTGGCCTTGCCATCATCTGGACTTTAGGCTTGTGTCTACCTGCATACCTGCTTCTATTTTCTTGAATTCACATACCTAGGTTACATGGCCTGCAAGTTCTAATCTCAAAAGACCGGGGAATAGTACCCGGCTTTCCTGTTTCAGATTTCTTGTTCTGTAGTTGCCCCTGATTTGCTGTGATACTCTGGACAATTCTTTATTTTATGCCAGTGCAAGGCTGCCAAGCAGAAGACATGAGGTGGGTTGTTATTACAAGGAGACAATACAAACAAAAGGTTAAGGCTTGCTTGAAACGCAGAGTGCCTAAGTGGGAATGCTGGTTGTGTACCTTATTAGCTTGAAGACAAGTTACTCCATATCTCTGAGGCTCACTATACTGTTTTCTTACCTGTAATAAAGGGATAATAATAGTTCCTACTTCACTGGGTTGCTAGGAGCATTATGTGAATATGTATAAGGCATACATACTACCTGACAGGATATGAAAGAGTACTTAATTTTTTCCAGAAAGCTGACTGCACTCATATAAACTGGTTCCAGAAAGTCAGGTCATACTCATATAATGCAGATAAATCATTCTGATAAACTCTTGCAGTTAGATGTAGAAATCAAAGGTGACCATGTGTAATACATCCATTGCAAACTAAACCACCTTGAAAGGCAAGACAGTTATTGTATGTAGGTGAAATGGTTGTATTAAGACAAAAAGGAGTGGCAGAGGTTGTGTCAATCTAGGGAATGATATATTTTGCCCCAAAACATTAAAAAATTACATCCTTTGCTCCCTCCCCAAACACACATATTTACATATGTATGTGTGTACACATACATGCACACACACACACACACACACACCCTGCAAATTGGACCTGTTGTTTTACAATCTGTAAACGCCTCCCCAGAGTTTTAATAACTTAGTCTATGAAGGCGTCCTCTTTTCCATATAAGCTCCATGTAGTTCTTTGTCCAAGGTAAAGATGCTCAAATTCTAAGTGTATTAGACTCAGAACAATATGCCCCAGAGCATGCTATAAACAAAGACATACAAAGCTAAATACAACAGAAGTCATCTTTCCAAACACATCATGTAATCCTCTGACCAGCTGAGTATACAGGGGATTCTCTCCCTTCCTCTCAACTCTTCCAACACCGACGATTTGGAACGTCTGTTAGCATCTTTTAGCGTGGCTTATATTTAAATTTTCAAATATTTTGGGGATTCGGGAGAACGCATGCTTTATGCCAACAAGTTTCTTGGAGAGGGAGGAAATAAATTTTTTCTAACTTTGCCATTAATATTCTAATTTTTTTTTTTTTTTTTGCGGTACACGGGCCTCTCACTGTGGTGGCCTCTCCGGTTGCGGAGCACAGGCTCCGGATGTGCAGGCCCAGCAGCCACGGCTCACGGGCCCAGCCGCTCCGCGGCATGTGGGATCCTCCCGGACTGGGGCACGAACCCGTGTCCCCTGCATCGGCAGGCGGACTCCCAACCACTGCGCCACCAGGGAAGCTTCTGTCTACTGTTTTGATCAACCCATCTTGAAATACGCTACATATTTTAGGTTCATAGCCTTTGAAACCTTTGGCATTTCAGTAAAGGCAAATGTTTGCACTGATGATTCAAATCTATTACTTAACCAGTATGTAATGAATATTCAACAGATGCCTAGCATAATGCTAGTCACTTTTCAAGGAATAAAGTATTGAGCTCTATGGCATTATCTTAGCTCTCGGAAATAGCACGCTATTATAGAAAGAGATGAGACTTCAGAAAGAAATAGATCTGGTTCAATTGCTGTCTCCCTTATTTGCCAACTCTATGACCTTTGGTGAGTTATTTAACTTCCCTAAGGCTTTTCCTTGTATGTAAAATGTGTATGTCATAATATTTACTTTATAGGATTGCTATCAAGTAGATTAAATAGTATATGCAAGTTTAGCATAATCCCTGACATACTTTAGGGGCTCCATACACGTTAGGTCTCATTTCCTTTTCCTTCTTGTGATGCATTCCTCCACCACCCTCCATCCATGCTAAGGACTTACTTTATGATCTTGGCAAGACTAACACGTTTTTTTAAAAGATGCATTCCAACAGAAATCCAAGAATCATCATCGATTTCTCTCTCTCTTCCTCTTCCTGCTCCCAAGAGTTGTCTCAGCAGCTCCAGCCAACTGTACCTCCAAAACACTTTCCCAGTCTCTTACCTCTCCATCTTCCCCACCACCATCCCATTCGGAATTGCCATCATCTGTCACTCAAACCCCTGAGCAGGTCCCTCTGTGATCTCCTGGCTCCCACTGCTGTTCCCTAATATGGTCCATTTATTTTTTAACACATCAGTCACAAAAAAACCCAATATATATTCTCTCCCACCTTAAGTTTTTTCCCTGACTTCCTAGCTCATTTGGGATAGAACCCCAGGCCATCAATATTACCTATTCAGACACGCTTGTAGGTGTTGTACTCAACACGCTGTACTGGAGTACAAGTTGTGCTCAGCCTGTACAACTCTCTCCTTTCCTTACTCCTCCAACTGTGTTAGCCTTCTTTCTGCTCCCCTTCAGCATATCAGCCTTTCTGCCTTAGAAACTCTACATTCACATCCCTTTGGTTTAAAACATCCTCCTCCCTGCTCTTGCCATGGCTAGCTTCTTTAGGTCTTAGAAACAGCTTCTACAATAACAATATCTAAATTAGACTTTCCTCTGTAATTTCTCGCCATCTCATCTCATTTTGTTTTCCTCATAAATCTTAAAACAATTGCTACTTACTTGTTTTTTGTTGTCTATCCCCTACCCCCCCCTCCGCCGCTGGATTACTGACTCCATAGAAACAGGAAAATATTTCTCTTTTGAAAAATTGTACCCCTAGCTCATAGTATCCTGCCTATCACACTGGGGATGCTCAATACAACTTTGTTGAAGAAGTAAATAACTGACTGCCTTCGAATTTATGCCTGACCACCATGCGGACAGCAAGGCAACTGGGTAAATACTATACTTATTCATCACTGCTTCTACCATGGAGAACGTGGCCATCAGGATTTGATGTGCACTTTGGAATGTGGTGAGACAAAGAAGCCAACGGTGATGCAAAGTAAGGATCAATAAATGCCTGTTAAATTAATCAGGAGTTTAAGGTCTCCACCAAGGCACGGGAGAATTTAAGGTTCAGGATTCTCATGTAAATATTCAGGGAGGAATAGAAGTAAAATTCCTATTTAATGATGTGGTTTAGCTAGGATTATACATACAAAAGGGAAGACATCTTTTGGAAGACACTGAAGTTCTGCCACAGATATAAATATGGAGAAAAGCGAATCAAAACAAAAAACATCTGGGATATCAACTGCCTCCCCCAGAGAGAAAGTTGTAATTCTTACTCTCCCTTAAATAACTTGCTATTAAATACAGAGAGAAATCATCAATAAGATAAATGATGAATAATAATAGCTTCTACATTCGAGTATGTAGCATGCCCTAGGGACTGTGCTAAGTGCTGTACATACATTATTTCTACCTTACTTCTAGCCATAGCAAATTTGGGATAATTAGACAGTATAACATCATGGTCAAGCATATGGACTTTGGAGTCAGGGAGTCTAGGGTTCAAGTCCTAACTGCCTGAAAAGCTTTGGACAAATTAAAACCCTCTCAGAACCCATTTGTTTCCATCCCTAAAAAAAGAATTGGCAATCATTCGTAGTTTGAGGAGGTGCTGTGTATGTAAACTAGAAAATCTATTATTCACTTAATGTTGTGCACAGTGCTTATAAGGTTCCTGACCCCATGAGCTCATACTCCCATTTTACAACTGAGGAAAATATCACTTTGACAGGTTCGGCATTGTCCGAGACCCATGTGGTCCCAAAGACTGTGGTTTTTCCAGTATACCGGTTGCCCTTCCGATGAAATCCATCTTTTGAACTGTGTCCGAGCTGAAACTCATATACAGAGGGAGAACCAAGACTGCCAAGTCCAGCAGGCACACTTCCCTTTTCCCTACAGCTCTCAGAAGCACCGCTCAGCACACAAAGGTCAGACACAGATATGCGCACAGTAAGTGGTGTATTCTTTGCCATGATTTTACAAACACAAGGCACCCTCTGACAGGGTCTTTCGAAAGGCTCTGCCAAAGGGCCAAAAACTGCTATTTTGAATTCTGAATCCCCAGTAGCCCTTTCCCATAATGCATACTCCCATTGATTTTAATATATGAAACTGTTAGCTGTTATCCATAACTTGATTGGAATGAAATTCCAATTACGAATTACTTAGAAAAGAATTAAGAATGGAACAGAGGGAGGAGGAACCAAGATGGGGGAGTAGAAGGACGTGCTCTCACTCCCTCTTGCGAGAACACCAGAATCACCAACTAGCTGCTGGACAATCATCGACAGGAAGACACTGGAACTCACCAAAAAAGATACCCCACATCCAAAGGCAAAGGAGAAGCCACAATGAGATGGTAGGAGGGGTGCAATCACAGTAAAATCAAATCCCATAACCTCTGGGTGGGTGACTTACAGACTGGAGAACACTTATACCACAGAAGTCCGCCCACTGGAGTGAAGGTTCTGAGCCCCCCACGTCAGGCTTCCCAACCTGGGGGTCTGGCAATGGGAGGAAGAATTCCTAGAGAATCAGACTTTGAAGCCTAGTGGGAATTGATTGCAGGACTTTGACAGAACTGCGAGAAACAGACTCCACTCTTGCAGGGCACGCACAAAGTAGTGTGCGCATCGGGACCCAGGGGAAGGAGCAGTGACCCCAGGGGAGACTGAACCAGACCTACCTGCTACTGTTGGAGGGTCTCCTGCGGTGGGGGGGGGGGGGGGGTGCTGTGGCTCACCGTGGGGACAAGGACACTGGCAGCAGAAGTTCTGGGAAGTACTCCTTGGCGTGAGCCCTCCCAGAGTCTGTCATTAGCCCCACCAAAGAGCCCAGGTAGGTTCCAGTGTTGGGTCGCCTCAGGCTAAACAACCAACAGGGAGGGAACCCAGTCCCACCCATCAGCAGACAAGCAGATTAAAGTTTTACTGAGCTCTGCTCACCAGAGCAACAGCCAGCTCTACCCACTACCAGTCCCTCCCATCAGGAAATTTGTACAGGCCTCTTAGATAGCCTCATCCACCAGAGGGCAGACAGCAGAAGCCAGAATAACTATAATCCTGCAGCCTGTGGAACAAAAACCACATTCACAGAAAGACGGACAAGATGAAAAGGCAGAGGGCTAGGTACCAGATGAAGGAACAAGATAAAACCCCAGAAAAACAACTAAATTAAGTGGAGATAGGCAACCTTCCAGAAAAAGAATTCAGAATAATGATAGTGAACATGATCCAGGACCTCGGAAAAACAATGGAGGCAAAGACTGAGAAGATGCAAGAAATGTTTAACAAAGACCTAGAAGAATTAAAGGACAAACAGAGATGAACAATGCAATAACTGAAATGAAAACTACACTAGAAGGAATAAATAGCAGAATAACTGAGGCAGAAGAACAGATAAGAGACCTGGAAGACAGAATGGTGGAATTCACTGCTGCAGATCAGAATAAAGAAAAAAGAATGAAAAGAAACGAAGAGAGCCTAAAAGACCTCTGGGACAACATTAAATGCAAGAACATTCACATTATAGGGGTCCCAGAAGGAAAAGAGAGAGAGAAAGGACCAGAGAAAATATATGAAGAGATTATAGTCAAAAACTTCCCTAACATGGTAAAGGAAATAGCCACCCAAGTCCAGGAAGTGCGGAGAGTCCCATACAGGATAAACCCAAGGAGAAACACGCTGAGACACATAGTAATCAAATTGGCAAAAATTAAAGACAAAGAAAAATCATTGAAAGCAGCAAGGGAAGAACAACAAATAATATACAAGGGAACTCCCATAAGGTTAACAGCTGATTACTCAGCAGAAACTCAACAAGCCAGAAGGGAGTGGCATGATATACTTAAAGTGATGAAAGGGAAGAACTTACAACCAAGATTACTCTACCCGGCAAGGATCTCATTCAGATTCGATGGAGAAATCAAAAGCTTTACAGACAAGCAAAAGCTAAGAGAATTCAGCACCGCCAAACCAGCTCTACAACACATGCTAAGGAACTTCTCTAAGTGGGAAACACAAGAGAAGAAAAGGATCTACAAAAACAAACCCAAAACAATTAAGAAAAGGGTCATAGGAACATACCTATGGATAATTACCTTAAACGTGAATGGATTAAATGTTCCAGCCAAAAGACACAGGCTTCCTGAACGGATACAAAAACAAGACCCATATATATGCTGTCTACAACAGACCCACTTCAGACATAGGGACACATACAGACTGAAACTGAGGGCATGGAAAAACATGTTCCATGCAAATGGAAATCAAAAGAAAGCTAGAGTAGCGATACTCATATCAGATAAAATAGACTTTAAAATAAAGAATGTTACAAGAGACAAAGAAGGACACTACATAATGATCAAGGGAACAATCCAATAAGAAGATATAACAATTATAAATATATATGCATCTAACATAGGAGCACCTCAATACATAAGACAACGGCCAACAACTCTAAAAGAGGAAATCGACAGTAACACAATAATAGTGTCTGACTTTAACACCTCACTTACACCAATGGACAGATCATCCAAAATGAAAATAAATAAGGAAACAGAAGCTTTAAATGACACAATAGACCAGATAGATTTAAATGATATCTACAGGACATTCCAGCCAAAAACAGCAGATTACACTTTCTTCTCAAGTGCGCACGGAACATTCTCCAGGGTAGATCACATCTTGGGTCACAAATCAAGCCTCAGTAAATTTAAGAAAACTCAAATCATATCAAGCATCTTTTCTGACCACAACGCCATGAGATCAGAAATGAATTACAGGGAAAAAACCGTAAAAAACACAAACACATGGAGGCTAAACAATATGTTACTAAATAACCAAGAGATCACTGAAGAAATCAAAGAGGACATCAAAAAATACCTAGAGACAAATGACAACGAAAATACGACGACCCAAAACCTATGGGATGCAGCAAAAGCAGTTCTAAGAGGTAAGTTTATGGCTATACAAGCCTGCCTTAAGAAACAAAAAAATCTCAAGTAACCAATCTAACCTTACACCTAAAGGAACTAGAGAAAGAAGAACAAACAAAACCCAAAGTTAGAAGTAGGAAAGAAATCATAAAGATCAGAGCAGAAATAATGAAATAGAAACAAAGAAAACAATAGCAAAGATGAATAAAACTAAAAGCTGGTTCTTTGAGAAGATAAAACAAATTGATAAACCATTAGCCAGACTCATCAAGAAAAAGAGGGAGATGACTCAAATCAATAAAATTAGAAATGAAAAAGGAGAAGTTACAACAGACACCACAGAAATACAAAGCATCCTAAGAGACTACTACAAGCAACTCTATGCCAATAAAATGGACAATGTGGAAGAAATGGACAAATTCTTAGAAAGGTATAACCTTCCAAGACTGAACCAGGAAGAAACAGAAAATATGAACAGACAAATCACAAGCAATGAAATTGAAACTGTGGTTAAAAATCTTCCAACAAACAAAAGTCCAGGACCAGATGGCTTCACAGGTGAATTCTATCAAACATTTCGAGAAGCGCTAACACCCATCCTTCTCAAAATCTTCTCCAAAACTGCGGAGGAAGGAACACTCCCAAACTCATTCTATGAGGCCACCATCACCCTGTTACCAAAACCAGACAAAGATACTACAAAAAAAGAAAATTACATACCAATATCACTCATGAATATAAATGCAAAAATCCTTAACAAAATACTAGCAAACAGAATCCAACAACACATTAATAAAAGGATCATACACCATGATCAAGTGGGATTTATTCCAGGGATGCAAGGATTCTTCAATATACGCAAATCAATCAATGTGATACACCATATTAACAAACAGAAGAATAAAAACCATATGATCATCTCAATAGATGCAGAAAAAGCTTTTGACAAAATTCAACACCCATTTATGATAAAAACTCTCCAAAAAGTGGGCATAGAGGGAATCTACCTCAACATAATAAAGGCCATATACGACAAACCCACAGCAAACATCATTCTCAATGGTGAAAAAATGAAAGCATTTCCTCTAAGATCAGGAACGAGGCAAGGATATCCACTCTCACCACTATTATTCAACATAGTTTTGGAAGCCCTAGCCACGGGTATCAGAGAAGAAAAACAAATAAAAGGAATACAAATTGGAAAAGAAGAAGTAAAACTGTCACTGTTTGCAGATGACATGATACTATACATAGAGAATCCTAAAAATGCCACCAGAAAACTACTAGAGCTAATCAATGAATTTGGCAAATTTCCAGGATACAAAATTAATGCACAGAAATCTCTTGCATTCCTATACACTAATGATGAAAAATCTGAAAGAGAAATTAAGGGAACACTCCCATTTACCACTGCAACAAAAAGAATAAAATACCTAGGAATAAACCTACCTAGGGATACAAAAGACTTGTATGCAGAAAACTATAAGACACGGATGAAAGAAATTGAAGATGATACCAACAGATGGAGAGATATACCATGTTCTTGGATTGGAAGAATCAACATTGTGAAAATGACTCTACTACCCAAATCAATCTACAGATTCCATTTGTGACCCAAGATGTGATCTACCACTGGCATTTTTCACAGAAGTAGAAAAAAAAATTTCACAATTTGTATGGAAACACAATAGACCCCGATTGCCGAAGCAATCTTGAGAATGAAAAACGGAGCTGGAGGAATCAGGCTCCCTGACTTCAGACTACACTACAAAGCTACAGTAATCAAGACAATAAGGTACTGGCACAAAAAGAGAAACATAGTTCAATGGAACAAGATAGAAAGCACAGAGATAAACCCACACACCTATGGTCAACTAATTTATGACAAAGGAGGCAAGGATATACAATGGAGAAAAGACAGTCTCTTCAATAAGTGATGCTGGGAAAACTGGACAGGTACATGTAAAAGAATGAAATTAGAACGCTCCCTAACACCATACACAAAAATAAACTCAAAATGGATTTGAGACCTAAATGTAAGACTGAACAGTATAAAACTCTTAGAGGAAAACATATGAAGAACACTCTTTGACAGAAATCACAGCAAGATCTTTTTTGATCCACCTCCTAGAGTAATGGAAATAAAAACAGAAATAAAAAAATGGAACCTACTGAAGCTTCAAAGCTTTTGCACAGCAAAGGAAACCATAAACAAGACAAAAAGAGAACGCTAAGAATGGGAGAAAATATTTGCAAATGAATCAACGGACAAAGACTAATCTCCAAAATATATAAACAGCTCATGCAGCTCAATATTAAAGAAACAAACAACCGAATCCAAGAACGGGCAGAAGACCTAAATAGACATTTCTCCAAAGAAGATATACAGATGGCCAAGAAGCACATTTAAAGCTGCTCAACATCACTAATTAGTAGAGAAATGTCAATCAAAACTACAATGAGGTACCACCTCACACTGGTTGGAATGGGCATCATCAGAAAACCTACAAACAACAAATGCTGGAGAGGGTGTGGAGAAAAGGGAAGCCTCTTGCACTGTTGGTGGGAATGTAAATTGATACAGCCACTATGGAGAAGAGTATGGAGATTCCTTAAAAAACTAAAAATAGAATTACCATATGGTCCAGCAATCCCACTACTGGGCATATACCTAGAGAAAACCATAATTCAAAAAGACACATGCACCCCAATGTTCACTGCAGCACTATTTACAATAGCCAGGTCATGGAAGCAACCTAAATGCCCATCGACAGACGAATGGATAAAGAAGCTGTGGTACATATATACAGTGGAATATCACTCAGCCATAAAAAGGAACGAAATGAGTCATTTGTTGAGACGTGGATGGACCTAGAGACTGTCATACAGAGTGAAGTAAGTCAGAAAGAGAAAAACAAATATCGTATATTTACACATGTATGTGGAACCTAGAAAACTGGTACAGATGAACCGGTTTGCAGGGCGTAAGTTGAGACACAGATATAGAGAACAAACGTATTGACACCAAGGGGGGAAAACGGCGGTGGGGTGGGGATGGTGGTGTGCTGAATTGGGCGATTGGGATTGACATGTATACACTGATGTGTATAAAATTGATGACTAATAAAAACCTGCAGTATAAAAAAACAACCAGCAAATTTAAAAAAAAAACTAATACTAAACTTTCTTTGGGTTATTTGTGTGGAACTATGTTAACATAAATGTTTCAGATATTACATGACATTTCTAAAAAAAAAAAAAAGAATGGAACAGAGAAATGTGCAAAGATGAAGGGATAGCGAAAACCTTGCAAAATTGGGCCAGGTCAAGACATCCCAGGAAACGACACACCTCTCTCCCAAACTCCTTCCTTCCCTCCCCCTCCTCCATTCCTTCTCTCTCTCTCTCCTTACCTACTTCCATCTATTCAATAATAATTTATTGAGCACCTGCTCCATGCCATACAATGTAGCCAAATGTTTAATACAACGCTATACAAACAGAATAGCTCAGAGACTTCTTTTTTAAGTGTTACCTAACAAGCAGTACAGGGCAAGAAGAAAGGAAGGTGGCTTATTTCACATTAATGCCACAAACACTAAGTGTCTGCTCTGTATAAGATACTGCGAGCAGAGAACCCACAGAGAACAGAGATGAGCAACTGAAATGGCAATGAACTCACAGGAGTATCTCCAATCGATCACGAGAGGGAAGTCTCTAGGTATAGGACATAAAAGTCATTCTGGGTCCTCTTCCTCAAATACTCCAAAATAACAGAGTCAGGAAAGTAAGGCATCAAAAGAAAAAAAACAAACGCAAAAGCAGAACATATTCAATTCGAAATTCTGACCAGTTTCATTGGAAGCAACATCTTTTCATTGCAGCTTTTCTCATCTTCTCTTCAAATACTTGCCTTCTTCCTTTAAAAAAATAAAGTGAATTGCTCCAAATGACATCACCATAGTATCCAATGGAAGCGCCTTCAGCCAAACACTTAGCTTACCTCACTTAATGTTTGTTTTTAACACCCTGGGGCTCTGAGAAAGATTTATTAGCCAAGACATCTTCTGAAAGAAGCTCAGCAGCAAGGAAAAATATATCATCTCTCCTTTAGTTAACTCTTGCTGTAAGGAAAGTCAGTGTGTTTCTCCAGGCCCAGAGCAGTGAGATGGCAAGGAAAGTCATAAAAGCAGAATCTCTCTTCCAGCCAAGCGGTGTCCTTTTTTTCCTTTCTACTCACTTGAGTAGCCTGAGAGGGTATAAACATTTTCTTGCTTTCAGCATGGAGTTAAGAACTTTATAGACAAGATAGGGTAGGACTGGTTAAGGCAGCACTCCGAACCATTTTACCCTGAATGTCAGCCAATCACAGAAGTGTTCAGGAGGACAGTAAAAACAAGGTTTCCATCAGGCACTGAGATGTGATTGATGAAAAATTCCAAAGTAAGGTATCACATCAAAATATGCAGAATTGACAGGGGAAATAACCAAGAACATCCTTACCGGTTTCAAGGAGATGTAATAAGGATCAAGCATGGGGAGGTGAGGGGATGTGTGAGTATATATTTTTAGTAGAGGGGAGGGGTCTGCTACTTTCTAATCTCAAGCCCAGTGAGAAGAGGCATCAATGAATCCACTCTGAGATCCTGACATGTGTTTCCTGTCTCCGAAGCCATCACAGATTTCCCAGCAGGGAATCTAGAGGGTACTGCAGGCAGGAGAGGGCTACTAATTCAGAAATACCATGTGTGCTCTCAGAGTTTGCCTAGGAAGGGATGGATGACTGTTTTTCACAAAACAGAGGTGTGCCAAGTGGGAAAGAGAGCTGTCCTGGAGACATCAGAAGTCCTGCTGAAGGGGGCTTCCTGGGAGGCAAGACGTTTTCATGTGGAATGGAAGGAGGGATGAAGCATTCTGTCCAGGAATGGAATGCTTTGCCTCCCTTTTCTATAGGATTTGTAGGAGATGTATCACACCTCCAGGGCCAGGAATCTCCAAAGACTCAAGAAAATGCTTCATGAGGGAAGAAGTCAGTTTAACTATTTACCAGTCCCAGAGGGCACAAAGGCACCCAGCCGAGTAACAAATATTCCAACCTCTACCATAACCCCTACCCTGGTAGGGTCTTAAACTCTAGCCAGCAGCTAGCACCTCATGAGATGAGAGCAGAGACAGCTGAAATAAATCCAACCCCTACTCCCAAAGGTATGGAGTCACCAACTAAATGCTGTATATAGGGAAAACAAATAATTAACTTTGAGGTTTGAAGTGATAAATATCTCACATGAGACATCTAAAATTTCTGAAGTGACCTGTACTTTGTCCCTTAAATACCATCACACTGTTAACTTTTAAGTGGGCCAAAAAATCCACTAGGAATTGCCCAAGTATTTATGGGGGAGAGATAGGGGAAGACCATTCCCAACTCAAATTTCAAAGGAATAGTGAAGACAAAAATAAAGATGCATTTGATCATGAGTTGTGCTTACTGAACATACAAGTTACATATTTATTCAACACGTATTTGTTGAATGCCAATCACTGTGATAGACAATGAATACAAATAAGTCTTACAATAGGACTCCTGCGACAGAACTACAACAGAACTCTGTACTCCTGTACAGAGTTTGCAAAGCAATGGGATAGAACGAGGACTTCCTTGACATAATCTGTTCTCAAGACAGATTGATACAGAGATAGAAAGCACATGCTTTGGGGTAGTTCATACCTGGATTTGAATTCCTATCGCTCCTTAGATGAGCTGGAGAAAATTACCTAACTATTTTACACTTCAGTTCTCCTCGCCTACAAAATGGAGATAATGTAATCTACCTTTTAAGATTGCCAAGAGGATTTAAGGAAAATGTACAGAAAGCACACAGTATACTTGACTCAAAAACTAGTAGGGGACATTACCAACAAGATAGCGATATGAGTAGTAAGCCTTTAGAATGAAACATAAAATAAACGGATATTGCCATTAAATATCTCCATCATAAAAGTTAAAATGAAAGATTCAACAGAAAGTATTAATTCTTCTTAAATGATTTACGTCTCCCTACTCATCTTTCTAATACTTGATAAAAATCCCCACTCGGTTGTCTGTAATATTTTTATTTCCTGGGCTTTTATTATATAATAAATAATATATTATACAATCAGTGCCATATAATCTAGGATTCACTCATCTCATTTCCTATGCTTTAATTGTCTGTTTTGTACAAAGTTTCATCTCCCAAATTATATTGTAAGAGCTCACTGAAGATAGGGCAGGCAATAATACGCTGCTTATTTGCTAGAATGTTTTAGATCTTCAACAGATATATGACAGAACTGAATAGAAAAGACGTAAGTTTTAAGACGTGCCAATGTGTAAAAATGCAGGCTATTCCGAGCTGCCACTGGAAGCCCAAACACAAACAGGGCGGTCTTTGTCATTGCTTCGTAAACTGGGAAACACTCTCAGGGTCAAAGCAGAAATCCTTCTTGATGCCTGCAAATCACCTCCGATGAGAAACTTCTGGCCTTGAGGTTCCACACACTATGACAAAGACAGGCAGGTACAGAACAAACTTTCTCCAACAATGCTTCAAGTTGAATTTCAACATGGAATCTCATTGAGTCTGCCGACGGCATTCTGAAAAGAATTTCATTAAATGTTGCTAACATATCATAAGCTCCCTTAAATGGAAGGGTAATGGCTCATAACATTTGTAAGCTTTTTAATTTCATGGAATTTGAGCAGCATAATCAGGACCTATTAAAGTCAATCAACTGTGCCAAGTTGGGCTACCTACCTTTGCTTTTGTTTGTATTTTCCTTGTGGGTACACCCTGTGGACCAAGAGGCAGCAGTCCCAGTATCATTCTTTAAGGCTAATGCTGGTGTGTGATGTCCTGAACCTCCTCTGATGAAACCATCACAGCAGCATTTGCATGCCTGGGATGAATAGACACCTCTTGGGAAATGGCTTTTGGCTTCTGGGAAAGAGAGATTTCCCTTTCTATTTGCTTCGGCTCAGAAGGTGCAATTTTGGTAGGATTCAAAATCAGTCATCTGACAAATGTAACTGGAATTAATAAATAGAGATGACTATAAGAAACTTTATTTATATTTTCAGTGACACAGTGGTGCCCAAACTATTAATCCTTCAAGACCAGTCTCCAGGTTTCTTCTACCATGAAACCTTTAATTACAGTAGTGGCCATTTATAAGGGCTAAATTCCAGGCACTGTTCTAGGCACAATGTATATGTTTTCTCATTTAATTTTCAAAACAATTCTATGATGCTTTCAGCTATCCCAGATTATGTATAAAGAAACTAAAGTTTGAGACATAAAGTAATATGGCCCAAGTCACAAATCTAGTCAGTAGCAGAGCCAAGCTTTAAACCCAGTTTTAGTCTGACTCTAAATCATGGGTACTTTTCTTTCTTTCTTTTTTTTTGGCCACACCATGAGGGATGTGGGATCTTAGTTCTCCAACCAGAGATCCAACTCGTGCCCCCTGCATTGGGAGCACAGAGTCTTAACCACTGGACCGCCAGGGAAGTCCCTGGATACTTTTCTACTATGCTATGTTGCCTTCACAATCACGCTGATGCAAGTCTTTCCGTGGGAATGCAGATATCTAGAGAGAGCTTTTTCATATGGGGACAAGAGGGTACCAGGCAGGGTGATGATCCAGGATAGCTGAAGGCCAGAGAGTCAAACAGGGAGAACTCACCCCACAGTCAAGGGAGAAAGCGCACATCAAAGTTGGAAAAGCAGAACTGAGGGTAACAAACCACCTTAGGAGAAGGCCACACACAGAAGGCTGATTTAGAGTGAGGACAGCTGGGAACAGAATGGAGTAGAGGATGGGCTATGGCAAGCAGTGTTACACTAAGACTGAGAACACATGGAAAAGTTAGGGTTCTACTTTTGAGCCCTGCTGGCTGAACAGGCAGGGCACATCTGATGGCTTGATGGAGTTGGGTAGGACCGGATAAGCTCATCATATAAATCTTTACTGTAAAAAACCCAGAATGATGGGCATATAGATGGTGTCCAAATATAGTGTCTGCATTTAATTATAACTTATACAAATGATCAGGAAAACATTCAGCTATTCCCTAGGCTGCCATTAATGACTACTGGACCAAGAAAATACACTAATTAATAGTGTATGACATGCACATACATGCACACACTCTGAATGACATGCACATCTACGATGATACCTGAAGGAGATGAAAGAAAAGTGTTCATCTTAAAAGAGGAAGAAAATTTTATCCAGGACGACTTGCTGCATTATGGGTATTACCGTATTTTTAACAATATTGCTGAGAAATGAAAAAAACAGTTCAAGAGATAAGAATGGTAGTGGGATCTTGTACATAACATATTTAAAGAACTTGTAAAAGAAGCTGAATTTAGAATGAAGAAGACAGAATCCTTTCTTCAAAGGGGTTCCCAGAGGTAAATAAGCCCCGATGTCCTAAGGCATACATTATACATAATGAGCTAACGTCTCTTTTATGAATCTACAATGGTACTGGATATTTGGAGAACTGGAAGAATTAAGAAAATGGTCACTCATATTTTCCATGTTCTGTAGTTTCAGATAAGGAACCAGAGTTAACAAAGGCCGGGTCTTTGGAAATTCGGTATTTCTATAGGTTTTTATTACTTCATATTAGCTCCACTTTGGTGGGCTTAGAATGAGAAACCAGTAACTTGTAGTCTGAAGTTCTGCACAAAATCATATCTGCAGAGCCTAAGATCTCTGGAATATCATGATATTTTTCTGGAGTCAGACTTCATTAGCACATGGATCTTTGATTATTTCCAGATAGATACTGTAATACAATTCTAACAGAAAGCATGACCAGAGAAAAGTAATGGTGTAGTGGGAGATGGTACAGTTTAGGGGATCTGTGGTTGGAATGGGGAAAAATTGGCCTCTACAGGAAGCTGTGATTGTGTGAGGCCTATGCAACTATAGAACAGAGCGGGGTGGGGAATGGCCAGAGAAGTAGCAATTGGCAAAAAAAAAAAAAGAAAGGAAGTAAGATGCTCTCTTCATGAAACTAGTAAGGGTCTTACATGTTTCTTTGGGTTGAAGGGAAAGCAAGTTAGACAAACAGCACAGACCGACACATAAATACTGTCTACTGTCCTGAGATAATACAGCATTCCAGTAAAGAATGTGTGTCAACATGAGTTGGAATATTAGATGCATGTTTTTCCTTAACCCTTCTACTTCACTGCTTCTCTCTAAATGGAAGATCAAAATGATAGGTCCTTTCTAGTTATACTCTAAGGAATGAATGAAATAACTTTACATGAGAACTGTGGCTATTAGCTATTACAACATGAGGGTTTAATTTCATATTATTTTGATTCAAATTCAGCAAATATTTCTGAGCAATTACTATGAGCAAGGCCCTCTATTAGGTGATTTAGAACCTACTAGTTCACTTGATCTCCATAACAACAAACCCTTTAAGATGATTTAAAGATATTCCATATTAGAACAGCCAAACCCTCAGGCACTTAGCAACACTTTAACGTTTTCTAAACATTCCCCATTTCCTGGTTGCCATTTGCTAGTTATCTCAGGAAAAGAATGGTCCAGGCATCTTCAGAGCATCTTTTCTTCCTCTCCTTGGCTTAGCCTCACTGGTTCTCCTGACCATTACATTTACTCTACCAGGTTGTGCACATAAAGCCAGGGATACTGTACTTTGTGGTGACGTAAGGACTTTACAAGGGTAATTTTAAAGACACGTGCGCTTTTGGCCATAAGGGCCAAATTTAAAAATCAAAACCATGTAACATTACCATAAGTCAACATTGCTGGATCCCTCAGGATCATGAGCCCCGTGTTGAGCTGTGGTGGAAGGAACCCTAATAGAAACAGTCCCCGTTTCCTTCACCCACTAAGAGCGAGCAACTGACCTGCACAATCCAAGACATGTTGGCATCGGCCACCTTTTTATACTAACTCGGTTGTAACGTAGTCTCATTGTGTTTTCTTTTCATTAAACTTCTTCCTGTACCTCCCTAACCAGAGTGCTGCTAAGATACGGTCAAAGAAACACTTTGTGATTTAGCAAACTCTCTGTGGCAGCCATGGAAAGCATGGGGGTACATTCCACATCTCAGAAAACTCAGACGGTAAGACCAGTCCAAAAAATTCAAGACTGCTATAAAATAAATGAAAAACCTTGGTTTGTTAATAACTATAGTCAGAAACAAACATGGGGACTATATATCCATCCAGTGATATGACTACTTATGCATTAACAGCTTAAAAATAAAGCCTGCTCCATTTCTCATCTATTAATGAGCTACGACCTAAGGAAAATTCATCTTCCCATACAATTCCTCTATTTTTTAAGGTAACTGCCTGAGCCTTAACTGAGGCCTAAAAGCAATCTACACAGCTTGTTAGTAGAAAACTGCAATTACCGTACCATCTGTACTTGTCTGTTACTGTAGAGAGATGCTACTTTTTATTTCCATGATTCTGATGTTACAAAATGGAAGCTGTGGCTTACTAGGTGGAGAAATCTACCATACCGCACCAAGCAAGGAAAGAAACTGGGTAATGTCCTTGTCTTATTCTTTCCACATGGCGATTTTCATCACCATCTCCCTCTCCCTCTTCAACTCCCTCCAAAATGCAAAAAGTACAAAATGCAAAATATTTATCGGTCTTAAAAGTCTCATTTACTTTGTGGACCACGTGGTATTTGCCTGGAGGCAGAATCATTGCCGATTAAAAACAGAATCATTCATGGAGATGGAAAGTCCCACACTCATAATTTAGGCAACTGCCATTTAAAACATCGCTGGTAATAAATTACAGAGCAATGCGTCAAAAGGCTATGCTCAGCTGTTGGTGGAGATCACAAAATTAAAGATTGCTTATAAAAATTAAATTTGCTTATAATTTCACATGTCAAGGAAGTTTTTTTTTTCTGCCTCTGAAATAACATCTCCTGAGAAATCATCAGTGTTTTTTTGACAATGAGCAAGTTTTTTGTTTTTAAATTAAGACTAACTACAACACACCCACAGCAATTACAAAGTGCTGGGTGCAGCGAGTTTCCAGGAGATGAGTATTTTTTGACTGAAGCATTAAGAAAATCTTTTTTTTTTTTTTTGCCAAGGCTTTAGGAGTGAAGAACAACAAAATATTTAAGAATGTATTAAAATGCCCTTCTTCCTTAAAGCTATAGATTCTCTCTCCATTACTCTCCCCCAATACTCAACAAGTATTATTGGCTGTAGGGGCCACCTAACCAAAGTATTCCTACTTACTCTTACCATTTAAGGAACATAAACCAAATGACAATAGACTCTGGTATGTACTTTTGCTTCTTCAATGTTATTTATGAAATAAGCGAGAAGCAGTCTCACATCACATAGTGGATGTTCCATAAACCAAAAGAGTGAGAGGATGCTGACATGCCATAGTGATGATGAAGAGAATCTCAAAGATGTGAAGGGCTGGAAAGTGCTAATTTTGTTATCTTCACCTTTCCTGTCTGTAACACACAGCTCCATATTCTGGAGTTTCCATTAGCCTGTGGATGGCACAAATAAAGTCTTAGAGCAGCACAAAAGAGCAAGGTAGGGAAAGATGGGCTTTCAGTACCTTTAGTACCACTTTTACCTCTTCCACCTTTTCTGTCCTGTTCCCCCATGGTCTCCCACCACACAGGTACTCACGCCATCCTCTACATAACACAATACTTAGTATGAGGCTGATAAAGAAACTTATTCAATCTAAAGCTCCTATAAAAGAGAAATTTGTCTTTATCTCCCCACCTGAGAGGCTCTTAGAGAATCTTTGAGTTAGAAGAATCCTAAGAGAACAGTCATTTATTCAAAGAGCCAAGCAATCAACGATGACAACAACAATTTGCTTTCCTTCCATATGAGAGGCACTAGTTAGAAACCAGGGAAACAGTGATAAAGCAAATAATAACAAATTTTAATAATCAAAAATTATCATACTGAAATTTTATATAGTGCTTTATACTCAAAGCAATATTCTACAAACAGTAACACGTACCTAATAAATTTTACGTCATTATGTAAAATAAATTAACTCTTACAATCCTGTTACACGCTTATGAGGTAGTGCTGCTATTAGGCCCATTTTACAGATGAGGAAAATGAAGCACAGAAAAGTTCAAGTAATTTGCTTGAGGCAACACAGATAGTAAATGGTGGAGCCAAGATTTAAATCCAGGGAGGTGGCATTCCAGAGCCTGCTCTTATACATCACTTAATAACTGCCTTTCTCGGTCCCTGCCATCATGGAGATCATGCAGTAATAATGGGAAGCAAACAGGTAAGTACATAAATATTTAGTCATTTAATATATACATATGATATATAAATAGAAATTAATATACCTAAGTAATATGACATGATATAATATAGTGGCAGAAAATAAAGCTACTAGGTAAGGGATATATTTTCAGTGGGTGGGCAAGGAAGCTGTCCGTCAGAAGATGCCATGTGAGCAGAGGCCTGGATGGAGCGAGGCTAGGTTTTCATCCAGCCTGGTGTTTTCGGACTGTGGTGCATGGGCCCCCCACCCAGGGCCTGGGCATCCCGTGGCTGATGACAGGGAGACTCTGGGTGGGCAGGGCAATGGGCTGCAGCACCCCAGCCCCTGCCCAACCACAGGAGCTCAGCTTCCATCTGGTCCAGATTTAGGGTTCCAAGTAAAATCTGACTCCAAAAAGATTCCATGGCTTTAAAAACAATGTTGTAGAAAACCACTAAGCATGCCCAACCTCTTTACGTCAGACACACGGAGAGCCAAGAGGAACGACTTGCTCCAGAGCTGGTGCTGATCCCAGCAGGACAAGAAGAGCATCCAGATTCCCCAACTTGGAATCTAGTGTACTTTCTGGAATACTGAACTGTCAGCTGTGACACTCCTCCCATTCAGTACATTGTGTTAATCTCTAGAAGGTATAGACAAAAGGTTTTATCCAAGTGACTGTGCCTCTCTGTCTGGAAACTTCATAACCAAACTCCAGGCTTATCAGAAATTGCACGCATGATCTTGCCTGTCTCCTGTATTTATTACAGTGCCCCTACCTCTGCCTCTTATTCTACTTTATATTTTTCTTGATCTTAACCTATTATATCTTTTCTTACTCTGTCCCTGTACATATTTCTTACAAGCTACTGTACTTCAAATCCTTTGTGGAAATGTCTATGTGCATAAGGGGAAGGAGTACTTGCAGTAGGGGTCTGGCATGAATACAAATTTCTGAATCTTCAAATAACTGAGATTCTAATGGTGGAACTTTGGTCACCACAGCAGACAAGAAAATGTGGGGTGCAGTCGACTTGCCCAATGGCCCTCAAACAATATAATTAGACATTCTCAACCTCATTTGAAGTTCAGACCTACCTCTTCTATGAAAACTCCAGCTGATAGAGTTACAACTGAGATTTAACCAAAGTCCTCAGTAACTCGTCTACTTCCAGCATGATAAGAAAAGCACACACAGTCAATTTTTCCAAAATTAAAGAAAGAACAAAAAAACCATCAGCCCATTTTAATTCTAAGGCAACCAAAAACCTCTGAATCACTATCTCTGTTTCCCAGGATAAACAAACAAAAGGACCAAAGGATTAAACACTGGCCTATTCAAAGTTTGTGTGTCTGGTTTTTTCTTTTTAACAACAAAAAAAAGAAAAAAGCAAGCAGCTGCTTCACCCTGTTGTCCATGATAAATGATGACACGTAAAAAGACAAATAGATTTCAGGAATGGCAATCTGCTTCACAGTACAGATGGGCTTATAGATGACCCTTCCAATTTTTAATAATCTCCATAATTTATGTGTGAGCTAAGAAATGCAAAGATGCCTAGTGCGCCCCTCTGACTCAGTACAAATCACTTTTATTTACTTGGGCAATACTTCATGGTCCAGTTAACTTCTTAATTAAAGACAGCAGGATGCTCGTGTTCCATGCAAGTGGCATGGAAAACACTGCTTTGTGCGCAGTGGGTTCAGCTGGGAGTTGAAGCTGAGGAGAAGACACCATGGCTTTCGGTTGGTTTCTAAACCAACCAGAGACACGGCTCCTCTCGTTGTAACTAAATTGTCAATGGAGCCTCTTCAGACAAAACTTCTGCTTGTCTGCTATCCTACGTTACTTTATTTTGCCTCATGCCCAATCCAAAACTTCAACTTTCTTCTCCTTGTCTGCTTCTTCCCCAGTCATGCTCTGTTATGGTTAAAGGAAGAAAGACAAAAAAGAGGCGTGTTCTAGGAGACTCAGGCCCACCCTGGTGGGCCAGAAACTCAGCCTCCAGAAGCTCTGAGACTGCTATCTCTTGCCATTGAGCTTGTACACTATGTCAAAACCCACAGGAGCCAGACGACTAGGAGAAATTGGTGTAAAAGAGAGAGACACAGGAAGTGAGAAGTGAGTCATGAGTGACTACGAATCCTAAGAAGTCAACCTAATTTCTGGACTCCTGC
This sequence comes from Phocoena phocoena, assembly GCF_963924675.1. Classification (NCBI taxonomy): domain Eukaryota; kingdom Metazoa; phylum Chordata; class Mammalia; order Artiodactyla; family Phocoenidae; genus Phocoena; species Phocoena phocoena. The sequence continues at coordinate 132,983,573 of NC_089221.1, read as the reverse complement.
ATGATGAGATGGATACATTCTCAATACCATAAGCCAGGGGCTGTGCACCCCCAAGGGATTTCAGGGGCCCATTATATAAACAAGCTACACAGGTGGGGTATGAGACAGTGGTGACTGATGGATGCTGTGGCACAATGAGGAACAAATATGCATCTAAAGGAGGCACTGTCTACTTAGCTCCAGTCCTTATGAATATCAAACCACTCTGCCAGATTTTCTGGAGGTTTTTTGGTGAGAATCAAAAAATATAGATTTTTTAAAAATGTCAAATCTTCACATATTTAAATATTAGAAACGAATTCACATTCAAAGGAAAACAATGTGTGAGGCACATAAACTGTATCTTTAGGCCGGATTCAGTTTGCAACTTCTGTCATAAGCCTTCATCTCAATAGTTAACCTCACAGTGCATAAGCTGGGTCATTTAAATTACGTCGTTTAACCCTCACAGTAACTTGATAAAGTAGAGAATATCATCTCAGTGATTAGGTCAGCCATCATTAAGCTTGGTCCTCCTGCATTGTCCACTGTTGTTTCCAGTTTCCTTTTTTTAATGCTTGTGAACTCTCTCAGGAACTTAACATGCTTTGCAGTAAGTTATTCCCCATGAGAGGGAAATGGCCATGTATAACTCCACCTATAATACTAAAGACAGCGTCATGAGAAAATTAATTACCACATACACTGTGTGTTGATGTGGAAGAAAACACTGCAATCCTGGATTTCAGTTCTGACTTTGCTGGGCATAACTTGGGTAAGTTCAACGTCCTTTCCGGGCCTGAGGGCCCCATACATTAAATGAAGTCACTGGTCTAACTGAATTCTTAGGGACTTTCAACTTCCAGCATAGATATGGCTTGCTAATTCAGGCTGATAGAATAAGTCTCAATTCACATCATACTAAAATCAAACTGGAATTTTAAAACTCAGCTTTCCATAAAACAAAGAGATGATAGAAACGTGAAAATCCATGGTGAGAATGACCAGCTCAGAGTTGCAACAAGCATATAGCAGTTTCTCAACTTTCATAAACATTGACAAAATGGGATACCCTCAAAATCCATTTTATAGGTGGAATTCAGGCTTTTCTAGGAACCAACACTCAGACTAGTGTTTATAAAGCACTGGCATATGTGTGTATTAATCTTTAAATATTTTATTATAGTGTGCTTTTTCTTTTGGTATTATAAAATGAGTGAAAACGTCACTCCTGGATCAAAGGGTATAAACATTTTAAGGTACATAAGATATATCGAAAACTATTTTTTTCAGAAAGACTACCAGTAATCTATGAGTGCCAGAGCCAGCAAAATTTTTAAGCAGAAGAATGAGAAAAAAAGTTGAACATTAGAAGAGTGTAACTCAGTGAAAGAAAAACTGAAAACTAAAAGCTATTGAATATGAAATGGGTTTCCTAAGAGATTTTCACTGAATTTATGATTAAGTTTGTGAGTTTATTATTAAGAAGACATGCAAGAAGAGGATGCAAGACCATTTGGTTCAAAGGACGTTCAAACATCAGATGAGATGTGCACTACGTGATGATGATGTAGACAGTGAAAAGTACTGTCCTTGAAATCAAATCATCATCTACCATCATCAACATCATCGTCATCAAGACATGGGGGTGAGAGTGGGAATGACCATTTCTGGAACACTCATTTCATGTCAAGTTCTGTATTAAGCACTTAAACACTATCTTACTTATTTACAACCACCTGTGATAGAGGTATTAATATCATCTCAGTTGCATAGGTAAGAAAACAAGATTTACCAAGTTAAGAAATTGTTCAAAGATCACTCATCGGTCAAACAGTAGCACTGGTTGCCACCCAGATCCAGTGATACAGCACATGAGCTTGACCATGGTATTATACTGTCTCTTGGTATAGACAACTTCTAAGAACCCCATTTACATATGATTTCATTATTCTATACACAGCTTTTTGGTAGGTAGAACATCTTAAAATATGTGAGTTTTTATAGACTAAAAAGTTTGAAAGACATAACTTAAATTTTGTATAATAATTTTGTTTTATTCTGTTAAAGTAAACTCATTTTTGTATCCCTCCTACAACTTTTCTTTCTACTCTCTTCTCTCCTAAACTTCTAAGTTCAATATAGCAATGGGCTAGAACCCCTATACCCACCCCACGTATAGCTTGAGGGGAGTATGGAGATAAATGCACTGTGCAACTTCCCCATTTCTGTAGGCCTGGCACTAGTATGTGCTCAATAAGTGCTGCTTTCCCTTCTCTTGTCACTTCACATTAAGTTACGCAAAAGCACCATCTAGTTCCAGCATCATGGGAAGCAAGGGAAGATGCCTCTCTGAAGAAGCAGGGATCTGCTACTTTTGTCCAAAATGATATTTTGGGATGAAAGGTCTCCTAGCACTCATGCATTCAATCTATCTACTAGTAGCTTCTGTCAGAAATCTGTAGTTGTATTTTGCAAGTATAAAGATGCCTACCACACTGAAATGGGATTTAAATATAGAGTTTTATGGCATTAAATCCCTTAACTTTACAAATTTCTGTGCTAACGCATTCAAGTAGAATTACTAGGGACAGGGTGGTCTTTGGATGTAATGGTAGAATATTTAATTTAGTGTGTCGTTTTCAATCTATTTCCTGAGTGGCATGATACTTTACCACTTAGAAGCTATGCATCCATGTAGTTAAAGCTAGAGAATCCCAGGGCTTTCATTCAATTCCCAGATGGGAGTTTTTATAGAGATGAACATTTTCTCATTAATTTATCTTCCTAAGAGACCGCTATCACACTAATCAATTTGTAGTGACTTTACCAAGTTTGCAACCTTCAATAATGAAATGGATACTGTATTGAACATGGTGTGGATTGCTTAAACAATCTCAGCTCCTCTCGGATCAATGAAACACAAAACCAAAATGAAGTCAAGTATTGCTTCATTAGTTATCCTCACTTAGAAGAGCTGTGTAATCTTGTTCACTGGACGCTGATCTCTTTTCAATGGGAAAAAGAGAAGGAGACACCCCATGAAAGAGAAACAGCTGTGATCCATGGCAAAGTGATAGTGCAGATAATTCTATAGAGAAGAGTCTTCCAGAGGTGGCATGTAAGCAATGGTCAGGTAACGTCAGAAAACAACAACAACAAAACGGTAAGCTGAAGATGCCAGAGTAGCGAATAGAAAGCTACTACATGTGAGGTTCTCATAAGCATCATATGAGGCTATGATTCAAGAAGCATGGCAAATTCTACTGGTTACCTGCTCACCAATCATTCCCTCTACCGTCATTGCTCCCAGAACCCCAATTTTGTTCAGCAGACAATAATCCCTGTGTTTGAGGGAAGGAGAGCCCTACAGACTAAATCCCTAGCTTCTAATCTTGTTCTCTCGCCTTAGTGAGAAGTTTGGATTTTATTCTAGGTATAATGGGAAGTTAACAGAGAATCCTTTGCAAAGGGGTGGAGAGACTTCATATTTGAAAAGGCTACTTTGGTTACAATTTGGACGATGAGGCTAAGAGTGAAGGGCAGCAGAGACAGAAGAGGTTATAGCAATGGTGCAGGTGAGAGAGGACGGTGGCTTGAACTGGGGGGTGACGTGATGGAGAAGAGTGGATGGATATGGGCACATGTTTCAGGTAGAGGCCACAAGACTTTCTGGTGGATTTTAACATATATGCATATGTGCATGCCTTCTTTTCTTCATTTAGAACACATTTATTTTGTTATCAGAAACATATAAGGCTAAAAGCTTCACGCATTTGCCATTTATTTTTTGAAAGGAAAAATACTTTCTGAAGAACAATGAAAAAATAGTGAATTTTAACCCTTTAATTTTCTTTAAACAAGGATTTGAAAGCCTTGGATTTAACTCACTGCTTTTTCGATATTAAAGTAAGCTTTTCATGATCATCATTACTTTTTAAGCTTCTAATCAAGTGTATCTTTGACTTGGGATCAGATGACTACTGATTTTCAGATAGGCTGGCTGACATATTTTCTAAGAGTCCAATTCCTGCATATGGGCCTAAGAGATATACCAGGTACCCTTTTTCAAGTCTTCTAAGACACGTGTCTCAATTCCTTTATATGACTATGATTCTCCACCAAGGAAACGTATTTCGGGATATTTTACTTGACACATATCAACTATTCTACCCCTGATCTTAAAATCTGCTCTCTTGTACCACATGAAATCTAGCCTGAGCATTTACACACTTATGGAAATATCGCTAATATAGGTTAGAGGGGTTGGCAAACTACAGCCTGCAGCCTATTTTTCTGTGGCCCTTGAGATAAAAATGGGTTTTACATTTTTAAAGAATTATAAAAAAGAAGAAAAATAAAAGCTGAAAATATTTACGGAGAAAGATCCAACACCATAAGAAAGAAATGACCAGTCCAAATTAGTGAGATAAACTAGTTTAATACTAGTTTATACTAATACTCTTGGTACTTTAAGCCAATATGCTATGGGTTCCCCATTAAATTTCATAATCACTGATTGGGTAGCTGAAATAATTTGCTCTTCTTGCTGATTTTAACATCATGTCTCCCTCCCTTTCACCAGGCACAGAAGAAAGTAAACTTATTGGCAATTCAGTAGTTGCACTCAGTTTCATGCAATTCAGTAGTTTAGATAGCACTCAGATAAAATTACCCACTGCATCAAGTTGCTGAATTTCATTAATTGCATTAATCGATGCACACAATAGAAATGATGCTTTGGGGAACTTCCATGTTACTCTTTGCTCACAGGTGGACGCGAACCAGTTCCAGGCAGAGCAAATACATTAATAATACTTTTCAACCAGCATACTTCACCACCCCACCAAAAAGCAAAACTGAAAGCCAAAGAACAACCAACCCAAAAATATACTCAAAAACAAAAATTAATTTTGATAATACTGGTTAATAAAATCAAGGTGTCTAGGAATCACTTCCATCATGACTTTAAAAAAAACAACAGAATGAGAGAAGGAGCTTTGGTAGGAGGCTGTGGGTTAACAGAGAAGCTTTAGAATTGGATTTCCTGAGTTGAAATCCTTGCTCCACTGATTCATAAGAATGTGGCTTTGGACAAACTACTTCTCTAAGCCTCAGTTCTTCAATGTGTAAAATGAATGCAACAATAATCACCACCCCAGTGGACTCATCTATGAATTATATTAGATAATGATAATCCATCAAAGCAGCAAAGTGCATGGGGCAGAGCACACACTCTAGTGTGATCATTTAGATACCATTCTGAGCATAGTTGTAATATATTAAATTGATTCTAATCAACCTTGGCTACATTGTCCAAATCCTTCATAAAAAATAATTTTCTAGCTCTTTAGGACTATTTCTAAAGATGCCTTTGAACTACTTGACAATTAAAAGCAATAGCAAGACTTTCTTGGATTTGTATAGTACTGAAGGCATTTCCACATTTATTTTGTTTTCTTTGCAGCACAATCTAGAAAGCTTGTTAATAAAGGTTATCACCTTCTATTTGGCAGGGATGGAAAGATGCTCAGAGAGGTCATCTCATTTGCTACAGTACCATGGTGGTGATTACACTCAAGATTTCATATTCCAAAGCATCTCACTTACCTGCATTGCCACCCCTGCCCCCAACCTTCTGTACTCAGCCAACAGCAAGATAATTTCCCCCAGATTTAGATTCCAGAGAAAGAACAATTCCTTCTTCTTGCAACAGAAACTTACTGGTCGGGACTGGATTTCTTTGGCGTAAAGAGGCTGCAAGAATTCGGAGTCTCCTTCTAGCTTTAGACCTTTTTCTGTGATTCTCAAGTTTCCCATTCCATCCTGAAAGAGAGGCACGGAGATAACATGGAAAATTCGATTAGCCCAAATTTCAAAATACCTTAGGTTTTCAAAAATTGAAACAAAATTATTGCCTTCTTGTTTTCTTTTTTGAGAAGGCAGAATGAGGGGGCTCCAAATGAAGACATGATATACTAGGAGGCATTTTTCAGTGTGATTATGAATAATCCTCTTTGTTCACTTCTTCTGAGAAAATCTATTCCAAGCAATCTTGGAAAACTGAGCAAATTCTCCAAAGAAGCAAAATATAAGTAATGCCCTCTAGTCATTCACCAGCACAGATGAAGGAGGCCCTTTTGACTAGGGAGTGGCGAGAGACTGGAGGCAGATGAGTGGGGAAAAGAGAAAAAGATGATCTCCCAGGTTAAAGTAAAAGATCTGATTTCTGAAACTATGCAGAAATGACAAACTGGCAGCCTGTCGGTCTAATTCAACCTCTGGACATGGTGTCTTTGGCCCACAAAATATTTAAGGAGCCAAATTATTTACTAATATTTTATTATGCAAATATTAAAATACATACCAAAGGATATGAAAATAGAAAGGATAGCAAACACCTAAGTAGTTGTCATTCATCTTTAACAATTATCAATTTATGGCTACTCTTATTTACTATAGCTACTACACCCATCTCCTTTGGTTAAATATAACCATAATGCCATTACCACACCAAAAAAATAAATAAAATAGTTAATAAATATTATCAAATACCCAGTGTCAATGTTCGAATCTCAATAGTTTTCTCTCTATATCGGCTTGTTTGAATCAAGTTCCCTATTGCAACTGGTTGATACGTAAAATACTAGGTCATCTCCTTAAATCTCCTCAGTCAATTTCTCACATCCACACACATAAACATGCTTTATTTGATAAATAAAACATCATTTTTCCAATAGCACTTCCCACAGTTTAGATTTGCTGAACATTCCCATAATTTCATGTCACGTGTTCTCTGTCCCCTGTATTTTGTGTAAGTCAACAGATCAAGAAGCTTGATAAGATTCAGGCTCAGTTTTCTAGAAAGAATACATCCTAGAATGGAATATATTAGTTTTCTATTGCTACCATCACAAATAAACACAAACTCAACAGCTTAAGACAGCACAAGTTTATTATCTGTATGTTAGAAGTCAGACCCAGGGCTCAAAGGGGGAAAATCAAGGTGCCAGCGGGGCTGCTACACTCCTTTCAGGAGGCTCTAAGGCAGAACCTATTTCTTGACATTTTCTGGCTTCTAGAGGCTGCCCACATTCCTGGGCTTGTGGCGCCTTCCATATTCAAGGCAGCAATGGTCGGTTGAATCTTTCTCACATCCAGTCACTCTGACAATGAACCATCTGCCTCCCTCTTTCACTTTTAAGGACCCTTAAATTTCACTGGGAACACCAAGATAATCTCTCTATTTTAAGATCACCTGATTAGCAACCATTATTCCATCAAAACCTTAATTTCCCTTTGCCAAGTAATGTAACATGTTCACGGGTTCTGAGATGAGGACATTGATGTTTTTGGAGTAGGGGGCATTTTTCTGCCTACCACATGCTCGATCAGGATGCACTGAACATCTTTTGCTGTGATATCACCAGCCACTGGTGATCTCTGCCTACAGGATCTGTTATCTCACTAGAGATTTCAAACTGGTGATAAAGTAATTATTTCTTCTTAATTTATTAGCTGGGATATTCTATCAAGAGAAATTGCATGTCATCAACTATATGTTTACCCTAAACTATAGTTTATATAGGAACTTGATAGATGATTGATTTTTCCTCCTTTATTGATTAATAAAGGGTCTTTGGGTCTTTGTTGCTGTGAGTGGGATTTCTCTAGTTGCCTTGAGCGGGGGCTACTCTTTGTTGCGGTGCGCGAGCTTCTCATCGCTGTGGCTTCTCTTGTTGTGGAGCACGGGCTCTAGGTGCGCGGGCTTCGGTAGTTGTGGCTCGCGGTCTCTAGAGGGCAGGCTCAGTAGTTGTGGCGCCTGGGCTTAGTTACTCTGTGGCATGTGGGATCTTTCCAGACCAGGGCTTGAACCCAAGTCCCCTGCGCTGGCAGGCAGATTCTTAACCACTGTGCCACCAGGGAAGCCCTTTTGTTGTTGTTGTTGGGGGGATGGGAGAACGCTTTATCAGAGGAAGTAGAGTGCAGGCAGCAACTCGGGCACTTGGTCTGGACGCAGACCAAGTTGAAGACTTGGTCTTCAACATATTGAACTGGTTACCTAGTATTCTCCAAAGATAACCCATAAGGTTTTCATTTTTAAAAATATCATTATGAACATTTTGATTTGTTCATTCCAGTGCAGTTTTTATTCCTACTGAAGTTCTAACTGTTCTACTCCTGCTCAGTGGGGGCCTCTTCAAGTCCTTTTATTATGACCCAGTAGTCTTTAACAGCCCTCTTGCTTCTGGCACGACAAGAAGTTCCAGGGTTATCTTACACATGTCCTGCCCCAGGCCTGGAACTAGCCATTTCTTATAAGAACTTGGGTTCATTTTAGTGGGAAATGGTACTTAGAGACCACAAGCTGAGAGCTTTGGGTGCTCCTTGCTACTGAATTGGCCCTTGTTTATGTGAACAGAGCTAGAAAATGAATTGTATGTATGTTTTAAATGGAATATACCATAAGTTCACATGAAATTTCAATTCAGACTCAGGCCTTGAAGGTTTTCATTTAGCCTCATGGATCTTACAATGTTATTACCTTTCTTCCATACCAAAAAATCCCTGTTTTTAATAACACCAATATGACTACTCATTTGATTTAACCCACAAGACGCAAAGAGCAGTGTCAGAAAAACCAATGCCACTACCATACTAACAGTATGATTAAGAAAAACAATTTAAAATTTGTCTTTAAAAAAAAATCTTGAGTATGTACTATTAGGAAGGTATAGTCAAATGGCTGAGTTTTAAAGTCATTTGAAATAATTCTGTTCTGAATGGTCATGCCACCAACCTCATATCCAGTTAGGTTCAATTGTTTCATCCACCCCCTCCCCACCACTTCAGTGTTTCATGACTCCTTTTTTAAAGTCTTATGTTTTGTTATAAGTTTGCAAACTATTTAGATGGAACCAAAGTCAAATCTATAAAACAAGATATATTCAACAAAGTCTAGATTCTGTCCTTGTTTCCCCATGTTTTTTAAAAAATTAATTAATTTATTTTTGGGGTCTGCGTTGCTGTGTGCGGGCTTTCTCTAGTTGTGGCGAGCAGGGGCTACTCTTCGTTGCGGTGTGTGGGCTTCTCATCGTGGTGGCTTCTCTTGTTGCAGAGCACGGGCTCTAGGCACGTGGGCTTCAGTAGTTGTGGTGCGCGGGCTCAGTAGTTGTGGCTTGCGGGCTCTAGAGCGCAGGCTCAGTAGTTGTGGCGCACGGGCTTAGTTGCTCCGTGGCATGTGGGGTCTTCCTTGACCAGGACTCGAACCTGGGTCCCCTGCACTGGCAGGAAGATTCTTAACCACTGCACCACCAGGGAAGTCCCATCCCCATGTTTTTTCTTCTCCAAATAAGGGTGTGTGTTTGTGTGTGTGTGTGTGTGTGTGTGCGTATCTGTATCAGTAAGGGTTCTCCAGAGAAACAGAGCTAATAATATGTCTGTGTATGTATGTATGTACACACACATGCATGCACACACATTTATTCATTCATTTTACGCAAGTGGCTTAGGAAATTAGGGAGGCTGACAAATCCCCAGATCTGCAGTCAGCAAGCTGGGGAATCAGTTTAATTAAATGAATCATATATTATATATATATGTGTGTATATATATATGATCTAAAATATATATAAATATATAAAGCAATATAAAATATAATAAATATATAAAATACATTAAAAAATTTATTCCTACATTTTCCCCAAAACATTTGAAACTGAAAAGATCTGAATGAAAAATCCAGGCTTTCAGCATCTCATGACAACTGAAAGCCACGGTCAGTCTGAGCCTGCCTTCTCACATGGCCGCCATTGGCTGGAGGTAAGTAGCACCCTGAACCATATGCTCTCCAGCTCACCACAGTTTTCACCCAGCCTATTTCACTAATCTACATTTTCTCAGACTCCTGAAGCTTCTCACTTGAGTCTATCATGTCTTCTCTCCAGCACTGCCATGTGCTCTGTACCTCAATACATTCAGTACAGACACAACATGGCTGGGGCGGGGGAGGGGCTTTGAATGACCAAGTGGAGAATGAGCATTTTCCTCCATTTTTCCTTTATAACAGCACTTCAGCCTACGGATGAGAACAGAACTTTCCAGTCAATATTGTTGTTTCATGGATAGCAGGCCATCTATATATTTCTATTTTTGTTACTTGTGGGGACATTTCTGCCAAGAGAGCCCTAAACTGGGCATTTAAACCTAGTGTGAGGGGCAGTATGCTGGAGGGCATGTCCATATCACACTAGCAGCAGGTAGTACCCACAACAGTGGGAAAAATATTCACCCAGCACCCCCCCCACACACAAAGGCTATATCAATTATTATGTTTTGGGTTATTCTTGATGATTTCCATTAGTTGGACCAGCAGATCTTTCCACAGAAATGTAACAAAGAAGAACAAACTTGACTACATATCGAATCTACTCCTTTAGCTCTAACCCTTGTGCTCTGTTGCCTGTGCTTAGTCCTGCTGGCTCTGCACCTTTGTAAAAGAATGTTGCCTATAGCCTGAAATATATGGGATAGCCCATTCTCAAGGCTCTGATCTCTAAAGCTATAACACTTTTCCATTCTTATAAAAAGTTACAGAACAGAAAATAACAAGTGTCTTGAGAGAGCTGTATAGGAACATTGTGACCAGACCCACATGGACAGCTGCAAGGACAAAGGATTCCTGCATCAAAGAGTTTGCAACAAGCAGCCACACTCCCTTCTCTTTTAGTATAAAATAAGCTTGCATTTTAACTCAGGTAAGAGGGTTCTTTGGGACGCTAGTCCACCATCTTTGACTGGCTTTCCAAATAAAGTCACTATTTCTTGCCCCAACAACTCCTCTCTCAATTTCTTGGCCTATCGTGTGGTGGCAGTACAAGCTTGGACTCAGTAACAGAAACACATCCTACTTACATCTATAAGTAAACTAAACTGGTTTATTTTTTGTGATGTGTGTTTATCAAACAAACAAGAACCCCTAAATTTTTTAAATAAAAGATTATATTTGGGGTAATTAGCAACCTGATTTCAAATAAATCTCCTTCCCCTCTTACAGTACACACATGAATCCCCGATTCTTAGTATTTATTGATGACTTAACTATGTGCTGATTACGTACTATATTCTGTGCTTTTCATGCTTTCATCTCATTTTCTTTATTGTTACTGAAACTACCATGCTACTTCTTGAATTTAATCGTAAGGAAATAATCATATAAACGTGGAAGTATCTGCCTATAGAGTTGTTCATCACCGTGTCATTTTATAGAATAAAAAAAATGAAAACTTAGGACCTAAAAGTTTCATGTAGAAAGGGTAAATATGCTATAATGGAATATGATATAGCTTTTGCAGAGGAACATTTAAGAACATAGGTGAATATTCATAATCCATTATTAAGTGAAAAAAACAATTAACAAATGAATATATATGTATATGTCATGGCACTCTTACATAACTATATATACATATTCATATACATACTCACATACAATCATACACGCACTTAACAGGAAAAATTCTAAAGGAAATTTCCTAGGAGAAAAATTCTACAAAAACATAATCTTAAATGTTACGGTTAACTATTTTTGCATGCCTAAAATATGAGTGCTTTTTATTTTCTTCTTTTTGCTTTATCTGTACTTTATAATTTTCTATAATCACCTTTTATATTTTAAAAAGTTATAAAACATTTTCACTGATTTCTTTTAAAAATCAACCTTTATCAAAAATCTAAATTATGTCATATACTAAATGCTATACTTATATTATCTCATGTCATCTCCTCAATGATCCTATGAGATACTCATTATTTTCCTTATTTTACACATGAGAAAATTTACTGGTAAGTAACTCAATTATACAGCTAGTTAATGACAGAATCAGAAATTTAAACCCAACACTTTCTAATTCAGACTATATACTCTTACTCATTATTCTAACCCAATCTAATGTATGCAAAAATAATATATTTAAGCTACCTGCTGTATTTCTTTCTTTTTTTTTTTTATCATCTTTATTGGGGTATAATTGCTTTACAATGGTGTGTTAGTCTCTGCTTTATAACAAAGTGAATCAGCCATACATATACATATGTTCCCATATGTCTTCCTACCTGCTGTATTTCTTAATGCCACTTTGATTTTCACTTATTTGGTCAGTGTGCTCAGCGATTACAGAGAGGATGATCTCTAACCCCAAGACTAACTCCATCCATTCTTATGGTCAAACACCTTTGTCCCACCTTCCCAGAGTCTAAAGGCTTTTTATTACAACCCAATTGCCTCCCATGCCCGGGACCATGAGCAGAATGAATCACCTGCTATTTCTGGAAAGCCGACTGTGTGCTTAAGTACGTGCTGTGAACCATGGGGAGGGAGAAAGAGGGACGGTCCCTCCAGCCTGTCCTCTGAGCTGTTTGTAACACAGGTGGCAGATAGCCAATAATAATCAAGGCGATACAAGCAGCAACATTTGAGAAATGCTCATCTAATCCAACAGTCAATTAACTCCTTTGTAATAGTAATTTAACCTTTGCTTCAAAACCATTTTTTTAAGAAACTCACTACCAATTTACCAGATGCCTTTCATTTCTTCCATTTATAGACTCTTTCCACTCTTGTGCCTCATCACTTCATTTTTCCACTTTCCGTCCCAGCCCCTAGGTCTGCCCAAAGTATGTGGTGGGAAAGGTCTTTCAAATAGTGTCAGTTATTATGATTAGCCTCTATTTCCAAAATATAATATAATGCAGACTAGAGTAGCCAACTAAATATGTTCTTACATTAGAATCTCTTTTATAGCTCTGGAACAATCACACACTGGATTGTATTCACATTGAAACAGCTTGAGAACAGCCTTATTTGAAACGATTCCACCTTTAAGTGCATAAGAAGCTGTGGGTATTATTAAGATAGTAGTTTTAGGTCAGTTTTGAAACTTCCCTCCCAGTAAGATGCAGAAGAGGCATTTAGAAGATTCACAGTCATTCCCAAGGTAATTAGAAAGAAACAGACCATGTTTTTCTCTTCAAATGGTAAAATTTTACTCTTCAAGGCAAGCATGAAGACTAGCAGCTGGCTTGACTGAGCCAGCACTGTTCAGCCAATGGTCCCAAAGTCTACAAAGTACACTTGGGACAGAAGTGGGAAACCAGGGACCCACTGTCATCCCAGTGAGGGCAGGATCTCTGCTGTCCTGTATAGTGCCTACCCCCAGCCCAGCACACAGGAGTTTTCACATACATACAAGGAGCAAATCCCATTATTTTGCAAGGCCAAAGTTAGAGGGATCCCCTGTAAGGTCTTCTGGGGGAGACAGGGCCTGGGGGCGGGGGCAGGGGCAGAGGTGGGTGGAATCTAGGGAATTCCACACTCTGGGCTGGTCCAAGGATGATGGCATTTGCTCTTTATTCTTTATCTGGGCCAGACTGTCTGGTTAGTTGTTTCAAATGGCCAGTTTTATGCAAGATGAGTCTAGAATAAATAGAGATTTCAGAGTGGCAGGACGATAGACTGAAATATTAATTTGTTTCTTTCTTCATATCTCTCAGGCCGGACCCCAGCCCCTTCCATCACCATTTCAAATAGGTTTTTGGGCTTTGTGGCTTAGAGATTTTGAGAGCAAAGAAGCAGAGGCAGCCTGAAAGCCATGAGGTTTCTTATCTTTTGTGAAAGGTAACTCTCATTAAATGGACTGTGCCAGGCATGTAGGGCAGGAAGTCAAGAAGAAGAGGAGCTATATTTCAACTGGGGATGCACAAGAGACCTGTGGTTACCATGAGTTCTAGACACTACTGCCCTGCCAGTGTCCCTAGGAGGGGTTAGGACCACAGAGGGAAATGGCTGCAGGGCTCCAGCCTCTCCAAATTTTTCCTTTTCCAGGAGTGGCAGAGAGATCCCTTTTCTAGACCTAAAGGGACCACAGGTCTCCCAGCCATTGCCAATGAGAGACAGTGACTACCGCTCCCAAGGGCCTTCCCATTAGTGCTGGGCAAAACACTGAGGCGTCCAAAAAATCCTGAGTGCTGTGGGATGCCCTGCTGGCCCTTGTGGGATAAGGCTGAGAATGAGTATTATGTTCATTTAAAGAAAGTGTTATTTCTTCCTCCTCTCATTTTCCTGCTGCATCAGCATGGAACAGGTTTTTAATTCCATCAGCATATTTTCAAGCTTGAAGTAATGCCAGGTTCTATTTTAGTAAGCAGGTCTCAACATGAGCTCTTGCTGGAGCAGTTTCAACGGAAGGCATTACTTGGTTTTGATCAGAGTGAAACAACTGTATCTATACACAGACTGCTTTAGCAGGTAAGCTTCAGAAGGGATGGGATTTTTGTTGGCTATACTCTCAGCTCCTACAACATTGCCTGGCTCATACTACGTGCTCAGCAAATAATTGTGAAGTGTTAGAATGTCTTCATTCCAAATAAAGCTGCATTTTCAAAGGGGTACCTGTGGGAATTACAAAGATGTTAAAACCTAGATCCAGCCCTTGAGCGGATTCCAAAATATTACAGCAAGTGTTCTCAACCAGGGTGATATAGTCCCCCCACGGGTGAAAACTGGTGATTGGGGGAGGGTGAAAAAAAATCGTACTCTTTTTGTGTATAAAGCACAAGTATGCTTCTGTATAGAGTACATACACAGCATATTTGGAGAATTAAAATTTCATGGCAGGGGTGTGGACCAATTAGGGGAAAAATGTTCTAAAAATGCTCTCAGGGGAAGGGGTGGCAATAATGAAAAAAAAGAAGTTGAGAAATATTCCATCAGAATGTTATAGATTTTGAGACTGCTCCAACTTTTCTATACTAAAGGTCTTTAATCTATAAATAGGCACCTCCGCCATTCCCATATTGAACCATTGTCTCTGTAGCTCCTCAGCATGGTAGCAGCACAGGTAAAGAGCAACCTCCTTAACGTAATATTTAACACCTCCTTCACCTGGCACCTGCCACTTCTCCAGCCTCGTTTCTTGTCAGTCTCCCCTCACTCTGTCACAAAGCAGGCTAGCAGTTTCCCCAAATCCTTTCCCATTTTGAGTCTTCACAAATGTCCCTCCCTTGGCCAGCAATGCTCTTCCCAACTTTTCTGGCCCTTTCTCCAGTCCTTTGGTTCTGGTCAGATGTCTTTTATGGGTCTGGGGTCCTTCTCTGAGGTGTCCTCACACTTTACGAGCACCTCTGTCATAGCATTTATCACATGGCAGTACAACGATCCACTGACATCCGTGTCCTTCCTCTCGACTTCAAATTCCTTGAGATGAGGGATAGTGCATCACTTATTATTCAACCTTGCGGGCCAAGTACACTAACTGTAACTAAGTGTCTGAGTGTAAGAGCAAAAAAGCAATAAGCTAGAGATTGTTCAGAAAGTGTAACTTAATGCAAATTAAAAACAATGATACAGCTACCATTTCCATAAGCACTAGGCAGAGCACTTGACTGACACATCCATGAATCCTCATGGTAACTCTAGAGGGTAGGCACTGGTAGCCCCATTCCACAGTTGAGAAAATTGCTGTTCGGACACCCCGATGGTCTAACTGCAAAACTTAAGTCCTTCACTACCACACTCCATGCTGCACAGTTAAGCTACAACCGTTTGCCCAGCCCTGTGTTACATGTGAAGTGACAAGGAATGAAGATAGAATCCCTGCCTTCTAGGAGCTTCTCATCTAAAGGACAAAACACGAGTAACACACACAGTGGCAAGGATGTGGAGATACAGGAACTCTCATATAGCACTACTGGGAACACAGCGTGGTGCAGGCACTTTGAGAAAGGGTTTGTTGAAAAGTTAAACACAGAGTTACCATATGACTCAGAAACTCCACTCTTAGCTATCTGCTCAAGATAAATAAAAACCTATGCTCACGCAAAGACTTGAATATAAGTGTCCGTTATAGCAACATTCTTAATAGCCAAAAAGCAAAAACAACCCAGATGCCCACCAACTGGGGAATATACAAAATATTCTGTATTTGTGCAATGGAATACTATTTAGCAATAAAAACGAAACAAAATGATCCATGCTGCGACACAGATAAACCTCAAAAACATTATGCTAAGTGAACGAAGCCAGACACAAAAAGCCACTATTGTAGGAGTCTGCTTGTATATAATGTCCAGCGAGGCAAACTGATAGAGGTAGAAAGTAGATTAGTGGTAGTCTTGGATTAGGAGTGAGGAGTGACTGTAAAAAGGCCTAAGGAATTTTACTGAGATGAC
Organism: Phocoena phocoena; assembly: GCF_963924675.1. NCBI lineage: Eukaryota > Metazoa > Chordata > Mammalia > Artiodactyla > Phocoenidae > Phocoena > Phocoena phocoena. The sequence goes on along the minus strand of NC_089221.1, from coordinate 132,967,367 downwards.
AGAACTGCTCAAAAGTTGGAATGTGGTGATAGTGGCCAAACCAGTAAATCTACCAAAAATCAGTGAAATCACACTTACAAGTGTGAATCTTAAAGTGTGTAAATTTAAGCTTAACAAGTTTGTTTTTTTAAAAAAAAGAGTAATAGACATGCACTGATGTCCCCAGAAAAGAGAAATCCAGTTCAGGAGACATGACATTATGTGCTTTGGAATTCCTGAAATCAGTAAAGACGATGGGTTCAGAGATGTGTGCTGGGGGAAGAGGTAGCAGGTTGGAGAGGGACCTGGTAAGAGACAACTCTATTATTTGTCCATGCCTGGTGTGGAGTGATAAGAGGAGGATGCTGGCAAGCGTTCTGTTCCCATCAAGGACCACGCCTGGGGAAGGAGTAGTGTGAAGGAAGACAGAGCTGCGTTAGACCCAGGAAGTCTTTTGTGATCAAGTCAACTACACTGAGGGATAGTTTAGGAAGGTAACTACTCATCTTTTCCAGGGAGCATTAAAAATCGGGCCATCATCAGAGCTGGGTGACAATACAACAGTAAGGACCAGATGAGCCCTCAGTGTCTGGGTCACAGCTTCTGATCCTTTGTGTCAGTTGTTGTATAATCTCAACTTTATTCATATGTTCATCCTTTTACCACTGATGTCAACTTATATAGTTTTTCTTTCTTCTTATTATTACTTCCCAGTTATCACAAAGCTAAAGCTCAAAGATTGGTTAGAATAGAGCGTGTGTGTGTGTGTGTGTGTGTGTGTGTGTCTGTGTGTCTGTGGGTGTGAGAAACGGGGGGGATATAAGACACATGTATCTTGTCAGATTGCTTTGCTGCCTCAGTGGGTGAGAATTGTGATTTCTCCCTTATGTTTTATAACATCTCATAAAGTTGCTTTTAATGACTTATAGATCCAAGGCCATGGTATTTGAAGCATTCTATATTTCCTGGATGCCAGTAGTTAATATATGGATGGGCATTTTTAGCTCTATAATTTTCCTGGGGATGAGTCAGTTGGCCCAAGAGGGGGAATTCCTCCCCCACACATACACACAGGGAATAAGCCTAATTCTCTATTTCTAAATGATTTTATTCCTACTTGTCCTTTAGGGCATATCTCTCAGTTTCTTTGAGAAGTCTTCCTTGCTATTCCTCAATCCTTTAGAAACTACCTTTCCTCAGTAACTGGAACACACAGATACATACACACAGCATATGGTATACTGGCTAAGAATATGAATTCTAGAATCAGATTGCATAGTTAGAATTCTGGCTTGACCACTGAATTTGCTGGTACCCTTTCTAAGTCTCAGTCTCCTTATATGAACACTTAGAAGATAACTGTACCTTCTAAATAGAGGATTAAATCAGACAATTCCTGTGTATCCATCAAAAGAGGTTAGGTTATACCATGGTAACAACAACAAAATCCCAGTGGCTTCAAATTATAAAGATTTCTTTCTCATTCAAGCTACACGTCCACATTAGTTTAATGGTGAAGTCAATGAGGGATATAGGCTGACAGAGCAGCCACCGCTTTGAACACTCTGCTGCTCTCTATGTCTTCGGGCCCATGTATGACTATATCTCCCAACACGCTTATGAGGGGTTTGCCCACGAGATATGCTGTAGCTTGTGAAATGTGGGCATAAGTCAATTCGGAGCAGATGCTGTAACAGCCAGGGCATGCTCCACCATGCTCTCTTATTATTATTTTTCCCTCTCTCTCTAGATTGCAAGCTTCTAGCAGCAGGAATACTACCTTAGCTGTCTTATGATCCCAATTACCTGTCATAATCCCTGACACAGAGTAGGTAGACAGTAAATTTTGACTGACTAGATAAAAACTCTTCTGTCAGCTGTCAAGAACTGCAAGTAAGATTACAAATGAAGTCAAGTCTGGCTGAAAAGTCAATAAGCCCTGGGTAGCACTCACCCAGGTTAGTACTGTGCTTGCTGGCCATCTAGGAAAACAGCGAGATCAACATGGGGATTGCTGTGTACCTGGAGACATGGGTTAAAGATTGCCCTTAAAGAATGTTTGCAAGGAAATGTAAGCACATTCCATGGAATCGTGAGAAGAGCACAGCACCTGGGCTTAGCCTTGACCCTTCCACTAGTCCTCAGTGCAGACTTGGATAAGCCTAGCCGTTCTGCATCTGTTTCCTCCCACTTCATGATGGGTAGATGGACAGTATGATCATTAAGGTCTTGTCCACTTTAAAAAGTCTTATTCTATGATGCACAGGAAGAGGATGCTCTCTGGACTACAAATCACAGCTGTCACTGGGAACCAGTGTCCGAAACCCAGAGAGGCTGCAATTAGCGTGTCTTGTGTGACTTGCAGTTCTGCTAGACATTCTTGCAAACACTCTTACAAATCGCTCCAAATGTACACCCAGATTCGGGGAGGATTTGGGCATAAAAACCAATGCCAGCACACTGTTCTGAAACAGAAACTGGTAAGGAACCTTTAAAAAGAGACATCGTCAGAGAATTTATCGATTGACGGGAAGAAAAAGAGAGATGGATAATCAAGTACCAGTTGCTACATCCCCTGTCCCAGGTGAAAAATGTGAGCTTATGAAGCCTGAGCTACTGTTGATAAAGGAGGGGACTCATTTATCTTAAGCAGACACATAAAGGAAAATAAGTGAAATATGATTAGACCTACGTCAAGCATTCGGATTAAACGCCTACCGCGGCAATCCCTGCTGCTCCGTGAGCACTCCTCGCCAGTAAAGCCTGATTAAGACACTGGCCTGAGCGATATTAAAAACACATGCTGTGGGCTTCCCTGGTGGCGCCGTGGTTGAGAGTCCGCCTGCCGATGCAGGGGACACGGGTTCGTGCCCCGGTGCGGGAGGATCCCACATGCTGCGGAGCGGCTGCGCCCGTGAGCCATGGCCGCTGAGCCTGCGTGTCCGGAGCCTGTGCTCCGCAGTGGGAGAGGTCACAACAGTGAGAGGCCTGCATACCGCACAAACAAAAGCAAAAACAAAATCCACATGCTGTGAAAATCCCTTCCAAAATAGATCCTTTCACCAGGGTATACACCCTGAGGGAGGTACCTGTACTGCCTTCCCTCTATTTTCATTAGGACAAGTTGTCAGTTGTACACGACGGTGTCTTTTATGAGACTTCAAGTTATAGCTTCAAAGAGTCCAGTGCCTTTTTGATACTTGTGAGAAAGCTTTCGAGGGATAAGTTCAGAAACAGGAAGGCTAATACGTGCTGTCCCGGCACTAGAGCTGTGTTACCTATCAATTTGGCCCTTCTGTTCAACCTTTCATGTCTGAATCAGCCTTCCAAAGGATGGCAGCGGATGTATTCCTAGTCTTCCAGATATGTGGCCAGTTTCCACAATTACCCTTTACTTTAAGGAGAAGCAGCAGTCATCCAGGGGTGGTGTCTCTGGCTACTTCCCTTGCGTGCACCCCTAAGGCCTAATATTCTTCCCACGTTTCATGTACGTGTTCTCAAAACAGTGGAACAACTGAATACAGCATAGGGAATCGCTGAACGCTCAGAGAATCCTGTCTGCTCAGTCAACAAAGGCTGCACTTTTCTTTTTACTCAGAGGACTACACAAGCCAGAGCTATGAAGTACTGTGAAGAGGAAAGAGGCAGCACAAGATAGTAGAGGGTGAGGAGGGAGGGGAATGCAAATTTTCAATAGGAGGTCCAAGATGTCTCTGAGAAAAAACCCAAATGAAGTGAGGGAGCCAGCCATGGGAAGATCTGAGGATAGAGAGAATGAGACTGGCAAGTTGAGGAACACCAAGAAAGCCACTATGACTATGGTGGAGTCATACTTACCTCTACATAAGATGGAGAGAAGTAGGAACTGAATCCACACAGGTTGGAAGGGACCAGATCTTACAGAAGATGCCACTAAGGAGTCTGGATACTTATTCTTTATCTGATCAGTGCCAAAGGATGTATTAAGGAAGGAATGTTTGGGAACTTATATTTTAATTTAGATAAATTCCAACAAGACGTCCATGAAAGGACTAGACACAACTTTGATGAATTCGCTACCTCAAATTAGTTTCAAACTTTTTCTTAAAAAAGAACTTGCTGATAATAGATTCTGTGATTTTTATACAACTTAAATCATTTTTTTTCTTGGAATGTACTCCCCAGTTTCTTTGCCTAGACAAATTCAGAGATCACAGTGATAAAGACCATGAGTTTCAGAATCAGAAAGACCCACTGTTGAGTTCAGGTCCCATCACTTATTAGTCAACAGACCTTCCCTGAACTTTTTACATCCGTATAATAAGGATCACGTTATCCCTCCTTAAGGACTGTGTGTGTGTATTTGATATGCTTAATCACAGAGCCTGGAACACTGTAAAATACTCAACACCACCCTATACTGAACCATGCATCACCCAATCCCTTGGCTCCCACATCCATCCCCTCCTTCCTTCCTTTTCCTGACTGCCTTCTCTGATTTCCTATGGCAGCCACACTCTTCAACACACAATTTCACTTACTTGATTTGGTATGTTTGGAGAGGCTTGGGTAAGAGGAGGAGAAAGAGGGTCAATAATGGAGCTGCCAGTGTCGAGAGGATGGAGAATGAAGGAGACAAGGGGCAGTTATGAAGAAGCTAAAGGAGTCTGCCACTAAATTTGTCTCATACAGTTCCTAGTACAAAGTGAAGGATTAGAGCTCACCCAACATCTTGAAGCTAGTAATCCAGGAGGAAAGGAAAGGAGGAAGGATGTTTTAGGGTTTGCCAAAACTGAGTCTGCCTTCCTCTCTGGTCAAGAAAGTACTTTAATAATTTCAACTGTAAAGAATTGAATCATCAAATCTTAAGGGGCTGAAGCAGGTTAAAGGGATTTTATTTACCTGTTATTCCCTTTTAATTACCATGCCAGTATTACTCACACCCCCATCCATCCCTTAAGAAGGGTATCTTGAATAGTCCGAGCAGTTTCAGAGACCCAGAATCGGGGTAATTCTCTGGGCAAGAAGAGCAGACAGCAGAACAGATTAAAAACCCATCGCAAACCCAATCACAACCATTTTTTAAACCTCATTTGGGATAGTAGTTGTGATGGTTAATTTTATGTGTCACCTTGACTGGGCAACAGGGTGACCAGATATGTGGTCAAACACTACTCTGGGTGTGTTTGTGAGAGTGTTTCTGGATGAGATTAACATTTGAATAGGTAGACCTAGTAAAGCAGATTTCCCTCCCTAACGTGGGCAGCCCCGCTCCAATCAGTTGAAGGCCTGAATAGCACAAAAGAGCTGACTATTTCTCTAGTAAGTGGGAATTTTTCCACATTTAAACTGAAGCATGGCTCTTCTTAGATCCGGAGCCTTCTGGCCTTCGGACTGGAAGCACATTATTGGTGCTCCTGCGTTTCCAGCTTGCCAACTGCAGACCTTGAGACAGGTCAGCCTCCATAATCACATGAGCCAATTCCTTATTATCAATCTCGTTATACGTATCTATGTTCACACATCCTATTCGTCCTGTTTCTCAGGAGAATCTTGGCTAATAATAGAGAAGTGTATCCCCAAATTCAGTTTATAGAAAGATAAGTGTATCAAAAAAGCAAGTGAGCATGACTCTGAATTAAAAGAAACTTTCAAAAAGGATCCATCCACATTACATAATCTCCACAGCCACCACACACGCCCTAAAGATGTGACCACACCACGCTCTTGGAGAGACGTAAGACTTTCTTAGCCCTTGCCTGGGAACAACAGTTACCACTGTCATAGACTGTTAATCACTTCTGCTTCCCATGAGAGGGAAGCCCCATTATATAACAGTATTAAGAGTTATCAGGTACCCAGTTAGAACTTCACTTTGGCTCTCTCCCAGAGTACGATGCCAGGTTTAAGATTCTAATGTGAAAGGGAAAGAATGGGCTGTGTCACAACTACAAACAGCTTATGGTAATCTTGACCTTGATGGGAATTCTGGGCTATCACAGGTACTGGGAAATTAACCCCTTAACAGAACGTAACCTTATGGGGAATAGTTCCGTAAGAGTTTATAATTACTGCAGCCAACTAGAAGTAGGGTGCTTCCTCACGTTCTGTTTTTGTTCTATGCGCTTATAGAAGGATCTTGAGAGATTTGCCTTTATTTTATTCATGGCTCTCTCTAAGACATTTGGGTATAAGGAAGACATAGAAAAAAAGATTCACTCTTTCCTATATTCTCTACAGCCCAAGTATGTCAGAGAGGTTAACAAGCAAGAGAGCGCCTTCTCTTATACTCAAAACATGGCAGAACAAAAGAGATGCATAAAATACGAATAGAAAGAACACAGTATCTCTCAGGCCATGTTCAACAGGTATAGCAGAGGAGACATCAAGTTAACGAGAAACCATTCGTCTAAAGAGCTCTTGTTCCTCAGGAACAACAGATATATGCATTACGGTAACACTTATTGCACTTGTAAAACTCTGTATTAGGAACATGTTTTTTTCCTAAAGGTTACGTGACAGATACTCCTCATTCACTTTCCTCACACTTTCAATTCTGGCTCAAATCCAATTATTCAAGAGATATGAACTGGCCAGTGGGAACACTTCCATCAACAATTTCAGAATTAAAATCTAATTTAACCAAGATGACCCCTGGTAATTTCCAAACTCAGGTAAAAGGAACCCCTTCAACATAAACCAACTTGTGTTATTCATTCCATCCAGAGTGTGCTAGGAAAATTCTCCCACCATTTTTTATCATCTAAGCCACCATTTTTTTAAATCATATAATACCTTATAATGGGCGAGCTCTAAAAAAAAAAAAGAGTATACTGTGCCACCATAACTAATATATGTCTGAGAATGAGATCTAGTCCAGGAACATACAAAAGCCATTTCAGAGTGGTTGAATAAGAGGGAACGTGAATAGCTTGAAAAAATACACAGCCTAACAAGTAATCATGCAATGAAGATGTTAGGTTAGGGAGTAACAATATTTTCTTTCTTAACTTCAGATTTTATTTATTTTTTAACATCTTTTTTGGAGTATAATTGCTTTGCAATGGTGTGTTAGTCTCTGCTGCATAAAAAAGTGAATCAGCTATACATATACATACATCACCATATCGCCTCCCTCCTGTGTCTCCCTCCCACCCTCCCTACCCCACCCCTCTAGGTGGTCACAAAGCACTGAGCTGTTCTCCCTGTGCTATGCAGCTGCTTCCCACTAGCTATCTATTCTACATTTGGTAGTGTACACATGTCCATGTCACTCTCTCACTTCATCCCAGCTTACACTTCCCCTTCCCCATATCCTCAAGTCCATTCTCTACATCTGCATCTTTATTCCTGTCCTGCCCATAGGTTCTTCAAAACTTTTTTTTCTTTCTTTTAGATTCCACATATATGTGTTAGCATACGGTATTCGTTTTTCTGACTTACTTCACTCTGTATGACAGACTCTAGGCCCATCCACCTCACTACAAATAACTCAATTTTGTTTCTTTTTATGGCTGGGTAATATTGCATTATATATATATATGTGCATCTTCTTTAACCATTCATCTGTCGATGGACACTTAAGTTGCTTCCATGTCCCGGCTACTGTAAATAGAGCTGCAATGAACATTGCGGTGCATGTGTCTTTTTGAATTATGGTTTTCTCAGGGTATATGCCCAGTAGTGGGATTGCTGGGTCATATGGTAGTTCTATTTTTAGTTTTTTAAGGAACCTCCATACGTTCTCCATAGTGGCTGTATCAATTTACATTCCCAGCAACAGTGCAAGAGGGTTCGCTTTACTCCACAACCTCTCCAGCATTTACTATTTGTATATATATTTTTTAAATTTATTTATTTACTTATTTATTTTTGGCTGTGTTTGGTCTTCGTTTCTGTGCGAGGGCTTTCTCTAGCTGCGGCAAGCGGGGGCCACTCTACATTGTGGTGCGCGGGTCCCCCACTATCGTGGCCTCTCCTGTTGTGGACCACACGCTCCAGATGCGCAGGCTCAGCAATTGTGGCCCACGGGTCCAGCTGCTCCGCGGCATACGGGATCCTCCCAGACCAGGGTTCGAACCCACGACCCCTGCACGGGCAGGCAGATTCCCAACCACTGCACCACCAGGGAAGCCCTGTTTATACATTTTTTGATGATGGCCATTCTGACTGGTGTGAGGTGATAACTCACTGTACTTTTGATTTGCATTTCTCTAATGATTAGTGATGCTGAGCATCCCTGCATGTGTTTGTTGGCAATCTATATATCTTCTTTGGAGAAATGTCTATTGAGGTCTTTAGCCCATTTTTGGATTGCATTATTTGTTTTTTTTTGATATTGAACTGCATGAGCTGCTTGTATATTTTGGAGATTAATCCTTTGTCAGTTGCTTCATTTGCAAATATTTTCTCCCATTCTGAGGGTTGTCTTTTTGTCTTGTTTATGGTTTCCTTTGCTATGCAAAAGCTTTGAAGTTTCATTAGGCCCCATTTGTTTATTTTTGGTTTTATTTCCATTTCTCTAGGAGCTGGGTCAAAAAGGATCTTGCTGTGATTTACGTCATAGAGCATTCTGCCTATGTTTTCCTCGAAGAGTTTTACAGTGTCTGGCCTTACATTTATGCCTTTAATCCATTTTGAGTTTATTTTTGTGTATGATGTTAGGGAGTGTCCTAATTTCATTCTTTTACATGTAGCTGTCCAGTTTTCCCAGCACCACTTATTGAAGAGGCTGTCTTTTCTCCATTGTATATTCTTGCCTCCTTTATCAATGATAAGGTGACCATAGGTGCATGGGTTTACCTCTGGGCTTTCTATCCTGTTCCATTAATCTATATTTCTGTTTTGGTGCCAGTACTATACTGTGTTGATTACTGTAGCTTTGTACTATAGTCTGAAGTCAGGGAGCCTGATCCCTCAAGCTCTGTTTTTCGTTCTCAAGATTGCTTTGGCTATTCGGAGTCTTTTGTGTTTCCTTACAAATTGTGAAATTTTTTGTTCTAGTTCTGTGAAAAATGCCAGTGCTAGTTCGATAGGGATTGCATGGAATCTGTAGATTGCTTTGGGTAGTCTAGTCATTTTCACAATGTTGATTCTTCCAAAGTACATGGTATATCTCTCCATCTGTTTGTATCGTATTTAATTTTTTTCATCAGTATCTTATAGTTCTCTGCATACAGGTCTTTTGTCTCCTTAGGTAGGTTTATTCCTAGATATTTTATTCTTTTCGTTGCAGTGGTAAATGGGAGTGTTTCCTTAATTTCTCTTTCAGATTCTTCATCATTAGTGTATAGGAATGCCAGAGATTTCTGTGTATTAATTTTGTACCCTGCTACTTTACCAAATTCCTTGATTAGCTCTAGTAGTTTCTGGTAGCATCTTTAGGATTCTCTATGTATAGTATCGTGTCACCTGCAAACAGTGACAGCTTTACTTCTTCTTTTCCGATTTGGATTCCTTTTATTTCTTTTTCTTCTCTGATTGCTGTGCCTAAAACTCCCCAAAGTATGTTGAAAAATAGTGGTGAGAGTGGGCAACCTTGTCTTGTTCCTGATCTTAGAGGAAATGGTTTCAGGTTTTCACCATTGAGAATGATGTTGGCTGTGGGTTTGTCATATATGGCCTTTACTATGTTGAGGCAAGTTTCCTCTATGCCTACTCTTTGGAGGTTTTTTATCATAAATGGGTGCTGTATTTTGTCAAATGCTTTTTCTGCATCTATTGAGATGATCATATGGTTTTTCTCCTTCAATTTGTTAATATGGTGTATCACATTGATTGATTTGCGTATACTGAAGAATCCTTGCATTCCTAGGATAAATCCCACTTGATCATGGTGTATGATCCTTTTAATGTGCTGTTGGATTCTGTTTGCTAGTATTTTGTTGAGGATTTTTGTATCTATGTTCATCAGTGATATTGGCCTGTAATTGTCTTTCCTTGTGACATCTTTATCTGGTTTTGGTATCAGGGTGCTGGTGGCCTCGTAGAATGAGTTTGGGAGTGTTCCTCCTTCTGCTAAATTTTGGAGGAGTTTGAGAAGGACAGGTGTTAGCTCTTCTGTAAATGTTTGACAGAATTCCCCTGTGAAGCCATCTGGTCCTGGGCTTTTGTATGTTGGAAGATTTTTAATCACAGCTTCAATTCCATTGCTCGTGATTGATCTGTTTATATTTTCTATTTCTTCCTGGTTCAGCCTTGGAAGGTTGTGATTTTCTAAGAATTTGTCCATTTCTGCGAGGCTGTCCACTTTATTGGCGTGTAGCTGCTTGCAGTAATCTCTCATGATCCTTTGTATTTCTGCAGTGTCAGTTCTTCTCCTTTTTCATTTCTAATTCTGTTGATTTGAGTCTTCTCCCTTCTTTTCTTGATGAGTCTGGCTAGTGGTTTATCAATATTGTTTATCTCCTCACAGAATCAGCTTTTATTTTTATTGATCTTTGCTCTTGTTTCCTTGATTTCTTTTTCATTTATTTCTGATATCATCTTTATGATTTCTTTACTTCTGCTAACTTCAGGATTTTTGTGTTCTTCTTTCTCTCATTGCTTTAGCTATAAAGTTAGGTTGTCTATTTGAGATGTTTCTTGAGGTAGGATTGTATTGCTATAAACGTCCTGCTTAGAACTGCTTTTGCTGCATCCCGTAGGTTTTGGGCCATCGTGTTTTCACTGTCATCTGTTTATAGGTATTTTTTGATTTCCTCTTTGATTTCTTCAGTGATCTCTTGGTTATTTAGTAGCATATTGTTTAGCCTCCATGTGTTTGTATTTTTTACAGAATTTTTTCTGTAATTGATATCTAGTCTCATAGCATTGTGATCAGAAAAGATACTTGGTATGATTTCCATTTTCTTAAATTTACCAAGGCTTGATTTGTGACCCCAGATATGATCTATCCTGGAGAATATTCCATGAGCACTTGAGAAGAGAGTGTAATCTGCTGTTTTTGCATGGAATGCCCTAGAAATATCAAGTAAGTCCATCATGTGTAATGTGTCATTTAAAGCTTGTGTTTCCTTATTTATTTTCATTGGGGATGATCTGGCCATTGGTGAAACAGGGGTGTTGAAGTCCCCAACTATCATTGTGTTACTGTTAATTTCCCCTTTTATGGCTGTTAGCATTTGCCTTATGTATTCAGGTGCTCCTATGTTGGGTGCATAAATATTTACAATTGTTATATCTTCTTCTTGGATTGATCCCTTGATTGTTATGTAATGTCCTTCTTTGTCTCTTGTAATAGTCTTGATTTTAAAGTGTATTTTGTCTGATATGAGAATTACTACTCCAGCTTTCTTTTGATTTCCATTTGCATGGGATATCTTTTTCCATCCCCTCACTTTCAGCATATATGTGTCCGTAGGTCTTAAGTGGGTCTGTTGTAGACAGTATATATATGGATCTTGTTTTTGTATCCATTCAGCCAGTCTATGTCTTTTGGTTGGAGTATTTAATGCATTTACATTTAAGGTAGTTATCGATATGTTTGTTCCTATTACCATTTTCTTAATTGTTTTGGGTTTGTTATTGTCAGTCTTTTCCTTCTGTTGTGTTTCCTGCCTAGAGAAGTTCCTTTAGCATTTGTTGTAAAGCTGGTTTGGTGGTGCTGAATTCTCTTAGCTCTTGCTTGTCTGTAAAGCTTGTAATTTCTCTGTCAAATCTGAATGAGATCCTTGCTGGGTAGAGTAATCTCGGTTGTAGGTTTTCCCCTTTCATCACTTTAAATATGTCCTGCCATTCCCATTTGACTTGCAGAGTTTCTGCTGAAAGATCAGCTGTTAACCTTATGGTGATTCCCTTGTATGTTATTTGCCGTTTTTCCCTTGCTACCTTTAATGTTTTCTCTGTATTTAATTTTTGACAGTTTGATTAATATGTGTCTTGGCGTATTTCTCCTTGGATTTATCCTGTATGGGACTCTCTGTGCTTCCTGGACTTAATTGACTAGCTCCTTTCCCATATTAGGGAACTTTTCAACTATAATCTCTGCAAATATTTTCTCAGTCCGTTTTATTTCCTCTATTTTTCTTCTGGAACCCCTAGAATTCGAATGTTGGCGCATTTAATGTTGTCCCAGACATCTCTGAGATTTCCCTCAGTTCTTTTCATTCATTTTTCTTTATTGTGCTCTGCAGTAGTTATTTCCACTATTTTATCTTCCAGGTCACTTATCTGTTCATCTGCCTCAGTTATTCTGCTATTGATTCCTTCTATGGAAGTTTTAATTTCATATATTGTGTTGTTCATCATTGTTTGTTTGCTCTTTAATTCTTCTAGGTCCTAGGTAAATGCTTCTTCTATTTTCTCCATTCTATTTCGAAGATTTTGGATCATCTTTACTATCATTACTCTCATGTCTTTTTCAGGTAGACTGCCTATTTCCTCTTCCATTTCTTTGGTCTGGTGGGTTTTGCCCTGTCAGCCACGTGGCAGGCCGCTTGCTGTCCGTCCAATGCTTAGGCTCTTTTCACAGTGTCATATGGCTGCTCTGATGTAGAAAAGGAGCATGGAGATACCTTGGCTTCTAATATCTTGCTGGTACTTCCCAATAAGAATCTGCTTGATACTTGAGTATGCTGCTTGCTCTGTGTCAGTTACTGTTCTAAGCCTTTTGGCCTCTTGTGGGTTTGGTGGTTGGCAGTCTACCAGAGTTACTCAGTGTAGAGGTGGGCATTTATCCAAACTAACTGATGCAGGGTCAGCTCTCCAAGATCTCTGCATTGTTCGGTTGAGAAAGGAAGGTAACATTTTACACTGTCCTTTTCATTCCCAATCCAGACTCTTGTGAATATGGTTTTGAGGTGCCCATGGGTTGTTGATCCTCCTTCTCCCAGGGACAGCTATTTCCTTCTTGCTTGTGTCTTAAAACTGGGCTTGACTTTCCACCTCCCTGAGCACACAGATGCTCAGTTCCTGCATATATGGGCAGGCAGCTCCACCATCAGGTTAACTTCAGATTTTAAAATGTCTGTTTTTATGGAGCAGGGCAGTAACAACTTTAGTATCAAAAAGACTCATTCTCGTATGCCAGTTCTACTCTTTATCACCTATGTGACCTAAGGAAATTGCTTAAAATTTTGCACCTCAGTTTGCTCTTGTATAAAAAATCAAAAAGCTACCACGGTGGATGGTAGTGAGTATTTATCAAATATTTAAGTCACCTGCCATAGTAAGTGGCAAGCTGTAGATGTTTTATCAATGTTACTTCCCCTCTTTTAGTTGAAAGTAGAAAGAGGGTTTGGTCTTAACCTGCTCCATCTTTTTAGGAAAAAAAAAATCCTTCTTTATGGGTAGAGATTCTCAAGGCTAGGAGTATTTCAGATTTTCCTCTTCTTTCATAATAATGTCACGGGCTACAGAATGAGTTCTTTAATGGATTCAGACTAAAGCTCATGGACTTATATCCATTAGGTCCAGACTTGACATGTGGGACTCCCCTGACTTAGTTTCTGTATGTTGGAAAAACCTGGTTTCTGGGATGTCAATTTCAGACTAGTGGAAGTATTCACAAAGTTTCTTTCTGTTGCCATAGATTTAAGCTTTCAAATCCTGCAAAATAACATCCTGGCAGAGAAAGCCATTCTAACTGGCATCAGGTTACTCCCTCTCTCACCTGGATTTAGCTCCAAAGTCTGGGTTATAGTACTCTAAGCTCTGTCTGATGTGGGTAAAAATGTTAGTGGAGATGCCCCATAGCTGGTTCTAATCTCCTGGATGATGTCCACTTTGCAAACTTGAAATAGAGAAACACTATAATGAATAACAGCGTTTTACTGCAATTCAATACCTAGAAATGTGCTTGCTGTATCCATTATTTTTTTTTTAAAGGAAGATCAAAACCAGACATTTAAACAACCTGGTTAGCGTGGCAGGTAGAGAAGAGCTCATCTCAGTTTAAATGGATGAAGTGGCCTTCAGCTCTTATTTTGAGGGTCACAACAACATACTTTACTTGCCAGACATCATGTCTGAAGTACTGGGCTTTACAGAAGCTACTGCTCTCAGGAGAGAGGTTAAGAAATACAGAAGAAAAGGGGGAACCTGAACTTCCCTCTGGGGTTGACTACACATAGAAATGAAGCTGCAAGATTCCTATACTTCCCCCTCCTTTCAGCTGTTGGTGGGCAAAGACGAAAGAAGAGAGGTAACATGAACCACCTTTGTGAGCATCAGGAGTCTGTAAGCATTTAAGATGGGCATACTGTGTCAACTGCAATTTGTATCAATTCTCTTTCCTCAACCTCAGGGTGATCCCTTTTCCCTCACAGTCAGACATCGAACATTTGTTGTCTTCTAAAATGTCACCGGGACGATTCCTGTTAAATATCAAGCACGTATGTAAGAAAAGGAAGAATTCTGTTGAAGGCTAGTCCAAGGGCTTGGAGGCAAAGTCAGAAGAACACAACTTCACAGCAGCCACACTGGCCTTCTTGCTTGTGCTCTGAACACATCGAACAGGTTCAACCCCAAGACCTTTGTACTTGTTCCCCCTGCCTGGAATGATCTCCCCCAAACTCTTGACACTGCTGGCTTCTTCACTTCATTCAGGTCTTTCTCACACATGACATCCTTCATGAGGCCTTTCCTGACCATGCCATGCAACAGAGTACCCCTCGCTTCATCTATGCCCATGCACTGCTCAATATCTGACATTCCACTTTTATTTACTTGTGCATGACTGGTGCCCCAGCTAGATCGCAGCTCCATGGAGAGAGGGACAATGCTTTGTTTATTGTTGGAACAATGCCTGACATATAATAGGAGGTCAGTCAAATTTTTTTAAATAAATGCACGAACCCTGACAAATCACTAAAACCAAGTCATTGTGTATGAGCTGATCACAAACCCTAGGACTCCTCTCCCTCACCTTGCCTTTAAAAATGCTTTGCTGAAACCCATCAGGGAGTTTGGGACTTTTGAGCATTAGCTGTCCTGGACTCCTTGTCCTGTGCTTTACAATCAACGCTGCATTTTCTTTCACCACAACCTGGTGTCAGTAGATTGGCTTTACCGTACACGGGCGAGCGGACCCAACTTTTGGTTTGATAACCTATCTACATTTAAAACTAAAGCATTTTAGAGCAAAAGGAACATTAGAGATCACGTAAGCTAACTTAGCCATTTTAACAGAAAAAGAAATGGAGGCTAAGGCTCTGGTGTGACTTGCCCACAGTCACACAAGTAGTTACTGGCAGGACTACAGCCATGATTTAATCTCCTGACCCCTCACACAGTGCTCTTTCCACTTCACCTTTCCGTTAGTATTGAACAATACCCAAATCAGTCAGACCTTCGGAAAGTCAGTGTGGAACAGAACAATACAAAACGTCAAGCAATGAATTACAACAGGGACCTTACCTCACTCCAGAGTTGTGTTTGCAGAATCCTAAAAGTTTAGGTCATCAGAAAGAACGTCCCAGATATTTAAAAAATCTCAATATTCTTCCAATTATTTAGAATTTATTTTAGAGCCAGAAGGCCTTAGCAATCATTAGCTACAATTCTCTAATATTACAGATGATGAAATACATCACAGAGAGGTTACTTTCCCAGTATCACACAGCTGGTCAGAATGAAGACCCAATGATTTAGTAAAATAATTTTTATACTATTCTGTACAAGTGGTTGCAACTGTCTGAGAATATGTGTTCCAGGAATGCTTTGAAGAAACTCCTTATCATTCTAATCAAACCAAACGGACCTGCTAGCAGAAAACAGTACAGAGGTAGCCAAGGACACCTAGCATCCAGAAAAAGCACTCTAGAGGTGATGTCACTCTATAACAACTGAAAAACAATTCTATTTTTCATCCAACAAGTGAAATATACCTAGGTCAAAGGCAGTTCTCCAAACCAGTGTTTAATATGGGGTTCAAAGCACTGTGGGGACTTGCCTATAGTCTGACCTAGAGTAGACAACCTAACAAATTCCTGTTGGGTGGATAGATGGATAAGTGAATGAACAGAATAAATAAAAGGCCTATGGAAGGGCCAAGCGTATAGCTTTGATTCATGAAGCTGAGAGTTAAAACAAACACTGGACATGACAAAAGACCAGCACCCAAAGACCCCAAGCTAGGCACCTTCAAGAGTGCCTCCAACCCAGGGGTTCAAGTTGAATCAATGGTTCAAATAAAGAAATAAGGTTTCTAAATTAATAAAAATTTATATGGTGGGTGTGAAGGGGTTGGGGGAAGGGAACAAATGAAAATCTTGCTGGGGTAATCTAACCATCCTTCTTAGGGAATGAACAGACTGCAAAAGTTACACTTTAGACCAGGTTTTCTGAAATCACTTTAACTGGTCTCTTTAACTAGTCTCTGGCTATAGAGTTCTGGATAAATAAGCAAGCCTGTCCCAACTTTTGTGCTATTTGAATATACCTGGTAACCATCAAACCAAGACTGGAGCAAAAAGCAGTTGTGGTGTAAACTACTGTGGATGAGCCAGAAGGTTCAGAGTAGGTCAACTAGATGGTGATGTCAGGAGTGGATACTTAGACTGACTGAGACAATCCTCTAAGAATCGGTTTCCGTCAAATTCTAGAGGCCACTCACATCATACGTGGGTACAAATGTTAGTAAAACTCCAGGCCCAAACTCCATCTAGCTGTCACTGAAGGTCTGTAAAAGACTACTCAAGATACGAACACCTCCAGTCCAAGTTTTTAACAGAAATGCATTTATCCTTTTGCTCAGTGGCATCTGCAGGAAGTCAACCCTTCCCCACGCACCCTCTTTTCCTGGGAAACGCTCCTCCTATTCACCTGCACAACCCTTCTGCTAGTTCACCAGGCCCAAATGCCAGTACTCTTTCTGCCTTGTCCCCACCCTATTTAACTCCGGTGAGCACTGAAGGAACAAGAGCAGGCTTCTATGACAAGGTCTTCTGCTTACTGTTTTATGGCCCTCAACCAATGGTTCTCAACCAGGGGTGATTTTGCTCCCTAAGTGGGCAGTTGGAAATGTCTGGAAACAGTTCTGATTGTCACAATTGGAGAGAGGGGGAGCTAACAGCACTTAGTGGGCAGAGGCCAGGGCTGCTGCTAAACATACTATGATGCACAGGACAACCTCCTACAATAAAGTAGCGCTGAGGTTGAGAAACTCTGTCCTAGACCATTCAAACGTTGTAGGTCTCCATTTTCCAACTGACTAAAGGGATAATACTACCTTCTCTGCCTAACTCACTATCTTGTAGGGAAGAGAGACTGGTAACATGCATGTAAGTGTTTTGGAAAGTATTTTATAAATTTACTTTTCTTTTTATCTCTTGATACCTCTTCAAATGATACAAAGAGGATTAAAAGCACTTACAATCTCACTCATTTACAATATTATCTTTGTATTTGACTTTAGAGAGGATATGTATTCTAAAGAGAACACAGAGTTTCTTATTTACCAAAGTCTAGTGAGCAAGCATTACTGTCCCTGTTTTGAGATAAAATAATTGGCGGAAGGAACATCTGACACTTTCATCAAGAAAACAACAATGAGAGGTATAGTTACTTTGTTCACTGATTTGACAATCATTATTTGATGATAATATGTGTAAAACACAATGAAAAAATATTACCAATCCCTTACGATATACCAGACAATGAGCTAAATACTCAATATACACTGACTGCTTGTAACAACCCCTGAGGCAGGTCCCATTATTATCCACATATGTAGATGATGAAACTAAGTCTCAGAAACAAGTTATTTGCCCCAGGACAAATAACTCGTAAATGATGAAGCTGAAGTTTGAAATCAAGTGTGTCGAAGTCTAATGGCTGGACTCTTAAGCACTATGCCACACTGTGTTTGGCACTGAATGCATGTTCTAGGGGTTGGGAGTAGAAAAACAAAAAGGCAAATCAGCCACAAAGGCTGCCCTCATTAGCTAGCTGTCTCCTGGAGGAGATGAGACCTGAACATGAAGGGAGACAGAAGTAAGTGTCAAAGATGGACCAAGTTTAGAATCCAGAGTGGGATTCTAAAATTTAGAGCATAAGGCATGTGCATTCAAAGTACTGAAATCAGAACTAGGGAGAAAATAAAGCAATGGAAAGGAGGTGCCCAGGCAAAGTGGGTTCCTCAGGTGGAGAACAATGCTTGACTACTTTGAGTACTTATAGAACTGCTCTCAACTCTGACAGGTCAGTCTATACTGATTAGAGCACTGTGATGATAAGACCAGAGCCTCTGGGTCACCTCATCCATGGATAAGTTTCTTTTGCCACAATCCATGGCCATAGATTCAACCAAGGATGGCAAATGTGGTCGTGATTGATGCCACCCCTCCTCTGAAATGCAGAGCAAATGCCATAAATAGGCCATGGCACTGATTCCTGTGTTGTTGGGGAAAGCCTCAGAGTCCTTCTCAACCCTCTGCTCCAGGTCTTAATGGAGGTGATGGCATACAAAATGAAAATTATTTCATCTTTCTAGCTTTTTTTCTACCTGTATGTTATACCTCACCCACAAAATACATTTGTAGGTGGGATATAAACAGCATTAGGCAAAGCAGGGGGTCTGAACATCATGGAGGCCCTGAGACATGACAGTTAATATGAAGGTCAAAAGAGAGGTCCAAATCCTTTTAGCAGAAGGTGATTTTACATTAAATTCAACAAGAGAGTTTACTATAACAGGACTAGATTTTCCTCCAAGTTTCCTGGCAGCCATGGCAAAAAGGGAAATGCTATTAGGTATTATCATTGTCATCTTTTGAAAAAAGGGAAGGCTAGAATTAGTTACGAGACATCCTTTTTTTTTTTCCTTTGGTGGAGGGGCACACAATCACACAAGAATGTTGCTGCATAATTCTTCATGTAAGGATAATGAAGTAATGTAATATATAGGTCATGTGTTTTAGAAAAAATGATCTGTGTTGATGATAATAGAGATCAATGCAGGGTAGCTGCATTGTGACATGTGCTTTTGGCCCTGAGGAGGCCATGTATGAGACTGTATGTATGTCTCACTTCAAATTCATCCCCAACACTGGATAAAACAGCTCAAGAGCGTGCTTTTGGAAGGTGGGCCTGTAGGGTCAGGAAACATTATTTTTAAAATATTATTCATAGACTTTCTAGCACAGCCTCTTGATACCTAGCACAGTGCTCTTTCAAATGGACAAGAGTGAAGTTAATCCCTAAAGTCAATGCATAAAGAGAAATTAAGTCCAAAAAGTAAAAATACCCTTGAAAAATCTCTTAAATTGCCCATAAAATATGGAATACACAGCATTTATACAGGATGCCATACATATCTGCATAAAATTTTATGATGCTTACAGTAATGTACATTATAAAGATTACATAAGAAAGTATTAAGAACATTACTTTTTTAGAATATTCTTTTAATTTATTTATTTAGGTATCATTGAGCACATTATTCTTAATTACAAGAGAGTCTGCATGGTGGAAGTGGCGTGATTTAAAAGCACATTTGAAATAATTTCTCTGTATAGACAGGTCTAAGTCATATACGTAATCTGGAATTTTTGAATAGCCACATTACAAATTGAAAAGAAACATGGGATACTAAATTTAAGAATATTTTATTTAATCGACTATATCTGAAATACTATCATTTCATCATGTAACCTACTGTTGTTTTTTTTTTTTTTTGGTGCTAAGACTTCAAAATCTGATGTATATTTTATGTTTACAGCACATCTTGATGTAGATAAGCTATATTTCAAACTCTCCATAGCTTTACATGTGGCCCATGGTTATCATATTTACTGTTTCAGACAAGTGCAGATTTAAGCCTTTTCTACCTCTGGCATTTCTTTCAGAATTTTAATTTCTGAAAACTTCCAACAAGAACCCCAGTCACTGTGATCATTCGGGCTGCGGTGACCTGCACAATCTCTTTCACCTCACAGTACTGGAATCTAATACTTCCATCCCTTGGATTGGGTCCTGGCTCAGAGAGAGACTGATATTTCAGGCACCACAGCAGCCATGATTTCCCCAGTTCAGCATCTCATTAAAACCTCAATAGTCAGACGGCTAGGCATGGCAGTGGGAAAGGAGGAAGTTTCTACCTTCAGGGGCCTGGGACTAGATGACCTGCTCTGTGGGCTGTGTGGCTCCTGAGTCACCAGGCACAGTGGCCCCAGCAGGAGGCCCAAGCAGGTGGTATGCGGGATAAATCGAGATTAAAGAGGCAAAAGGAAGCACAGGGCCTCTTCACAGACTTGCTAGTAGAGACCAAGGGGATTAGAGAAAGCTGAACTTGGATCCCCACCCTGGGTTCTGCATCCAGGTTTGCCACTTCCCCCCAGGTGCTTTTAGGAAATACACCTCTTTAGCAGTCTTTTTAAATAACTTGACTTTGGAAGGGATCTGAACTTCACTGTAGCACCATTCCATTCTTCTTCTTCTCTAAATTCCCGTGAGGGCAGGTACTATTATTATCTCCCTCTTTTGACAGATGCAGATAAGAAAACCCCAGGCTCATGTAGATCAAGAGACACATAATAGAAGAAGTTTCAAACTACGTGACAGCAGATGTAGTTTTCTGGATGCAGGTAGTGTTTTAAATAAAACATAAAACAAAACAAAAACCAAGCCATTCAGATTGTGGGTTTCTCTGGAAAACTCGTAAGATTTAGCAAAAAGGCTCAAATTCCTAATTGATTACAATTGGCTAAAGCTGAGTAGCCATTTTCCTTTTCACGTGGTCAAGAGGCTCCAGGCTCAGGTCATCAACGTTCCCTGACCACTAACAGTCTATCCCTGACTCTCTTTATCCATTTGTTACTGGCCGGTCCTTACAGGTTTTAAAGATTAAGGCTTTAGCTTAATGCATCAGAATTTAAGAATGTGTACATTTTTTTAAGTGGAGGAAACTTTAGGCTATAGGAATAAGGGCCTCACAGTGAAATTTCAAACACCAATATTCTAGGTGAGAGAAAAATACTTATTTTTGTTATGGTTCTTCCCTTTACTTCAATACTATATCCATTATCCTAATATTCTCCCCAGCATTATGGAATCCATTCTATTATGATGTATTCGATTTGTCAAATGACCAAACCGATGCTGAAAGAGATTTAGAGATATGTTCAAAACCAGGCTCATAAGGGCTTCCCTGGTGGTGCAGTGGTTGAGAGTCCACCTGCCGATGCAGGGGACACGGGTTCGTGCCCCGGTCCGGGAAGAGCCCACATGCCGCGGAGCGGCTGGGCCCGTGAGCCATGGCCGCTGAGCCTGCGCGTCCGGAGCCTGTGCTCCGCAACGGGAGAGGCCACAACAGTGAGAGGCCCGCGTACCGCAAAAAAAACAACAAAACAACCAGGTTCATATAACACTATTAGTGGAAGGGCTGGAATTAGCTCCTAAAGCTATCTTTCTATTACTTGACAGTATTCCTCTCACCCAATTCTCAGGGAATATTGTGACATTTTACATACATAGTGTTTTGTAGGTATGGCCTTTCAAAGCAATAAAATCTTAGTGTTAATACCTAATGGGCCTCTTAAATCTTGAGCAACTTCCTTAACCTTCTCAGATTTAGCTTTCGGAATTTCCTAAAAAGCACAACTGATTTTCAGTAGTGGAAATTGCGAGGAGAGTAAAGCACCCAGCATTATTCCTGGGACAAGAGTACAGTTTCAGAAAATGTTGATTTTGTTCTCTCTCCCCTCCAATCTAGTTAACTAAATAAGCTAGTAGAGAAGTTATGGTAATAATCCACCTACCTTACCTGGTAGAAGCCGTGCAGTTTGGGTAGAACTGACTCCTCTCAGTTCCAAGGGAAGATTCTGACTGACTCAAACTGGTCAGGGTCATCTGATTCCCCTTGCATAGTGATTGGCTCATATTGGGCTTGAGAAATAAGTTGGTCCAATCAGAGTGAAGCCCAAGGTTTTTAAGCAAAGTGGGGGAGGGGAGAGAAGCTCTTTTATGCCGTAAATGTGTGGTATGCAAATGTGATGCCTGGAACAGCTGCTTCCATTTTGCTATCATGTGTGAAACCATTTGAGGAGACGCCAACTAAAGAGGACCACTGAGGGAAAAACTGAGGGAATCCCAGAAGAACGGAATCAAAATTTTAATCAAAGCCTTACTTTCTCTGGATGTTTCTATTACCTATCAGTCAAGTACATTCTCTCTAATTCCAGCAGAGTGTTGTGTACAGTTGAAAGCACTCTTAGGGTGCCTCCCTACTGACTGCCAAGAGTATTTGTGTCAGCAACTTGGCTTGCTGTTGCTTCAGCCATCCCAGTGGGGGTAGAGAAGAAGTGTCAGGCAAGATAGCTGGAAGGCTGGCCCTTCCAGCCACAGGTGCTTCTGCTAGGCCACTACACTCATCAAAACAGCAGCTGGTGGTGTCTGCTTTGGTTTCAAGTTATGGCAGCTTCATACATTTGGGTCAGAGTAGGTTACTACTTCATGGAGAGCACTGGGAAAAGCAAGAGACCAGATTCTGGCACTTAATATAATATCAGTCAGTGACCTACGAGTGGGTGGTTTGCATGAACTGTGCCTTCCACCTTCTCTAGAAGAACACAATTAGACAAAGGAAGAGGAGGAGTGAAGCCATGCCAAGACTTTTGGAAAAGCCAGGGCTGTTTCTGAGTGCCTTTTCTGTCTTGTCTATTTTTACGCCATTGTGTTGGGGTGAAAAGGGAGCTGCAGGGGTTCTTGGAGTTGTGAGCTTGAGTAAGATACTACAATGGATGTAAGCAAAAAGAGTGCATCCTCCTCAGGTCTTAGTGCTTTAAAGTCAAAGGCAGGGGTCCCCAAATCAATTGCCCAAAGAGGCTGGGTGGGTGAATTTAATGAATGAAATGGACCCACAGGTGGAAGCCTGGAGAGAGTGCAGACCCTGACAGGGACATAGCTGCTTAGCTCCATCATGCATTTTTTAAGAAGAATCTTTAAATTTGTTTTTTTTTTTTTTTTTTTTTTTTTTGCGGTACGCGGGCCTCTCACTGTTGTGGCCTCTCCCGTTGCGGAGCACAGGCTCCGGACGCGCAGGCTCAGCAGCCATGGCTCACGGGCCCAGCTGCTCCACGGCATGCGGGATCTTCCCGGACCGGGGCACGAGCCCGTGTCCCCTGCATCGGCAGGCGGACTCTCAACCACTGCGCCACCAGGGAAGCCCTAAATTTGTTTTTTTAATGTAAAATTTTATTAAACTTTTTTCTCTCTCTCTCTCCACGCTGAGAAGATCGAATAAAACACTTGAGTGGGGGGGGCGGGGATTTGACTCTCAGGCTGAAGATCATTGAGGAGCTGGCTGGATTACCAGAAAGGACTAACAGGTGGCAGCTCTTTGCTCCCAAGGATGGCAAGTGGAGAGCGACTGAGCAAGATGCGGAAGGTGGTTGGAGGACTGCAGTTCCTGTGAATGGCTTGAACACAGATACCTCAGGGGACAGGTTTCCAATGAGTGGCTACATAGATCCCTCTCAGGACTGAAACTCACCTCACTAGTCTTGGGAGCCTCCACAAAATTTCTGTGGCTGAGAGTAGCAGTGAGGGAGCGGAGCTGCCTGCACAGCTACCTGATCTCATAAGGACCTCGCTGGAAGAGGGTTGACATCACTAATGACCATCCTCAGGGCCTGTGGCTGAAGCCACCTCCTGGCTTGAGGAAGGGAGCCCACTCATATTCCTGATATACGTATGTTGCTCATCAATCTCAGTGAGGGTCCACTCATAAATTAAAGAAAGAGGTATAACAAAAATAAAGAAATCTGGTATGCCATGGAGTAGTCATAGCTGTTACGATAGAAACAGTTATTTCCACCTGATGGTTGAGATGAGGATTAAAATTGCTGTTCAACACTCAAAGTTCACAGAGATAGTAAAGGGCAACATTTACAGTTGAACCCTAGACTCCAGTCTCAAGTCTCCACTGATCCATGCTGCCTCTCCCAGCATTCCCTGTAGTTCCCCGTTTCCTATTCTTTATTCTTTTGTACACTCTCTAGATGGTGGTGGCAGTTTGATCCAGAGATTCCAAGAGCATTTGATTAAAATACTACTTTTTTCTCTACTATCTGTTAACTGTCTACAGAAATGATTATTCCAGAGAACAGTCTTTGAGAAATACTGCATTATGCAGCTAGTGACATAGAAAATATGTGATTTAAAGGTAAATTTTCACTTCCCATTTTACCTCCATTACGATTAGTTCCGTTCATTAAAAGAAAATTTAGATGAAGTGTCTATGGCTATATATATCCACATTTTTTGGTTGCTCTTAAATATTTTTAAACTGCGACCTATGAAATCCTGAGTCCAGGTATTATATAATCAGAACCACTTTCCAAAAGAGCTTTTTCAAATTGTGAAATACTATGTGCTCTAATATGTGTACCCAAATTGCTGCAAAGTTGCTTAATCTTTGGAGGTGACTGAGTGATGACACCAAAGGCCAATGCCACTGAAAGAAGCACTTTTTCCTTTTATTTCCTGAGAGAAGGGGGCCTGCCACACCATGCAAGGCAACATGGAGAAGCACTAGGTTTGGTCAGGGAAAAAAGCAGGAGTGAAGGGGTAGCCCAGGCCAGAGCCTTTATTGGGTTTTCCCTAGGAAAGATAAGGTAAAGTAGAGTAAACAGTTTAGGATTGGCTATTTGCATAATTCCAGTGGGCTTTGGGTTATAGGGGTGGCCTCAGTTTGTCTGATACCTGACTCTGTGATGCTTTCGGGCAGGGGAAATATTGAACTGGTGTGTAAGAGTCAGATAAGGAGGTGGTAGGGACTATAGACTTGGGATTGCATGTGAAAGTTGTGCTCCTAGGCAAGTTGTTGTTATATCATTATAAATGACAGTTGATCCTTGAACAACATGGGTTTGAACTGCAACTGCACCGGTCCACTTATATGTGGCTTTTTTTTTTTTTTTTCAATAAATACATACTACAGTACTACATGAGTCACCATTGTTGGGTCTGCAGAGGCAGAACCATGGGTAGGGAGGGCCGACCAGAATTATAGGCAGATGTTCAACTGTACAGGGGTTGGTGCCCCTAACTCTGGTGTCGTTCAAGGGTCTGTAAATAGCCTTGGGAGGGACAGTCTCTTCCTGGGTCTGTAAGGCCCCCAAATGTCAGACCATCAAGAATAGAGAAAATAAGAAACTATAGTTAATATCATTGGTTCTGTAATAAATGGTTGCCAAACAGACAAATACACAAATCGAAAAACACACATTTAGAAAATCATGGCCATCAGCCTGGAAGAGGCAGTTGTCAGTATCAAGGCAACAGCTAGTGAGAGATCCCTACAAAGTCCTCCTGAGATAAAGTCCCCATAACACAGGCCAAGGGCAGAGAACACTGGCACCAACAAAAATAGTACTGGTCAAGGAAGACTCTTCTCTCCTTTTCCCTCTTTTCCCTGGAATTACCGAAATGAGATTGTTTTTGTGACTTGATTTGTCCAGATGACTCATTATCTGAGAGTGACCAGAAAAGCCATGGGGCCTGCCCTACATTCATCCAAGGTCAGGGGAGACACTGGGTATACTGAGTGGGTTCTAATGGGTTATATTGCATTTGGGAGAATAACCTTGCTGTTTGATAGCATCTTATGAGTCTCACTTGCTTTGTTCAATGTACTGGCTCCACCATAGTATAACACAAAAACATATACATACTAAACAAATGCCATATTCTGTTGGTTCCATTCTACTCAATGGGGCTCAACAGTACTGAAGGATTCCTTAAAAGTAAAAACAGAATACAGAAAGAACTGAGTCCAACACACTCTCTCAAACTACTTTTCAGCTCATTAGCACTGATGATTGTATGGGTTTCCTTTCTTTTCTTTCTATTTCTTTTTTTTCTTCTTAAGTTCACTGAATTAACACTCCATGTCTAAAATTGCTGTTGCTTGCAGTTCAAGGACATTGGAAGTTCCAAAAAACCTTCTTGTAGGGCCTTAAAATATATTTCTCTAAAAAAAGAAATCCCTGCTGAGATCACAGTACTAAGATCTATTTTGGGACAAAGCTGTTACTTAGATTGGTGACACCTACTGGCCTGGATATATATTTTTAAAACAAAAGGATTTAGTTTACCTATCAGACAGTACTTGACTGGGATTCCCAGAGTCATCGTTATATGAAGCTGCCAGGATGGGTTCCTCCCTAGGGTGACAATTTTCCCCTACAACAATCCTGCTGAAGAAGTTGGGGATTTCCTATTCACTGCGTTCCAATTCCCCCATGTACAACATTTAGCCACAGAAGCATTACAATATGCCCTATTTTCTTGAAAGCATTTTTCTTTTTTTCCAGCTTAAGATATGCTTCTTTTATGCCCTAATCTCAAAATTAATTCCAACCGCCTCTCTTTAAAAGTTTTAAACTTTAACTCTCCTTATGGCCATGTTTGAGTACGATGATTACACCAGAATTTCGTTTTTCTGGATGTTAGGGGTAAGAAATAATGATTACTGCATTGTTTATCTCTTCTAATCACTCCCTTTCTCAGCTCTTCCATCACCTTTATTCTGCTTCCACTTCGGCTATGCACACCCGGTTCATATCTGGAATGCTTTCTTTTCGCTATCGTATGGATTTTATGAATTTTTCAAAGATTAACTCAAAACCATTTTTTACTGTGTTAAAATGCAAACCACAGAAATGTAACTGGAAGGTGCCAACAGATGGGCAGACCTGCATAACCCTGCAAACCCTGCGTCGTCTTCCTGTACCCCAAGTTCAAGAACCAGCCACACAGGGGACTACTTGGAAGTGATCCAGTTCCTGGACTGGTTTGCTGATAAATCCCATGGAGACCTGGGCTAGCCAAGCCTTCTCTGGCATTTAGTGACGAGGAAGAGGCCACAGCTGACTGCTGCCTTCAGGCCGCGCAAATCACAGCAAAGCAAATGGATTGCCTCTCTGCTTTCTCACGCTCACTCAGATCCCTGGGCATGTTCACCTTCAAGCCCCAGTGCATCCTACTCCAAGAAATGTGCTACCCCTTCTGCACATCTTTCTTTTCTCCTTCCTTCTGCCTTTCTCATGTTTGGCCACTTCCTCCACCAAGTGCTTCATTGCTCCTCTTTCTATGCCCCCAGCCCAATCCTCTAGGATTCAAACAGGTCTACTCATAAGTGACATACTGAGTCGGGTGCCTGAAGCTGCCAAAGAAATACACACTCTTGCAGAGGCCTTCAGGAGTTGTTTGCAGCTCTGCTATTTTGGGGACTGTTTGCTTTGTTACAGCAGGACTTGCTAAAAGTGTTGGCTTGGGGGAGGGACTGGAAGAAAATGGGAGTCACAGAGTATCTTGTCTCCTCCTATTTTCTGGATGGATTGAAGTCCTTTTGGAGAGACGGGCTAGAGGAATAAGGTGATAGAACTAGTCAGAACAGATTTCTAAATCAGATATGGGCTGCTTTGTGGCCCCTAAGAAAAAAAAAGAAGGCACAGAGCAGCAAAGAGATTTTTCTTCCTCTTCCATGTGGATTCCCAGATGTGCTCTGACCTCTTCTGATACCACCAGCCTTGGGAGAGCTCATACCCCACCATCATGCTGAAGACATGCCATGACACAGGAGGGACACCTCCAAATGGGGTTGTGGGCCAGGCAAGTCAGCTCAGTCAAGAAGGAATACAGTCGGGGCAACAGTGGCTGCAGTTGAAAGGCTGATTTGTGGGGACAAGGGAGGGAACTGTTTGTGGATGGTTAACTGATGGGGATACTGTGAAGAGAGGCTAGCTTGCAGTAATTAAGGCATAGAGAAACTGTGCCCAATATATTATTGGTATAAAAAGGAAGAAGGGGGCTTGCTGTATTCTCAGAGGCAGGTGGAACCTGGCACATTTTGCAAGTTAATGGTGTGGGAAAATCATAGCGAATAGCTATCATTTATTTAGCACTTACTGCATACCAATCACTACACTACAGTCTTTCTCTACATGCATTAGCTTGTTTCATCTTTATAACAACTCTCTAGTATCAGCACTATTATTATCATCAGTATTTTGTAGTCGGAGAAACTGACTTGGAGCAGTTTAGAAAAGTCCTGAGGTCAAATAGTTTGGAAGTACTGAAACCCTGAGACCCAGTGTGTGTATATCAAGTTAATGCTACCCTAACAGCACAATAAAACTAGGCCAAATGGACTCTGGGCACACACTGAGCATCCCTCCTTCCTTATATCCTGAGTTATGAGGTTCCCTTCCTACTCGTTACCCCAATTTTCCTTAAAAAAAATCTCAAATTGGAGAGGACACATCTCTAAACTGGTTTCTGCTTCAATCAGGACCCAAGTTAAATGTTTCCTTTCAAACCCAGCTGGCTGCTCTTTCTGTGACCACTTGGAGCAGCTCCCGCCCCACCAGAGAGCTGCTGGCAGGGCTGGGGTGGCCCATGTTCAGGACTCTCTGGCTGGCTGCTGGCAAATGCTGTGTCAAAGAAATGACACAGGCTGCCATGGCAGCGCTGAGTCCGTCCAGGATGCCTAGACGAAAGGAGTGTCTGCAGCCAGGCCTCAGGTTTAGAGCCAGGATGAGCACAAAAGCACACAGGAAAAAAAAAAAAAAAAAAAAAAAGCACACAGGGCAGCCTCCAGAGTATTTGAGGGAGATCCTGACACACGGTGCTTGCACGAGGCTGAAACATTTCCAAGAAGAGTTAGCTGGGACCACTGAATTCCACAGTGACTAGCACACAGTTTTTCCACCTTGTACTATGGACATTTGGGGCCTGAGAGTTCTTGGTGGCAGGGGCTGTGCTGTGTCCTGTACTCTGTAGGGTGTCTGGCAGCATCCCTGGCCTCAACCCACTAAACAGCTACCACGTACCGCTCCCCCATCCCTCCCCTAACTGAGATGACCAAAAATAGATTTGGACATTGCCAAATATCCCTTGGGGGACAAAATGACCCCCATGTGAGAACCAGTGCACTTTCTGATCTTGACAAAATCATGGTGTGATAGGGAGAGCTGAGTTAGATTAGAAGTCAGGAGTTGTGAGTTCCAGCCTCCATGTAGCTCTCGCTAGCTAAAAGACCCTGGGAAAGTCACTGTTGCTCTCTGGGCCTCAGTTTTCACATCTGAAAACTGAAGGAGCTGGGAAAAATCTGGGGTTGTTCCTAGAATGTGTATGAAGTTTCTAATACAAAAAAACAACAAAAAATATCTACCCACAGTTGAAAACTGGTGTCCGAAAGATTCAAACTCATCTAGTTTATTTATTTATTTATTTTTGGCGGTACGCAGGCCTCTCACTGCTGTGGCCTTTCCCGCTGCGGAGCACAGGCTCCGGACGCGCAGGCTCAGCGGCCATGGCTCACGGGCCCAGCCACTCCGTGGCATGTGGGATCCTCCCGGACCGGGGCACGAACCCGCGTCCCCTGCATCAGCAGGCAAACTCTCAACCACTGCGCCACCAGGGAAGCTGTAGTTTATTTATTAAACAGCTTATTTCTTAGCACATAGCACTCAAAGCCTTGTGGATATGACAGAAATGGTTCAAATGTGATATAGATCAGTGTTTCTTACAAGGTGGTCAGCAGACCGCTACCTGGAATGCTACTTAAAAATAGATTCCTCAGCTCAAGGCCAATTCTAATGAGTATCTACAAGATAACGCCTGAAACTCTGTAATTTAATAAAGTCCCTGGGTAATTCTTGTGCATATTAAAGTTTGAGAAGCACTGATGTAGGTGATACTCCCAAGGAATTTACCATTATTTGGACAGAAAAAAACTGTAAAAACCTAAAAACAAAAAAAACTTTAAGTAAAGGTGCTAATAAGCGCTGCGAAGTTTCTGATAAGGGGAGGAAACGGCAGAAACAGTCACTCAAATCTTCAATGAGATCTTAGTTGGGTCTTCCTAGTTGGAATTATCCAATTTAAGCACTGAGTAAGCGAAGTTCATGATACTAGATGACTTTATTTGAATCCTACCATTTCCTTTTCTTTTTTTATTACAAGAACACTTATATACAGTGAAATGCAGAGATTATAAATTTGTAATTTAACACATTTTGACAAACATACAGACACATGAAGCTACCATCTCAGTGAAAACTCTCACTCCCAAAGTCCCCTGGTTTAACTTTCAGTCAATTCCTACAAACAAACAATGTTCTGATTTCTGTCACATAGATTAGTTTTGCCTGTTCTTAAAATTCTTATAAATGGAATCATCCATTATATACTATTTTGTGTCTGGTTTCTTACACTCAACTTAGTATTTTTTTACAGTCATCTGCATTGTTATGTTTGTCAGAAGTTCGGTATTTTTTTTTTAATTACTGAGTATATAGATATACAACAATAAATCCATTCTTTTGTTGATGAATATTTGATTATTTCTGCTTTTCAGTTATTATGAAAAAGCTGCTATAAATATTATTTTAAAAGCACCTTGTGAACATGTATTTTAATTTCTCTTAGCTACTTAGAAGTAGAATTTCTGGGTATAGAGTACGAATATTTTTAACTTTATAGGAAAATACAAAACAATTCTGCTACGTGGTTGTGATATTTACATTCTCAGCACCATGTGATAGTTCTACTTACTGCATACCCTTAACAAATGGTGTAATCAATCTTTTAATTTTAGCCACCTAGGATGTGTGGGATACTATCTCATTGGTGTTCTAATTTGGATATCCCTAGTGACTAATGATGTTAAGGACCTTTCCGTGTGTTTACTGGCTATTCATAAACCTTCTTTTGTGCAACATTTATTTAAGTCTTTTACCTATGTTTTCTTGAGTTGTCTTTTATTGTTAACCGTAGCCATTCTTTATATATTATTGATATAAACCCTTTCTAAAATAAATGTATTGAAAATATTTTATCTAAGTCTCACGCTTGCTCTTTCATTTTCTTAATGGTGTCTTCTGATAGGTGGAAGTTTTTATTTTGATGGAGTCCAATTAATCATTTACTCTTGTATGTTGGGTACTTTTTATGTCCTAAGAAATCTTTACCTTTGTATGTTTTCTTCTAGAAGTTTAACAGTTTTAGCTTTTAATTTTCAGTCTATGATCCACTTCAAATTAACTTTGTGTGTACTACAAGGTAGGGACTGAAGTTACTTTTTTAAAAAAAAATAAGTTTGTTTTTTCAGTACCATTTGTAGAAAAAACTTTCTTTTCTCCAATCAAATTGCCTTGACACCCTTGTCAAAAACCTACTGACTGTTTATGTGTTGACTATATACGATTGAGTCAATTTTTTTGTTTTCTATTCTGTACTATCATTCAATTTGTCAATTGTTTTGCTAACATTATACTGTCTTGATTCTGTAGTTTTATTTCAAATTAGGTAATATGAGCTCTTCAACTTTTTTCTTTTTCAAGATTGTCTTGGCAATTCTTACTCCTATGCATTTTCATATAAATTTCAAAAATGTGTCAGTTTCTATAAACAAACACAAAAAAAGCCTGTCATTCTGATTGTGATTGCATTGAAACCACTTATCAACTTGAGGAGAAATGGAGAAATGGCATTACAATAATATTGAGTTTTCCAGTCCATGAATATGGTATATCTCTATTTAATTATGTCTTTTAAAAATCTCTCTCTTCTAAAGAATAGTCTCTCTTTCATCCCATGCAGGTCCTACTGTGTTTGTCTATCATACTGATACTCATACCTTAACAATGGGCAAGAAGTCACCCACTTAATATCACCCAATTAATTCCCTCTGAGGAATTTAAATTTGAAGAGCTGAGCTCTTCAGATTCAGTATCCAGAAAATGAGGTTTAGGGTTTTTTACTGAGCTCCCCAGAAATAATCTAGCTCCTGCATTTCTGTAGACTTAAGTTGTTAAGCTTTTCTTTTAATTTAGTAATTTACCCAATATCCTTCAAACACGTCCTTAAGTAAGGCAAACTGTTGCTTCTTACACTAGAGTAAAAAAACTCTAATGCAACATTTAACATTGCTACGGATGAACACAATTTGAATCAAATTAATCCTTATTATGATTGTTTTGAGATACTCTATGTTGGTTCATGTTCAAATGTTTTGATACAATACAAATTTGTAACTTGGCAAAAATGTCTTTTTGAGAAAATTCAGAGCAAAAGAAATGATAGAAAAAACCCTCAAAACATCAGTCACTTTATGAGTTGTATAGTAATCATTCAGTTAATTAGAGGCATAGCCTGTGGAATAAATCTTCTATTTTAATATTCTTTTCAAATAATATCCCAGAAGTGAGCTGAGAAGTTCATGGTGAGCATACAAGTATTTTCGTATTTCCTCTTTCTTACAAGGTGCTCAAGAAATAAATGAATTTGAATTTGGAGAGAGCTTGTTCACATCCAGCAAGAGGCTATTTCCCCATATACACCAATTTCTTTTCCATAGGCTCTCAGCTCCCTAGCCTGGCTTGGAAGTACTGTATGTAATTTATAGGTAACTCCCTGGTAAAAGCTGATTACTTCAGAAAATATGCCTCTCTTTATAACCAGCATACTTTCTGAATTTATTAAACCAATATGAACTTGGGAGACTCCAGAACTAGCGGCATTAGAGACCTCTGCTTGAACTGCCATGTCCCTACTTCTCTGAAAGTGTTTTTCTACAGAGCTGGCACTCACAGCATCTCTCCTTACAGCAAGTGAGTCAAGTGCTGGTTACTAGCAAATAGCTAATAGAATCACTTCTGTTTTTGCAGCTGCTTTCAGTCCCCACCAAAAGGATGTCTCTGTGTCACTTGATACTAACCCATGAAAGGACTGAACCAATTAAGAAACCAGGCATAATTATGAATTATTCTGGGGTTATGGAGAGGACTAAATGGCATAATACACATAAGCTACTCTTTAGAAAATTATCTGCAAAATGATAAATACATATTAGCTACTGCATGTTCTTTTTGTTTTACCATAACTGGGTGATCACTACCAAGAATCATTAAGGAATAAGTTATTTCACATATATTGATTTTCCCAAGTATTGAAACTCACATCTTTAATTTCATCCTTTCATGTGAAAATCAATTCTTTAGTATCTGGAAATCTCACTAAAATATATTACCATACAGTTTTGGCTATCTCCTTAAATATGGTACACTAATTTAAGGGGACAAGCTCTTGATAACTTGGATTATCATCATAAGCAATTATAATTCAGGCTACAAAAGGTGTCCTCAAAGCATATGGACTGTGTGTCAAATGACATGGCTTGTAAAGCCATTTGGGTTGTGGATCCCTCTGAGAAGCGAATAAAAGCTATGAACCTTTACTCCAGAAAAATGCACATATGGACAAAATATAAAAACGAAGAAACAAGCTCTGGTACACACAGTTTTAGGAAGATTCATGTGCTCTTATAGGTCACCACATGTCTAAGACCCCCCCCCAAAACACATGCCTCACACTAAGCAATAATGATGGTGATAAGGAGGAAGGGGATAAACCTCTACAATATGCCAGCAGTTTGCCCTATGCTAGGCAGTATGCCAAGCTTCATATGCATTACCATATTTAATATTCCCAACAGCCTTAGGAAGTATATTCCATTTATGCCCATTTTTCAGATGAGGACTCTCAAGATCAGAAAAATGTGCTAACGATTGAACAGAGGGAAGTTTTAAATTCTAGAGCCCAAAGTTTTAGTGCCTATGCCTTCTAGGCCCTCCCTTCTCTGCTGCCATTATTCCCAGGAGTGATTATTCCTACTTCTAACAGCAATTAAAATGTAACCATTCATTGAGCACCTTTTCATGTCTATCAATGATATAGGGTCTTCACACGTAAAATCTCAGTTAATCCTCTCAGTTGCCATGCACAGTGTATAAATAGGTATTTTTAACCCTACTTTGATCATCACAAAAACTGAGACTTAAATGAAAACAACCTTCCTAGCACCGTAGAGAAAATAAGTAGCAGACTCTGGATTTGGGTCCAAATTTACTCCTACTAATAGGGAAGAACAAACCTGATTCCATATTAGATCTGTTTCTTTTGCTTTAACCTTTGCGCTTTGCAGCCTGTGCTGAGTCATGCTGGCTCTGCACCTTCTGTAAAAGAATGTTGCCTATAGCCTGAAATATACAGGAGAGCCTATTCTCCTGCTCTGACCTTTACTAGTCCATTCATATAGAGATAAAAAGTTGCACAACAGAGAATAACACTTGTCTTGTTGGAGGTTTACAGGAACGTCATGACGTAACCTATGCGGACAGCTGTAAGAACAAAGGATTCCTATGCCCAAAAGTCTGCAACAACCAAGCATGCCCCTCGTCACCTTGACTTTAAAAGTGTTTTGCTGAAACCCTTTGGAGGTTTCGGGGTTTTGGGGGCAGAAGCCACCTGTCTCCTTGCATGGCCTGCAATACACCTTTCTCTGCTCCAAACTCTGACGTTTCAGTTTGTTTGGCCTCATTGTGCGTTGGGCACAGGAACTTGCATTCTGTAACACTACAGGCTATGTCTTTCTCTTTCCTCTTACTTCTAGGAGTCACTATTTTATATACACAGCCAACCAATTTAGCTATTTGTTTCCTAGGCCAAAGTTAATGAGAACTAAAGTTCTGGCTTCCGGAGACTGAAGAGGACTTTCCTCTCCAGTCATGTACAGACCTTTAATGCATGGGGTCATGCCCACCCCTTCAGGGGCTCACAGTTCTTTGTACTGAGCTGAGGCTTAGTCTTTGGGAAGATCTTTTTGCTCCCCCTACATAATTATTAAATATCATCTGTCTTTAGGCAACTGCCTGATTGGGCCCAGGAATCACAGGGAGAGACCTTCTACAGCTTCAAATTTCAACTCAGAGTTGCGGAGCATAACTAGGTACATTGCCACGTGCAATTTCTGTTTATGGATTTGTGTAATACACATGTTGATCCTCCACAGAGATTGTTTGCTTTATGAGTGTTTCATTTTTCCATACAAGGTGGTCTCTGAGAACATCAAGGTGTGACCACAGCATTCTGTTATCTCATGCTTGACTTCTTTTTTTTAAATTTTTATTTATTTATTTATTTTTTGGTACGCGGGCCTCTCACTGCTGTGGCCTCTCCCGTTGTGGAGCACAGGCTCTGGACGCGCAGACTCAGCGGCCATGGCTCACGGGCCCAGCCGCTCCATGGCATGTGGGATCTTCCCGGACCGGGGCACGAACCCGCGTCCCCTGCATCGGCAGGCGGACTCTCAACCACTGCGCCACCAGGGAAGCCGGACTTATTTCTTTCGTACAGTGCAGAAAAATGTGATGACTTGTTCTCATGAGATGAATCCTGAATAACTGAGACTTTAAGGGGTTCTTCTGTTTGGCTATCTGGAATACCCCAAAGGCTATCACTTATCTCTTCTCCCTCTTGTTCACATTCTCTAAGGGATGGTTTATGGAAAAGTCAGTGCATAAAATTAAAATTCATTTCAATAACAGCAATAATTATTAGTTTAAGTCAGGAGTCAATAAACTAAGGCCTAGGAACCAAATCCAGCCTGCTGCCTGTTGTAAATAAAGTTTTATTGGCGTATAGCCATGCCCATTGGTATATATGTTATCTATGAATGCTTTCACAATATAGTAGCAGATTCAAGCAGTTACAAAAAAACAGACCACCTTGGCCTGCAGAACTTAAAACATTTATTATCTGGCTCTAGGCAGAAAACATGTGCCAACCCCCAACATGCTTCCCAGTGTCAGTCACTGTGCTAAGTGGTTTATATACACTAGGGTCCATTGTGACTTTGTGGCGTCCTAGGCACTTTTGCCTTTGTTGCCCCTTTTTTCATAAAAAGCATTCAAAATTATACTTGATGACTGCATTGTTATGAACATAAACATATTAAAATATCTTCTCTGGCTTTAAATTTCATTTTTTCTTCTCATTTTAAAAGAAATTAAAATATTCTTATGGCGCTCCAAAGTATCACAGGCACCACACCGACTGGAAGGAAATCAGCAGCGCTGCCTACATCATAAGATTTATACTCCTCAGCAGCCCCTCTTCCAAACAGGAGGAAACCAAATCTTACAGCATCTGAAGTTCTTCATGTAAGACCACACAGCTAGTGAGATCCCAGACGCAGGTCCTGCCTGGCCCAGGAGGGTTAACTCTTAACCAAACTCTTAATTTGCCATACATTTTCTCTGTCTTGCCTCATCCTGAAGTGACTGTGGGAAGAGTTAGGTAAATGACTCCAGAACCACCAGAAATGAAAGAAAAGCTTTTCCATGAAAGCACTCAGGCTAACTGACTGCCTTATGGTCCTCATTATTCTTAAAGCTAGTAGGCAGTTTAATTAGTGTTTGTCAAGTGTTCTGAAAATAACTAGTTGTGGACAAGGGTAAAATATATTTATTTCTTGGAATGTTTTCTCTCCCTAGAGTCTTTACCAAGAGTCTAGATGAAATGACTGACTTTGTCATTTACTCCTCTCTTGTAGTTCCCCACCCAGTTAAGGAAACACTGAATTTTTTTACTTGTATCTGTTCACTAAAATATATGACTTGGCGGTTTCACTCTCAGAAAATATTGAAAAATAATTTAAGCTGCCTTCCTGTGTTATCTACAACTTGTGTAGGACATTGCTGGCTGCAGAAAAAGCTCGGGAGGCTGCACAGAAATGAGAGATTGGAAAGACATTGTCCCAAAGTGAAAGGAGTAAGTATATTACTTTCTTTTTCTTTACAAACACACACAAACTAAGAGCTTCTGAAACAAAAAGAAAATGTCGCTTAGCATGCAAGCCTGAGCATTTAGAGGGGCAAGTACAAGGGACTGACCACCTGCTGTAGAAAGTGTTAGGGCTCAGCCAGTCTTGTCACTGCAAACACTAACCAGTATCTGAGTGCCATCATCTCAAGGATCCCAGAAATGTCCTCTCCCCAGAATCCCTCTCCATCCAACTTCTCTGAATTATTTGTTTTTGGATCAAGGCTTTGAACTGATTATATTGGTGCCAGCTTGAGGGTAAGGTTGTGAGAGTATGGGTCAGGTCACAGCTAACTTTTTTTTTTTTCGGTACGCGGGCCTCTCACTGTTGTGGCCTCTCCCGTTGCAGAGCACAGGCTCCGGACATGCAGGCTCAGCGACCATGGCTCACGGGACCAGCCGCTCCGCGGCATGTGGGATCCTCCCGGACCGGGGCACGAACCCGCGTCCCCTGCATCGGCAGGCGGACTCTCAACCACTGTGCCACCAGGGAAACCCACAGTTAACTTTTGATGTGGGTTATAGAGAGAAAGAAGAGAGAGCAATCTTAGAGATATGGGACAAATGGGAAAGGTGAAGAGATGCTCATGGAGCCCTCTGGGGGAAAATAGCTTGAACACTTCATGACTCAGGGAATAAGAGTTACAGAAGGAAAGATGGCAACATAGTGTACGTTTGTATTTAAGGAAATGTCTAGACATAAAATTTCCCAGTTTCACAATGTTCCTATGAATGTTACCACCACTAATTGTAGCAAGTTGCCTCCCAAGTTTTTCCTAAGTTGACATGCTGCATCAATTCCTTCCACTAGGATACAGAAGTATCCTTTACTGTCTCCATTCTCAAAATACGTTAGGTAGACCAGCAGTATCAGCATCACCTGGCTCCAACCCAGACCTACTGAATTAGCATCTGCATTTTCACTGGCTCTCCAGTGACTGACATACACCTTACAGTTTGGGAAGCACTGTCTAAGGACACACTTGAAGCACTGACCTGTTAAAAGGTAGGTGGGGGCTTCCTTGGTGGCGCAGTGGTTGAGAGTCCACCTGCCGATGCAGGGGACACGGGTTCGTGCCCCGGTCCGGGAAGATCCCACGTGCCGCGGAGCGGCTGGGTCCGTGAGCCATGGCCATTGAGCCTGCGCGTCCGGAGCCTGTGCTCCGCAACGGGAGAGGCCACAACAGTGAGAAGCCCGCGTACCACCAAAAAAAAAAAAAAAAACAAAGGTGGGTGATTTCCTAGAGAGGATCCTACAGGTAGTAACCCTGACTCCTTCTGATAAACATATCGCTTCCTGGTCACAGCACTGTGGGTGAGCACCCAGTAACATCCAATTTATTCTCAAGTTGCAGCTAAGATACTGGAGACTCTGCTTTAAATACAGCTCAACAAATGTAAAATGTGCAGAATGACCTTTTCCCACATAGCATTTCAGTTCAACTGCAGAAAAATGCTATAATTAATGTTAGAGCCAGGGAATTGTTGGAACTTTGACTTTAAAAAAATCAATAGCAATACAAAGGACTTTAATTATTTGGGGGCCAAAACACCTCTGCTATACTCTGCCTACTCCTAAATGTCGTTACATTATTTGACAAATATAACATGGAACATTCATGAACTGTGATGTGCTGTACAAGCCCTGCTTGCTCAGTGGGAAAAGATAGCTGGGGGAGGAATTAAAGCATTATTCCCAGTTTGCTTCTAAAAAAAGGGATCTGGTTAATCAAGTACTCCTTCCTGCCACTGCTTTGATTTCTACAAGAGTATTTAAGAATGCAACCAAGAAAAAATTCCCT
Organism: Phocoena phocoena; assembly: GCF_963924675.1. Taxonomy (NCBI): domain Eukaryota; kingdom Metazoa; phylum Chordata; class Mammalia; order Artiodactyla; family Phocoenidae; genus Phocoena; species Phocoena phocoena. The sequence goes on along the minus strand of NC_089221.1, from coordinate 132,928,998 downwards.
ATATTTCTGTATATGTCTATTCTCAAAATGCTTTTGTGTATAAAATGGTGGTTGGGAACATAGATTCAAATCTGGTTCTTCCACTTACCAGTCGTACGATCTGGGGGAAACTATACCAATTTTCTTAGTTATTTTAAATAAGACTACGTATAAAGTGTTTAGCGCAGTACCTAGCACATAATCAGGGTAGCTAAAATTTACCTACCATCACCATCCCCTGCTAAGCAGTGTTTATGACACTCATTTTGGGTGGAGGAAGTGAAACAGACAAGTTGAATGACTCATGTAAGGTCACGTGCTTTGGGGATGTGGAAAACAAAGATCTCATTTCTTCCTTGTTGTTCCCTCTAGTAAACACTCCACTGACCTCAATGCAAACCACACCATCTCCATGCAAACGCATCCCAAGAAATATACAGTTCAGGTGAAAAATTATACCTCAAAGCCTAATGGTCATTGACCCTTATTACAAATTGGTCATTTGCTAGAGAACCAAGAACTGTATATCGGCCCCTCAAGAGAACTTCCTTGGGAAAAGTTAACACCTTTTCTTTGCTGCTGTTAATCATGTGTTACTCTGATGATTCCCAGGGATGGTCACATTTTTCCAAAGTGCGAATCTTTCCAAGTATACGGAAGCATTTGAAAGAAGAGAGAATGGGCTTACTTCAAGGCTAATTTTTCTCAAAAATAATAAACTCTTGATGAATCAGGATATAATTAATCAGAATTCATATTAATCAAAATTGTCTATTCTGAACAATTCTGCATAAGCTCATAGCCTAAAAGTTACATTATAGCCTTCTTTCCTTTGAGAATATTACTGTAAAAATAAAGAAAAGGGTCTATATTCTGAACACTTGTGTTTTATTCATCAAAAATTCCTCACTACTGTCTCTGCTGCCACCCCTACACCCAGCCACTCAAAGTCCACTTAATCTCCCTTTATGCAGAATTCTAACAAGCATAGTTATCTGATTTCTAAACACAGTGGAAAAGATACTACATTAGAATTAAAGGGACCAAAATTGTATCTGCCCGTCTCAAATTCAGTAAACTTAATTCATTTCCTCTCTTTGGGTCTTGATTTTCCTAACAGTAACTAAGGATGGTTAAACTAAATAATCTCCGTGGTTTCTTTCAATTCTGAAGTTAGGTAATCCTATGAATTTCAGCATCTTAAGTAGGGTAGGAAAGAGAGCAGATAAAGGGAAAATATACACATACACAGTCTAAGTTAACTCTGAAATTTTTTTCTTAATTGTCCCTTAAAGCCAGGAGCTGGACTCTCAGAAATATAAAAGTTTAGAATTGGCTTGTTTTATTTCTATCTGCATTCTGGCTGTATCCATGGGAGTACAAGGGGCAAGGTCTCATTTGAACACGGGGAAGAATATAGAACATTTGGTCATTTCCCTCTTCTCACCCCCTCCTCTCACAACCCTGTCTCTCTCCCTCTGTGGCATATAATTGAACATGGCTATATAAAATTTATGCATGACACTATTCTATTATATGCAGCTTTTCATATATTTCGTCCTTCACCCATAGTCTACCCATGGCTTACATCTGTAATATCTGTAAAATCTATATAGGTAGGAAGCTCTAGGTCTCAAGGTATGATTAGGGTTTAAACATTCTTGATTTAGCATAGAGCTCTAAGGACAATGCAAAATTGATTTATCCAGGAATGAAGGAGATAAAAAGTGCACTTGGTCAATCACAAAGGCTATTTTCAAAAGAAGAAAGTCAAATGAGTAAGTGTAGGATTCCCACTCCATGACTCCCTCCCAAAGGTTTATTGCTCCTTGAGTAATATTGCCATAAAGCTCTTGAGATTTAATTGTTTGAAATAAGATTGTGAAAATTAACTTCAGAGTAGTGTCCTTGTCTTTCCTGGGGCATCAGAGGGCAAAGGACCAAGAAAAAAAGAGTGAAAACATATGACAAAAATAAATTCCTAACAATATCTCATATATGAAAAATAATTTGTAGGATGGAGGCTTTCTTTCCTAAGAAAATTGGATTGGATTTCATTACAGCTGTCTTGGTCAAAAATTAAAATTGTTTTCTTTTAGCTGGTTGGTTGTCCTATTAAAGTTTACTCTCATTTAATAGTAATAGAAAGCTCTTCTTATTTTCTTTCTTCCAGAATTTCTAGTAATGCTATCCTGTTACAGAAACTCCTATGAGAATTGGATGTTCACTTTGACATTTGTTGGGTTAACTAGACAAGAAAGACCAGATACATCAAATTACCTAATAATATGTAATTTTTCTTTACTATTAAAATATGTTTTTGAGAATGCAATGCACATGCTATTTATTCTGACATTTTCATACGCTTCTTAGAACTGACATTATGAAGTGGAATAGCTGTCATAAGAAATGAATAATCTGGAGACTGGCAAAATCTCACATTGAAAGGTAAAAGCCTAGTTAAAAAACAAACAGAGAAACAAAAAAACCCACCTGTTTTTGTGAGTCCTTCCCAAACTATGCCCTGGAAACACTTTCTCTATGAGATGCTCTGGAAAAATAAAATCTGTATCTCTATATATCTACCCACCTACCTACCTACCTATTACTCATCCTCCTACCTATCTATCTGTTTATATATTTGTGTGTAAATATCCAACACATTTAATTAATTTCCTTCTTTCTGTGGCCAGATCATCTTGGGAAATGCTATGTACTCTATTAACTTCTTAGAGAATGACAAAGCTATGGTAGTTTGCTCAAGATTCTGAGAAGCCTGTAATCAAAAAGTAATCAGTTTAATTTTATTTATCCCAGTGTTTATGAAAACTTATTTGGCTAGGGAACTCCTTTTCATAAGCCATCTTTTAACATCCTATAGAGCACACTGCAGGAAGTGCTATCATGAACTACTTCTTAATTTGAAATCTGGGGCTGTGGTGTCCTTGACTGAGCAATCCTTTGGCTTAATCATTTCAAACTATGGAATGAACAGACTTAGAGATAATAATCCCCAGAACAGCTATTCACTCATTCAGTAATACTGTCCCCACACATTCTGGTTAAGACTCTCCACACCATACCCTTCTGATCTGTATGTGGCATGTATTATTGAGACTGTACCCCTTACCTTTCCCATTCTTCAGAGTCCTGGTCATATCCCATTTCTTCTGTGAATTCTATTGCAATGCCTATGATCGAATGGATCTTTCCCTTCTTTGAGCTCCAAAAGCATTTAGGATCTCCACAATTATGAAAATGATTTCTAAATATTTTAATATGTCTGGGTCTTGATTTGATGCCTAATTTTTTTAAGCTCTTACAAGGCAGGGACTCTATTTCCTATATTTCAGACTCATAGCCCTAATGTGGTCTTGGTCCAATAAATCATTGTCCACTTGACTTACGCAGCAACACTGTACTCTTATAACTTATGTCATCCCGGACTGCCCCGCAGATGAGAGCAGGTGTCCCCTCCTTGAAATGCAGCAATCAACACTGCATTTCCTAGTCCGTATTTATAAACAGGAAATTAACTGCCTTCCATCATTGTCCTAACTGACCTTCAGCTTAGGCTTGAAAAGAAAGACCTCAGTAAAATAAGAGGCTTTACTGATGGTATCAATCCATTAGTGGTGCCTTTGGTTTCATTATAATGGTGCCATAGGCAATAAAGAAACATATTTCGATAGTCTGGGTGGTAGGGGTCAGTTCAGCATCTCTAAAAAAGGTTCCCATGTAAATGAGCAGGGAAACTTTCAGGCCAACACTTATTTCTTGCTTGAGTTCAAATCTCCAGGGAACACAAAAAAGCAATCCAAGCTAACTTGTGAGGGAAACAGAAGTAGCTAAATGTCTACAATTGGACTTAGGCCTTTCCAAATCAGTTTAGTTAACCCTGGAAAATTGCCTCACTAAAAAAAAAAGCTGTCAACATGTTAACCGGCCTTTTCTAATTCTCAATGTACTGATAGAGCATTAAATGCATTATATCTACTTCTTTAAGTCTCTAAGTACTTATCACCTTGTTAATTAATATTAACGAACAGTTCTTTAGAACAGACATTGCTAGGAGAAGACATGAAAAATATAAGATCTTTATAGAAACACAAAGGGCTCTTAGTTTCTTTTTCTGCAAAATGGAACCATGGAGCTAGAGGTTTCTGAGACTCAGGGAAGCTAAACAATCCCTCCAAGGACACACAGGCGAAATGGGAAAGAGCTGCCACTTCTCTTGACTCTCACTTAGCTCAATGTTTCTTAAATTAAGAGACGACATTTTTAAACAAACTCTCCAAGTGATTCTCATGCACATGGAGGTTTGAGAACATTACTTTAAGGAATGAGAATGATGACGAGAGTAAAACAGACTATAAACTCTCCAATTAGTAAGCTTTCTTCTAGAAAATAGAACACTTGGGCGCAGGAAACTTGTCTTCTGTCTATATGTTCAAGCATTCAGAATAGTGTGAGACATATAATCTGTAAACAATTATATACATATGAAATGGTGGACAGGAGAAAGGGAGAACAGGAAGACAGGAGGGAGAGAGACAGGGAAAAAAAGAGTATTTCATTCAGAGTGCTTGGACAGGTTCATTTTTTTTTTTTTCTTGAGTGTAGCATCCAATCACGAATCCTCTCCACTTTTATATGCTACCTTTTGAATGGAAAAATAAGGTAATCTCAATATTTTTTAAAAGAGTTTTATTATTCAGGTTGAATACCATCAAAAAAAAAAAAAAGCCACTACCTTTAGCCTCTAATAATCTCCTACTAAAATCAGTATCTTCCTAAGTGGTTTCAAGGTTTGAGGGAAAGGAAGAAACTAAAATTTACTGAAAACCTACTATGTGCCCATCACAGAGTTAAACCCTTTACATAGGCTCTCTCGTGTTATATTCAAAATACCCTTCAGGAGAAACCACCATCGTCTCTATCTTACAAGTGAAGGTGATAAAGATGATGATGGTAATGATGATGATGACTGAACTCTTCAAAGGTAACTGGGTTTATCCTTTATGTAAGTCATCTCATTTAATTCATACAACATCTGCCTGAAGGTAAAATTTAAGTTACATATTATAAGTAAAAACCTGAGGATTAGAGATAATAATCAAAGCGCCAAAGGTCAACCAGCTAGGCTGTAGAAGAGCCTGGAATGAATTCAAGGTCTAACTCCATCACTTGAACACACATACCCCAAATGAGAAAACAAGGTTAGAGGGGTTCAGTGGCCTCTTATCTCCCAAGCTTCCAAATGGGGAAGGCAAGTCTCCCAAACAACCATGAATAGGGCATGAGGGACATTTACGCTTTCCTTTCCTTACCCAAGAGACTCATAAGGAAAGGATTCTGCTTTCGAATCTTCTGAGGTTACTCTGTGCGCAAGGCTCAGACACCACTGGGCAGGCAGCTTTAAAGACATGACAGTGGGGTTAAAATAGAAAGAATTTTAGTTTGCTTCTGTGTTTTTCTTAGTGTGAGCCAAAAACAATGGTATAAATTTTGTGCCCAAGTGAATACCCCAACATACCCAAAGGTCCCATTTAGGGACATGATATTTGATGCATTTTTAAATAATGTGTCAAATATTTACTTTTGTTCTTTTCATTGAAATGATTTCTTATTAAGCTTTTTAAAGTTGTAAAAGAAATTAAAATTTCTGTGTATAAAATTCTGTGTATATATTGCATGTTTAATCAGTAAATGTCAAGCCAGCATTTTATACATGCCAGATATTATTTTTAGGGGACCAAAGGTATAACAATAGTGACTAACTTGAAGAAACAGAGCAGATTTTTTTTTAAAAGGCTATTTTCAGAACTATTTGTATGAATAAAGAAAAATAAGCTGTCCATATTGAAATCTTTACTCTTTATAATAAATACAGCTTCTGAAGAGAGTATAATAGTTAAACACAGATTTTGCACACATGGGAAAGCAAATAAGAAAGTTAGCAGAGGGCTTCCCTGGTGGCACAATGGTTAAGAATCTGCCTGCCAATGCAGATTGGGGACATGGGTTTGAGCCCTGGTCTGGGAAGATCCCATATGCTGTGGAGCAACTAAGCCCATGCGCCACAACTACTGAGCCTGCGCTCTAGAGCCCATGAGCCACAACTACTGAGTCCACGTGCCATAACTACTGAAGCCTGTGTGCCTAGAGCTCGTGCTCTGCAACAAGAGAAGCCACTGCAATGAGAAGCCTGCGCACCACAACGAAGGGCAGCCCCCGCTCACCACAACTAGAGAAAAGCTTGCACCCAGCAACGAAGACCCAACGGAGCTGAAAATAAAATAAATAAATTTAAAAAACCAAAAACATAATTCTCAAAAAAAAAAAACAAGTTAGCAGAACAAATGTGCTTTTGGTCTGTGTTCCAGTCAAATGTCGATAACTAAACGACACCCAAAGCCAGAAACTAAAAATATTTCCTCTGGCAGAGGCTTCTTCAGTCAAGATATGTTCACTGAATCCAAATTACTTTTGGATTAATATAATTTCTTATTACAATATATAAAATACAATTTTGTCTATATTCTAACCAACAAAGCAAACATAATTACTAAAAGTGTTTTCATTCAAAATTTGAATTAATGGGGGCTTCCCTGGTGGCGCAGTGGTTGAGAGTCCGCCTGCCAATGCAGAGGACGCGGGTTCGTGCCCCGGTCCGGGAGGATCCCACATGCCGCGGAGCGGCTGGGCCCGTGAGCCATGGCCGCTGGGCCTGTGCGTCCGGAGCCTGTGCTCCGCAACGGGAGAGGCCGCGGCAGTGAGAGGCCCGCGTACCCCCCCCAAAAAAAAAAAAAAAAAAATTTGAATTAATGAATGAAACTTGCCAAGTGTACTCATTTCCCAGGGCTGTCTTAGGTAAGACAGTAAGGGAAAATAAGGTACAATAAGAAAGTAAGGGAAACTGGATGCCTAAAAACAACAGAAATGTATTATTTCGACATTGTGGGGTGGGGGGTGGGGGTGGCTAGAAGTCCAAAATCAAGGTGTGATCAGGACCCTGCTCCCTCTGAAACCTCTAGGGGAGAACCCTTCCTTGCCTCTTCTGGCTTCCTGTAACCCTAGGATCTCTCTTTTGCTTAACAGTTCATTCCTCAATTTATTTCCTTTTGCATTTTACACTTCAGCAGCAAAGAGGGACCCTGCTGCACCTTTCACACTTTGCATGGAAATCTCTGCACCTAAATATCTAAGTTCGTCCCCTGTATGTTCTCCTCTCCTCCCAACAGCAGAACATAACTCAGAAACGTTCTCTGCCACTTTTGACAAGGATCATCTTTCCTCCAGGGCCCAGTAACTTGTCCCTCATTTCTAAGACCTTACCAGATGCACCTTCAATGTTCACGTTTCTAGCAACATTCTGCTCCTGATAATGCAGGTATTCCCTAGGACAAGAGAAACTTTCTCTGCAGCTCCTCTCTCTTCCTTCTGAGCCCTCACCAGAATCGCCTTTAATACCCATATGACTATGAACAATCTCTTCAACGCAGTCTAGGCTTGTTCTATCAAGTGCCTCAAAACTCTTGCAGCTTCTATTCCTTACCTGATTTCAAAGCCACTTCTGCAGTTTTACATATTTGTAGCTCCACTTTCTGGGACCAAATATGTATTAGTTTCATAGGGCTGCCAGAGTTTGCTCTGTTGCACCTCTATAAACAGGGTGGCTAAGAACAACAGAGATTTGCACAGTTCTAGAGACTAGAAGTCCAATATAAAGTGTCACCAGGGCTGTGCTCCCTCTGAAACTCAGTAGAATCTTTCTCTGCTTCTGGTGGTGGGCCTAACCCTTGGCACTCCCTGACCTCCGGTTGCATCGGTCTAATCTCTGCCTCTGTTGTCACATGGCATTCTCCCTGTGCACCTCTGTCATCATACAGCATACTTCTCTTCTTAAAAGGACACAAGCTTGAGCACCCTTGGCCCCACCATGACCACACCCTGGCCGAATTCAGATATTCAGACTCCACCTTTACTTTCACCTACATTCACAGCCCCAAAAGATGGGCATATCTAAGCTAGCATGAAGAGGACCTTCAACATGGCGGAGAAGTAAGACGTGGAGATCACATTCCTCCCCACAAATACATCAAAAATACATCTACATGTGGAACAACTCCCATAAAACACTTACTGAAGACTGGCAGAAAACTCAGACTTCCCGAAAGCTGTGTGGCTGACAGGGTCTTGGTGCTCTGGGCAGGTGTCAGGCCTGAGCCTCTGAGGTAGGAGAGCCGAGTTCAGGACATTGGACCACCAGAGACCTCTTGGCCCCATGTAATATCAACCAGCAAGAGCTCTCCCAGAGATCTCTGTCTCAAAGCTAAGACCCAGCTCCACTCAAAGACCAGCAGCCTTCAGTGCTGGACACCCCATGCCAAACAACTAGCAAGACAGGAACACACACCCATAAGCAGAGAGGCTGCCTAGAATAATAATAAGTTCACAGATGCCTCAAAACACCCCACCAGACATGGTCCTGCCCACCAGAAAGACAAGATCCAGCCTCAACCACCAGAACACAGGCACCAATCCACTCTACAAGGAAGCCTACACAAGCCACTGAACCAATCTTACCCACTGAGGGCAAACACCAAAAACAATGGGAACTACGAACCTGCAGCCTACAAAACAGACTGCAAACACAGTAAGTTAAGCAAAACGGGAAGACAGAGAAATACGCAGCAGATGAATAAGCAAAGTAAAAACCCACCAGACCAAACAAATGAAGAGGAAATAGGCTGTCTACCTGAAAAAGAATTCAGAACGATAGTAAAGATGATCCAGAATTTTCAAAATAGAATGGAGAAAATATAAGGAACGTTTAACAACAACACAGAAGAACTAAAGACCAAACAAACAATGATGCACAAAACAATAACTGAAATTAAAAATTCTCTACAAGGAATCAATAGCAGAATAACTGAAGCAAAAGAACACATAAGTGACCTGAAAGAGAAAATAGTGGAAATAACTACCACAGAGCAGAATAAAGATAAAAGAATGAAAAGAATTGAGGATAGTCTCAGAGACCTCTGGGACAATATTAAATGCACCAACATTCGAATTATAGGGGTCCCAGAAGAAGAGAAAAAGAAAGGGACTGAGAAAACACTTGAAGAGATGATAGTTGAAAATTTTCCTAATATGCGTAAGGAAATAGTCAATCAACTCCAGGAAGCACAGAGAGTCCCACAGAGGATAAATCCAAGGAGAAACATGCCAAGACACATATTAAGCAAACTATCAAAAATTAAATAAAAAGAAAACATATTAAAAGCAGCAAGGGAAAAGCAACAAATAACATACAAGGGAATCCCCGTAAGGTTAACAGCTGATCTTTCAGCAGAAACCCTGCAAGTCAAAAGGGAGTGGCAGGACATATTTAAAGTGATGAAAGGGAAAAACCTACAACCAAGATTATTCTACCCAGCAAGGATCTCATTCAGATTCAATGGGGAAATTAAAACCTTTACAATCAAATGTTAAGAGAATTCACCACCTCCAAACCAGCTTTACCACAAATGCTAAAGGTATTTCTCTAGGCAGGAAACACAAGACAAGGAAAAGACCTACAAAAACAAACCCAAGACAATTAAGAAAATAGTAATAGGAGCATATCGATAATTACCTTAAATGTAAATGTATTAAATGCTCCCACCAAAAGACAGAGACTGGCTGAATGGATATAAAAACAAGACCTGTATATATGCTGTCTACAAGAGACCCACTTCAGACCTAGGGACACATACAGACTGAAAGTGAGGGGAGGGAAAAAGATATTCCATGCAAATGGAAATCAAAAGTTAACTGGAGTAGCAATTCTCATATCAGACAAAATAGACTTTAAAATAAAGACTATGACAAGAGACAAAGAAGGATACGATATAATGATTAAGGAGTCAATCCAAGAAGAAGATAGAACAATGGTAAATATTTATTCACCAACATAATACATAAGGAAAATGCTAACAGCCATAAAAGGGGAAATCGACAGTAACACAATCATAGTAGCGGACTTCAACAACCTACTTTCACCAATGGACAGATCCTCCACAATGAAAATAAATAAGGAAACACAAGCTTTAAATGACACATTAAACAAGATGGACTTAAATGATATTTATAGGACATTCCATCCGAAAAACAACAGAATACACTCTCTTCTCAAGTGCTCATGGAACATTCTCCAGGATAGATCATATCTTGGGTCACAAATCAAGCCTTGGTAAATTAAAAAAAACTGAAATCATATGAAGTATCTCTTCTGACCACAAACCTATGAGACTAGATATCAATTACAGGAAAAAAACTGTAAAAAATACAAACACATGGATGCTAAACAATATGCTACTAAATAACCAAGAGATCACTGAAGAAATCAAAAAGGAAATAAAAAATACCTAGAAACAAATGACAATGAAAACATGACAATCCAAATCCTATGGGATACAGCAAAAGCAGTTCTAAAAGGGAAGTTTATAGCAATACAATCCTACCTCAAGAAACAAGAAACACCTCAAATAAACAACCTAACCCTACACCTAAAGCAATTAGAGAAAGAAGAACAAAGAAACCCCAAAGTTAACAGCAGGAAAGAAATCATGAAAATCAGATCAGAAATAAATGAAAAAGAAATGAAGGAAACGATAGCAAACATCAATAAAACTAAAAGCTGGTTCTTTGAGAAGATAAACAAAATTGATAACTCATTAGCCAGACTCATCAAGAAAAAAAGGGCGAAGACTCAAAGCAACAGAATTACACATGAAAAAGGAGAAGTAACAAATGACACTGCAGAAATACAAAGGATCATGAGAGATTACTACAAGCAACTCTATGCCAATAAAATGGACAACCTGGAAGAAATGGACAAATTCTTAGAAAAGCACAACCTTCCGAGACTGAACCAGGAAGTAATAGAAAATATGAACAGACCAATCACAAGCACTGAAATTGAAACTGTGATTAAAAATCTTCCAACAAACAAAAGCCTAGGACCAGATGGTTTCACAGGTGATTTCTATCAAACATTTAGAGAAGAGCTAACACCTATCCTTCTCAAACTGTTCCAAAATATAGTAGAGGGAGGAAACACTCCTAAACTTATTCTACGAGGCCACCATCACCCTGATACCAAAACCAGACAAAGATACAACAAAAAAAGAAAACTACAGGCCAATACAACTGATGAATATAGATGCAAAAATCCTCAACAAAATACTAGCAAACAGAATCCAACAACACATTAAAAGGATCATACACCATGATTAAGTGGGCTTAAAGTAATGCACCAACATTCGAATTATAGGGGTCCCAGAAGACCCCTATAATCCCAGGAATGCAAGGATTTTTCAGTAAACACAAATCAATCAATGTGATAAACCATATTAACAAATTGAAGGAGAAAAACCATATGATCATCTCAATAGATTCAGAAAAAGGTTTCGACAAAATTCAACACCCATTTATGATAAAAACCCTTCAGTGGGCTTCCCTGGTGGCTCAGTGGTTGAGAGTCCACCTGCCGATGCAGGGGACACGGGTTCGTGCCCCAGTCCGGGAAGATCCCACATGCCGCGGAGCGGCTGGGCCTGTGGGTCATGGCCACTGAGCCTGCGTGTCCGGAGCCTGTGCTCCACAACGGGAGAGGCCACAACAGTGAGAGGCCCGTGTACTGCAAAAAAAAAAAAAAAAAAAAAAAAAAAACCCTTCAGAAAGTAGGCATAGAGGGAACTTAGCTCAACATAATAAAGGCCATATATGACAAACCCACACCCAACATCATTCTCAATGGTGAAAAACTGAAACCATTTCCTCTAAGATCAGGAACAAGACAAGGTTGCCCACTCTCACCATCACCACTATTATTCAACATAGTTTTGGAAGTTTTAGCCACAGCAATCAGAGAAGAAAAAGAAATAAAAGGAATCCAAATTGGAAAAGAAGAAGTAAAGCTGTCACTGTTTGCAGATGACATGATACTATACATAGAGAATCCTAAAGATGCTACCAGAAAACTACTAGAGCTAATCAAGGAATTTGGTAAAGTAGCAGGATACAAAATTAATGCACAGAAATCTCTGGCATTCCTATACACTAATGATGAAGAATCTGAAAGAGAAATTAAGGAAACACTCCCGTTTACCACTGCAATGAAAAGAATAAAATATCTAGGAATAAACCTACCTAAGGAGACCAAAAACCTGTATGCAGAAAACTATAAGATACTGATGAAAAAAATTAAAGATGATACAAACAGATGGAGAGATATACCATGTCCTTGGATTAGAAGAATCAACATTGTGAAAATGACTATACTACACAAAGCAATCTACAGATTCAATGAAATCCCTATCAAACTACCAATGGCATTTTTCACAGAACTAGAACAAAAAATCTCACAATTCGTATGGAAACACAAAAGACCCCGAATAGCCAAAACATTCTTGAGAAAGAAAAACAGAGCTGGAGGAATCAGGCTCCCTGACTTCAGAATATACTACAAAGCTACAGTAATCAAGACAGTATGGTACTGGCACAAAAACAGAAAGATAGATCAATGGAACAGGATAGAAAGCCCAGAGATAAACCCACGCACCTATGGTCACCTTATCTTTGATAAAGGAGGCAAGAATATACAATGGAGAAAAGACAGCCTCTTCAATAAGTGGTGCTGGGAAAACTGGACAGCTACATGTAAAAGAATGGAATCATAACACTCTCTAACACCATACACAAAAATAAACTCAAAATGGATTAAAGACCTAAATGTAAGGCCAGGCACTATTAAACTCTTAGAGGAAAACATAGGCAGAACACTCCATGACATAAATCACAGCAAGATCTTTTTTGATCCACCTCCTAGAGAAACGGAAATAAAAACAAAAATAAACAAATGGGACCTAATAAAAGCTTTTTCACCGCAAAGGAAACCATAAACAAGATAAAAAGTCAACCCTCAGAATGGGAGAAAATATTTGCAAATGAAGCAACTGACACAGGATCAATCTCCAAAATTTACAAGCAGCTCATGCAGCCCACTATCAAAAAAACAAACAACCTAATCCAAAAATGTGCAGAAGACCTAAATAGAGATTTCTCCAGAAGACCTAAACAGAGATTTCTCCAGAGAAGATATACAGATTGTCAACAAACAAATCAAAGAATGCTCAACATCATTAATCATTAGAGAAATGCAAATCAAAACTACAATGAGATATCATCTTACACTGGTCAGAATGGCCATCATCAAAAAAATCTACAAACAATAAATGCTGGAGAGGGTGTGGAGAAAAGGGAATCCTCTTGCACTGTTTTTGTGAATGTAAATTGATGCAGCCACTATGGAGAATAGTATAGAGGTTCCTTAAAAAACTAAAAATAGAACTACCATACCACCCAGCAATCCCACTACTGGGCATACACCCTGAGAAAAGCATAATTCAAAAAGAGTCATGTACCACAATGTTCTTTGCAGCTCTATTTACAATAGCCAGGACATGGAAGCAACCTAAGTGTCCAACAACATATGAATGGATAAAGAAGATGTGGCACATATATACAATGGAATATTAGTCTGCCATAAAAGGAAACAAAATTGAGTTATTTGTAGTGAGGTGGATGGACCTAGAGTCTGTCATACAGAGTGAAGTAAGTCAGAAAGACAAAAACAGATACCGTATGTTAACACATATATGGATTCTAAAAAAAAAAAAAAAAATTCATGAAGAACCTAGGGGCAAGACGGGAATAAAGACGCAGAGCTACTAGAGAATGGACTTGAGGACACAGGAGGGGGAAGGGTAGGATGGGACAAAGCGAGAGAGTGGCATGGACATATATACACTACCAAATGTAAAATGGATAGCTAGTGAGAAGCAGCCGCATAGCACAGGGAGATCAACTCAGTGCTTTGTGACCAGCTAGAAGGGTGGGATAGGGAAGGTGGGAGGGAGACGCAAGAGGGAAGAGGTATGGGGATCTATGTATGTGTATAGCTGATTCACTTTGTTATAAAGCAGAAACTAACACACCATTGTAAACCGATTATACTCCAATAAAGATGTTAAAAAAAAAAGTCAGCTATTATGAAGCTTGAAGCTCTCACCTTCATAGCTCCCGCTGTTGTGGTGCATTTTTTTTTTTTTTTACAACATCTCTACTGGAGTACAGCTGCTGCACAATGCTGTTAGCCTCTGCTGCAGAACGAAGTGAGTCAGCTACATGCACACACACACCCCCATACCCACTCCCCACATGCCCCCCACCCTCCCTGTCCCACCGCTCTAGGTGGTCACAAAGCATCGAGCTGATCTCCCCGTGCTATGCGGCTGCTTCCCACTAGCCATCTATTTGACACACTCCTCTTAATTAGTTTTCATTTTAAAAGCAATTGAAATTCTACCTGATAGTTAAATTAAGTGATGGGAAAATGAATGCCAGTGCTTTGTGAGCAATGATAGGGATTTCCCCTATCCCCTCAAATAATAATAGAAAACAACTAGAATACTGTTTTTCCTAATCTCTTAATCTGGAACATAAAAATTCTTTCCAAGAGGCTTCACAGTCAATCCAAGCGATCTTTCAGGGAACGTCTCAGCTTGCTCTGTATTCTTCCTTGTTATCTGACTTATTTACATTTAAAGGAATGATGCAGAGTGAATTCTGGATGACTTTCTAATACAGCTTTAAGAATTCTCTTTCTGAATCAGATGTCCTGGCGTCAGCAGCTCTATTCTCATCTAATTCTCTAAACTAATTTCCAAGCAATGTGAGATGTTTTAAGATATATTAAGTGTTTCCCCTCCAGTGTGCAAAGCACAGTGCCCAAGAGCCCAGGCAGCGTTCAAATACCTGTCTACATCTCAATGCACTGCACCTGGGTTCCCAATGATGGTGCAGACGTGAAAAATGGACTGTTTTGGACAATCAGAGCAGCCAAGGTGCTAGCAAAGGTGGAAAATCCAATCTCCGGGAAAAATGGGCAACCGAATTGCAGCCCACTGAAGCTTTCTGAGAGTAATAAGACAATGATGTTGATATATAGTAGCAACTGTTTACAGGGCTCATTGGACCAGCTGCCAGGGTGTGAAGGCTAGTGAAAAGAGGGCGCTCACAATAAGTTTGCTCCCAGATGCTCCCACCCTCCTTCCCATCTGGAGAACACACACTTTCAGGCTTTCAGAACATAAAAATAAATATAACCGTCCATCTTTACAAATCTAAACAATTCCAGCCTCGGACACACAGAGTTTATAGCAAGCCCAGCTTTGGAGAAATTCTGAAGTTAGTTTCTTTTTCATTCTTTTGGTCTTCCTAATTCCCGCCTCGTGGAGGATTCTCAGGCCACCTCCTTATCCTTATTTGCCTAACCACCTTCACTTCATTCCTTTATTCACTCGTTCATTCATTCAGTTTGCCAACATATATTGAATACGCCTGGTGTTCCTGGAGATTCAGTGGTGAGGAAATTCAGACTGAGTTCTCCCCTTACAAAGCTTCCAAGCTCACGGTGCAGTGTGAAACAAACATGACCCAAATGACCTGACAAATGAAGATAAACCAAACATTGAGAAGAAGTAACGAAACCCGCTGCATTGTGTGTCATAAACTTATCTGGTCCCAGAACTCTAAAAGAGTAAAACCTACTCAATCCTATTGAACTGATCTTCTGAAGGACACACCACTAGGCAGTGCAGACTCCATCGTAAAAAAGGGACCAAACGTTCTGAGAGCTGTGCTAAAGCCCTTACAGAAAAGCAACGTAAGGGCTAGGCACCTTCTCGCCTACTTTAAGCATTCCTGTGAATGAGGTTATCCCTGCTGAAATATATCACCACGGGCCATTGCCTGTCCACAGAATGGGCAACTGCCAAGACTGTAAGTTTGTGTATCTGCAGAAATGTCCCGAAAAGTAATTTCCAGGCAATGTGAGATGTTTTAAGATATTTTAAGTCTTTCCAGCTCATGCTGCTGTACTCTGTGAAACGACAGGATTGTCAAAGATGCCCCGTGGAGAGCTTGCTGCTGTTCAGTGCCGTACCGTCGACCACACTAATAAAGAAATTAAATAACTGCTTTCCGTCATCATGCTCTGATTAAGAAATCAATATACTCCATCCCCAATAGAGTGTTCTAATTAATGCGATCTCATTTTACTTTGTGAAAACTCAGGCAGGCAGGTGGTCACATTGAAACTGATGTCTTATGCAACAAGTACAGCACAGGGCTCAGTCAGTGCACAGAGCAGGAAAGTGAATGGGACGCATCTGGGGGTGTGATGAATTAGCATACGTGTTTGAACCGTTGAAACCGTTCAATGATATCTGTGCTGCAGGAAGTTCTGGGTTCCAGTCACTGGGGGGCTTCACACAGAGAAAAGGATGACTAACCTTGAGGATGCTGTTGAATGGCATTTTACAAAGGTAAAATAGAGCAGGCATCAAAAGTACAGACTTAGATCCAGACAGACCTGTGTCTGGATTCTATCTTCTGAGATTGAAAACTGGTTTGACCTTGAGCAAACTTGCTTAATCTCACTGACCCTCATATCCCTCTCCTTTAAACTAGATATTAAAAATAGGGTTAAAGAAAACAACCAACCTGATTAAAAAATGGGCCAAAGACCTTAACAGACACCTCACCAAAGAAGACACACACACACACACACACACACATTAAAAATAAGCATATGAAAAGATGCTCCACATCATATGTCATCAGGGAAATGCAACTTAAAACACCAATAAGATATCACTACACACGCATTACAATGGTCAAAATCTGGAACACTGACAGGTCCAAATGCTGGTGAGGATGTGAAGCAACATTCATTGCTAGTGGGAATGCAAAACGGTAGAGCCAATTTTTAAGACAGTGCAGTCGTTTCTTGCCAAACTAAACATCCTCTTACCATAGGAAACAGCAATGTTGCTTCCTGGTGTTTACCCAAGGGAGTTGTAAACTTATGTCCACACACACACAAAATACCTGCCCATGGATGTTTTTAGCAGCTTTATTCATAATGGCCAAAACTTGGAAGCAACCAAGATGTTCTTCAGTAGATGAATGGATAAGTAAACTGTGGTACATTTAGACAATTGAATATTATTTAGTGCTAAAAGGAAATGAGCTATCAAACCATGAAAAGACATAGAGGAAGAACATTACATACCAATTACTAAGTGAAAGAAGCTAATCTGAAAAGGCTACATACCATATGATTCCAACTCTATGGCACTTTGGAAAAAGCAAAACTGTGGAGACAGTGAAAAGATCAGTGGTTGCCAGAGTTTGGAGGTGGGAAGAGAGGAGGCATGAATACAAGGAGCACAGGATTTTTAGGGCAGAGAAAATACTTGATAGATACATGTCATTGTGCGTTTGTTCAAACTCACAGACGGTACAACACCCAGAGTGAACTGTAATGTTAACTGTGAACCTTGGGTGATTATGATGTCTCAGTGGAGGTTCATCAGTTGTAACAAATGTATCACTCTGATGGGGGATGTTGACAGTGGCGATATGCATTCAGGGCGGCAGGGAATGTAAGGGGAAATCTCTGTACCTTCCACTCAGTTTCACTGTGAACCTTAAACAGTTTTAAAAAATAAGGTCTTAAAAAACACTGTCTATACCTCATAGGGCAGCAATGCAAATTAAATATGATAATGTAGACAAAACATTTAGCATGATACCTGACATATGGTAAGTACTCAGTAACAAATAGTGATTATTATTTAACATTTTAGTAATATTATTACTATTTTTTTATAGCACCCAGGTTCCCCATTAATGTATTTATATTTTATGAGGCATGCCAAGATTACCAGAGAAAGATGAGTTTCGATTAAGGCAACATGACCATAGCAGGACTAGAAAATTTGGTTAGGGGATTCAGGAAGTATAAATTATTCCTGGTCACACTGCTAGGTTCTTAGACTATCAAATAAGCACTCATTCGTGCGTTATATTGCATTAGAGTGAATATCACAGAAATTTCCATTTCAGTGTGTCCAGAATGGTCAGATCCTGGCGATTTTATATGGTTCTATTTCTATGGGGACAATATGACCCAAATCATACCTCTCCATCTTATACTTTAAGGAAAGACTTGATGGCAGTTAGAAGTAGTGTAAATTCATGTCATAAAAATATTTATCTCTGTAATTCTATAGGACTCCCAATAAAATGCTGTTAAATTCTCTGTGGACTTCTTAAAATTACTTTGTTCCATCTCTAGAGTTCTGTTTGTATCTGTTCAATACCCTCCTGTGTCCTGAGCACCCTGGGCACAGTACCTATGGTCTCTATCATCTCTTGCAGAGACCAGGGCTCAAGTGCTAGGTCTGCCACTGTTTGAGGCATGACCTTAAGATATCTGCTTAATTTGCCTAGGTCTCTGTTTCCCTATCTATAAAATAAAGGTGTTGGAGTGGAGGGCTTTTAGATCTCTTCCAACCCTAAAATTCCATGATTCTATAGCTGGGCTCTAATGCGAGGGGCCTGGGATTCACATTCTTTCCCACATTATCTCATCCTCAGAAAATCATTCCATTCCAAGAATTTTACCAAGGGCTAATTTGCACAATTATTCCTACCCAGCTGGCCTTCTCCGGGACCCAGCTCTTTGGGCCAGTGAAGGGAAACAGAACTCCAGCCATCTGTCCACTTCTCCTACATACTGTATTTCTGAATGGTTGCCTAGAATATGTTTGATTAGGACAGTAAACCTGTTGGCGGAAATCACAAAATACACTGCAAAACCAAGATGAAAGGGACTTTTGAATACGATTTGATTTCTTCTGCAATCCTGAAGCTGGCCAAATGTGGCTTCTCCTTCTTCTTCACCTTATAATAACAGTGCTGCCCCAGTTGTCTTCAGCCATCAAATCCCTCCCCACACCTTCAGGTCCATCAGAATTTTCATTCCTACAGTGAGTTTCTCTTACCCTCTTGGCTCACAGCAACTGCCTTTGGGACTTACTTTGTCTTATGGCAGCTTCCCCCAAACATCCTTACCTTCTCCTGTGTCTGCAGAGGACACTGAGTTTTGAGGCTGAGCATCTATTCTGCCTTCTTTGGACAAAAGGAAGACCATTTTGCTTTGGGGGCAACATCTTCTGTGCCTGTATTTCCTGAGCTTCTGGGGGTGGAGCTCAGGACCTCGGCGGAGCCAATTCATCCACTTACCAAGTCTCTCTCTTGGCACCAACCATGTGCTAGGCGCTGAGGATGCTGGTCTAGAATGACAAGGCCCCTGCTTTTTCGGAGCTTATATTTGCTTTAGAACTACTAGAGTTGGAAACTGTGTTTTTACAACTTACTGTCCCTAGCAACTGACATACTACATGGCACACACTATGTAACCCCCAAAATTTGGTTAAGGAATTAATAAATAAAAGTATCTCAAGAGCATGTGATGGTGAAAACATAACATGTGCGTGCGCACACGTGTGCATGTGTGCGTGCATATGGGAATGTGACATTATGGAGTTTTCACTGTGTTAGGACTGCTCCCACAGTTTTACACGAATAAGTCCCCTTAATCCTTACAGGAATCCTATGTGATTGATACTATGATGACGTCAGTTTGCAGAGAAGGAAAGCAAAGCACAAAGAGATCAAGGGACTTGTCCCAAGGTCACCGAGGCAGTAGACAGTAGTGGGAGGACTTAAACTCAGCAGTCTAGCTCCTTAGACCTCACTTCTTATCATGCTACTGTATTGCCTCTTTCCCATCATGGACTCCAGACTGAGGGAAGTGATGGTACAATAAAGGTGGGAAGTTAGAGTTTTACTTCTCCCTTCCCATGTGAAAGGTGATATTTTTTATTTTCTAATTTTTTTTCTCATCCTCAAATCAAATGAATGCACTTCAAGATAAATTCCTATTTTGTAATCATTTTGACTTTACGGTTCTCATTTTACCAGGAAGATGGAAGGCCAAGATCTAGAGATTTTTAGTTGGGGCCAAATATAGTCATTCTGATAAAAATATGAAAAGGAAAAACCAACACTGGAGACCAAAACACATCAGTGCATTATACAAACACACTCGCACAACACACGACGATGAAAACTGAGATATTTGCCACCTCCGGATGGAGCCCATTAAGATCTTTCTAAAATCCTCTGGATCAGAGAAGTCAAAGTGAAGAACTGGAAAGCAGCAGAGTTTCTAGAGTGACCTTTTAAGCTAGGGCCTATCAGTGGCAAAGGAAATTCATCAGTTAGCATTCCATGCAGCCCTGTTTACAGTCTGCAGCAACGCTCATTGGGCTATTATGGAGAACGCTAATGCTCTCAATTACACCTAAATTGAGATAAAGCAGTAACCTAGTTACTGTAAAAGTGGTTTTATCTACAGACAGCGATTTCATCTTTAATATGCAACCACCATCTGTAAAACTCCTTAGCCCCATCTATCCCATTTACGCCTTTATTATCCTCTTGTAAAAACACACGGAGCATTCTTAGTTATAGATGCAAAATGAGTTCTTTCTGTAACCATTTTTTAAGCTTAAAAATGTTGATGTAATTACAGTGGATAGATACATTTTCGGGCTGAATGTGCTTCATCCATTATATACTATAATGAAATTAACCACAATCTCTATAGAAAGGAAAAGCGATTTAGGATAGTTGAAGAGGAGGACCATTCTCTGATGGGAACACTTGTTTGGGTGGCAGGAATCTCTGGAGGAGGGGGTAGAGGTGGGGGAGGCACAGAAAGATTCCCATGCTCGGGACAGTCAACCTTTTCAACTAAATCATCTCTCAGAAGGAAGCAAGTCTCTGAGCACGAGGCCAGCTGTGCTCTGTCAACTGGCATCGTTGGAGGCTCCGTTTGGAAAAAGTTCAAACTGTCTCTTGTATCACAACACATCTGGTAGCCTAACTACAGTCTAAGCTCAGTATTTCAGCAGAGGCAGACTGTCTATCCCCAAAGATAGAAATGTTATTTTCTGAGCAGGGTTCTCGGGCTCTTGAGGATATATACAAAGCCTGACAGTCATTCCTTGAATGATGATTAGTTGAGAGCTAGAAGGAAAAGCAAACACACACACACACACACACACACACACACACACACACACACACACACCAGCTAGAAGGAAAAGCAAACACACACACACACACACAAACACACACATACAGAAAAAGTTTTGAAAACCTGGTGGGACATCCCAAATCAGCAAGAATCAGTTTTTTAAAGGTAACCTTCAGAAGGCAGATAATCTCAACCAGCTGAGATTCTTATTGATCAAGGTAGAAGATTTCTGTAGCTAGATGAGGAACTAGAAAGATTACCTAATTCAGGGTTGGCAGATGCAAGTCAAGGAAGCCACAACTTCCCCTCCGCCTTACCAATGGCAGACATGATCATCTGTGGCATCTTTTCTCACTGGGCCCTCACTCAGTGTTCCATACTACACATGGCACATGGGATGAAATCTAGATGCCATGGCATGCCAAGTCACCCCCTCCTTTTTACAGCTTCAGGAACTGAATCCCAGAAAAGTTTTGTGACTCTCACAATGACACACAGCAAGTTAGTGCCAGAGACTAGAATGGATCCTGTGTTCCCCCTCCCTGGTCCTGGAGTCTTTACAAGAGTGTTATTTACATGCAATCAGCAGTACCTAGTAAAACATGAACCTGAAAACAAAACTGCAAGAGACGGGCAAGAGCTCAGCCTCTAGTCAGCCCAATCCAACCTCTAACACTAACAGTTCCCGACAATGGGGATGGAGATGCAGTCTACTAACTCCTGGGGTGGGACCAATGCAGAACTCTACACGTTGCTGTGGCTGACTCATGTTGGCAAAACTGTTTCCAACAAGAATGTAGCCATGCATTCTACCAAGGGTCTGTGAAATTATTATTACCCTTTACAGGATTAATCTCAAATTTGAGCATATATTAAAAGCAAATAAGCCACAAAGATGGAAAGAAGGCTACCTGCATGGAAACATAATCCCCCCTAAAGTAGATCCACTTCGTCTTTTGCTTGAACACAAGCTGTCTGCGTCCCTAAAAAAAAACAAACATAAAGCAATGCCAACTACATACTGAAATTGTTTTATTTGTTCTTCTGTTTACTACCTGTCACCACCACTAGGAACGTTTTCTGTCTTATTCTCTATCATATCCCCAACACGTGGCATTGTACTTGATACAAGGTAAGGATTTAAACTCCGTTTATTAACTTATAATACAATTCAGAGCATTTATAATAGAAGCCAAAGGACTTTTACCCGGATGAATAACTAGAAAATGAGGGCTTATTAAGCAAGATTATAAATGATAGTCATAAAGGTGCTTGAAAACTTGGGGACTCTCTCGTAACATATCATGGAAAGAGAAAGGAGAAGGCTGCAAAGCTGCAGGTATAACGTAGGCTGAAAAATACTCTTGTATCCGTACTTGTGAATTTTATCCTACGGTGCATATGCATTGCTGTTGAAAAATGAAACAATTTAACAATTACCTGAAGAATTTTTTCACTCCAATCTTCCCATTGCAGTTATGAAAACAGACTTCCAGAGATGCAGAGATATTTGGAAGCTCCAGAGATGGGGTATGGTAGAGGTTTAAAACAGGGTACTCCAATTCCATTTCAATGCTTTGTATGCTATTAGCCTGACTCCTAGGGTTAAGAGCATCTTTAGAATTCTTACTGTTTAACGCAATCACACCTGCAGAATACACTCAACTGATCAGCATAAATTTCATTAGCTCAGAGAATAAAGAAACACAATACACCATTTCTGAGAAGAATTACACTCAATCACCCCCGCCTCTGAAGAAACAATGCTGCTGCCACCGTTTGAGCTAAATCTAGTGTTTTGTCCTAGTGAACCCTGTTAAATTGTTCCTGCCACCCCAGAAAGTGCACCATTATTTGGGGCTAAAGCGGACTGCCAGATTTGGAAGCTTCCAACTCTCACACACAACCTGCTAGCTCCCTCCTTGGATAAGGAGTTAATTTCACAGTGAGGAAAGTGCTCTTCTGACAGTGCACGGAGTCACAAGAGTCCTTCCTTCCGTCCAAATCAGCCATTTGCAACTTGGGTGACTGTCAACAATTTACCCATTTGCAGCACTCAGAGAGTGCATGAAATTAACCCCAAGGCCTAATGCCGTCCTAGTAATGAATTGCACGGGATTGAGGTGAGGAAACCGCCTTGGCTGGATTCCACAAACGTTTCTAGGGGAACTGTCCCTGCATTTACACAGGTGACCAATAGGTCTCTCATTATACAACCCATGGGGAAAGACTGAGCTACATGGCAGTGGTAAATTGTGATTGCAAACGCAGGCTTATCTGTGCAATCATATTTCAATTAGTCACATTAAAAGAAGAACTGTTGCGGAGATGATGCAGAAGCACTGAATGTGGGAATAATCATTCGTTTTGGTTTTGTACCATAACATACCCAACAATTGCATTTATCAAGTATGCACTATGTACCACATGCTGTATTAAGCTATTTACAAACTGTCCTTATGAAGGAGAGTATTACCATCTTTGCTTTACAGACAAGAAAACTAAGAGAGGTTTATTAACTTGCTTAAGGACACGCAGCTAGCAAGTAAGTGATGGATTCAAATTCAGGTCTGTTTGCCTCCAAAGCTATACCTATGACCAGCATGCTATACTTGTTAGAGGTTCATTTCCTATATTCTCAGAGTGGCTTTACTATGTTCAGAGTAGGTGGCGGATGATGTGTTGACTTGAAAGATACTCCTGCAGATGTCCTGCAAAAGACATTCCACTCCCAACAAAACTTGTATTGACCCCTCCTACTACAGGGCCCGAAATCCTAGGATTAAAGTTTCAATCCTTTAGGTTAAGAGTTTAATAGCTGCAAAAAGCCCATTAAAATGTTAATGTATCTCGATATGACACCAAAAGCACATGCAAGAAAAGAGTCAGTGATTTGTACTTTACCAGAATTAAAAATTATTGTGCTTCAAAAGACACCATCGGGAAAGTAAAACGATGATTCATAAACTGGGAGGAAATATTTGCAAATCATATATCTGATTAAGGTCTAGTATCTAGAATATATAAAGACTTCTTACAACACTAAAAAGACAACCTGGGGCTTCCCTGGTGGCGCAGTGGTTGGGAGTCTGCCTGCCGATGCAGGGGACACGGGTTCGTGCCCCAGTCCGGGAGGATCCCACATGCCGTGGAGCGGCTGGGCCCGTGAGCCATGACCGCTGAGCCTGAGCGTCCGGAGCCTGTGCTCTGCAACAGGAGAGGCCACAACGGTGAGGGGCCCGCGTACCGCAAAAAAAAAAAAAAAAAAAAAAAGACAACCTGATTTTTAAAATGGGTGGCTGGCGGAAATGATTGTAAAAGATATTCCTCCAAAGAGGATGTATCAAATGGCCAATAAACACATGAAATGCTGTTCAACATCATTAATCTTAAACATCATCAGTCTTTAGGGAAATGTAAACCAAAACTACAATGAGATATCACTTCACACACAGTAGGATGGCAATAATAAAAAAGATGAATGATGCGTGTTGGTGAGGATGTGGGAAAACTGGAACCCTTTTACGTTGCTGGTGGGAATGAAACATGGTACAGCCACTATGGAAAAGAGTTTGACAGTTTCTCAAAATGTTAAAATTAGAGTTACCATAGGATCCATCAATTGCACTCAATACCCCAGAAAATTGAAAACACATACCCACACAAAAATTTGCAAACAAATTATTCATAGCAGCATTATTCCTAATAGCCATAAGGTGGAAACAAGCCATGTGTCCATCAACCGATAAATGGATAAACAAAATGTGGCATTAGTCATAAGAAGGAATAGTATCCAGCCATAAAAAGGAATGACGTACTGATCTGTGCTATAACATGAATGAAGCGCCATGCTAGGTTTAGAAAACCAGACACGAAAGACTACTTAGTATATGATTCCATTTCTATGAAGTATATGAAAGAGCAAATGAAGAGAAACAGATGCAGGTTGGTGGGTGCTGGGACTGAGGGAACAGAGAGTGACTGCTTACTGGGTGCAGGGTTTCCTTTTTGGGATGAGGATAACGTTCTGGGGCAGGGGGATGGCAGTTGCACGACATTTTGCATATACTAGATACCACTGAATTGTTAACTTTAAAATGCTTAATTTTAGTTTATGTGAATTTTACGTCAACAAAAAGGGCAACTCATGTTCTGCAGGATGGGTCTTCTGTGAGTTCTGGGCCTCAAAAGACTGAGTGGAAGGCACGGAAGGCAAATCTTGCTCATTTCTATCTCTTCCCAAGCAATCTGATACAACCAGGCAAGGTATTCAAGAAGGATGCAGACATAAAGGATTCCTGGCTAATTAAGTGTAGCATCCTACACGGTGAGCTCTTAGTTTAATCAACATTTTACTGTTCTTCACTTTTCAAAAGCTCCTGCCAAACAGCTTAAAATGGGACGCCAGAAAGACTCACCCATGGATTATCATTGGGGCTGTAAAGTATATCACCCCCAAATAGGGATGAAAATAAGTTCTTGGTAGCTAAAATTTCTTCTTTTCATGCATAAAGCAAAGATATACATATAACATATAAGCAGATATATAGTATATCTATCGCAGTAACACTTCCTGGTTGGGAGGGCGTGATGATGAATACACACATAAGCAGGATCCACAAGGGGACAATAATGAAAAAAGGATTGGGAAACACTACCCTAGATCAAGATAGAAAACCAGGAAGAATCCATTCGTCTTGAGAAAGGGGCGAGCCTCCCCAAGGAGGATTCTTCAAGTAAATAATAGGTGTAAACCGCCCAGGTGAATCTCAAATATGTCTTGAAGACAATGTCTTAACAGTGGTTAAGAGAACAGGCTCCCCGGGTGTTCCACTTACTAGCTGCATGACAGTGAGTCACTAATAACCTCTCTGAACCTAAGTTTCCTCCAGTGGAAAGAAGAATGGGGAAGGGTGCCCATCTCATTGGGTTACTGTATTAAATGGGTTTATACCTTGAAGGTACTTGGGACGGTGCCTGAAGCAGCCTACCTTCTCTAGAAAGCAGAGTCAGCTGCTGTTCCTTAGTTTCCACCACCCGCGGAAAGAGGGCCCAGAGGTTAGGAGCGGGGCCTGTGTAGGCAGATGGCCTGGGCTTGAGTATTCACTCTGACTTTGGGCAACTTACTTAACACTTCTTGTCCTCAATGAAGGAGATAAAAGTAACCCCCTTAGGGTTATTGAAAGATTAAATCAGGAGTCAATTCCTGGAAAGCTTAAACAGTGTCTGCCACCTAAGACGCATTCAATAAATGTAAGTTGTTATGACCGTTATTATTACTGTGATTTCCACGGTAGCTATTATTATTATGAGCCTATTCAGCTGTCATAATTAAACGAGGTGCTATAAAGGGTACAAAAGACTTTTTAAAATGTAGAGAATGGGACACCATTTGATGAGGGTTTCCCGTGAGGAATGGAGAAGACAAATGACATGGTAGAAGAGGACTAATTGCTAAGTATTGCACTAGAGATTACAGTACTCCAGAATTATATAAAGAGGGGAGCAACAGCGCGAGCTGGAGGAGTGAAAGAAAGCTTCCTGGGAGGGGTAGGAGTTGAGGGGAACTTTCCTTTCTGTCATTCAGAAGTATCAACGCCTCTCCAGCTATGGTCGCCTTGCTGTTACCCATGAAAACTATCTTTTGAACAAGATTTTTGCAACCTTTACTTCCTTCCCCACAGGCTTCCCTCCCTCGCTGCAAACTGCCCACCTGAAAGCACACAGAAAACGGAGCCAAAGTCCACCTCACAGAATAATAGGTCCTGAAGCTACAGTGACTGCCAGAGAACGCCAGCTCTCGGAGCAGAAGCATATGGTGAAAACTGCTGGAAAGGCAGTGGTAATTTTTATAGCAGGTTATTACTACAAACCTCCTGTGAGAGGCCAATTCACAGCTTGTCCTCAACACTACATTAACTCATTTATGGTTTTCCAAAAATGCTCGATTTCCTACTGTCCCTAAATCTGACAAATATGCTCTCCTAATTCAAAACCCTCACGGAGATCCTTAAGCTCCCACTCGAGTGTGCTACCATTTGCAGGTTGCAAAGCCAGCCTTCCTGATGCGATGCGTCCTCTAGGTAGCACGCTTAGGCATAAGGTGCCGGTCCCTCTAAATGTAATTTTCTTTAGGCTGCCAGGTTTCTCAGAGCTCCTCTGCTTCAAACCTAGGAAATGTACAGCTAGCAACAATCTGGAGTGCTTATTCAAACACCCCCTTGTAACGAGTCCAAAGAGATGATTCCAAAACTTTAACTAGGTTATCATTTCCAGAAGTTAAAAAAATACATTGTGTGTTTATAC
Source organism: Phocoena phocoena (assembly GCF_963924675.1). Taxonomy (NCBI): domain Eukaryota; kingdom Metazoa; phylum Chordata; class Mammalia; order Artiodactyla; family Phocoenidae; genus Phocoena; species Phocoena phocoena. The sequence goes on along the minus strand of NC_089221.1, from coordinate 132,901,646 downwards.
ACACACACCTATTTTTACTCATATATCTCTAGCTATATCTATCTATACATCTCTATATGTCTATATATATCTATATATACCTATCTCTCTATGTATACGTGTGTGTGTGTGTGTGTGTGTGTGTGTGTCTGTGTGTCTGTGTGTATGGAGAGACGATAGCTAATGTCACTCTTGGAAGTGGAATATACGTACCTCCTGCATTTCCCTGAATTGCCCCTCCGTCTCTGGTCCAGATTTAAACATCTACTGGTAAAATTGGGATTTCCCTTTGTTTCTAGATAAATATCAATCATTTCCATCTGTTACCAGGACTTTGTTTTCTTAAGCATGATGTAAAATTTAGACGCTAATGCAACAGTTTGCATGGTTCAATCACAGCAATGAAACAGCCTTTATATGCTATAAAATTTGCCAGACATACAAAGAAACTTTAATTTCTCCCTTAGCAACCTTTGTGTCATCTGTCATTTCTTAAAAATAACCAAATAGCTCTGGGCATGATATTCACATAGAAGACTGTCAAATGTGCCTTGCCAGACACAATACTGCAAAGGACTTAAGAGGACTCTTTCATTTAACTTCACTTAAATTTGACTATAAAAATTTCTTCCCGAAGTTCGGGAATAGTCCTCTTTGGCGTGTAATGGGAGATCAGAGAACCCAACTAAAATAATGAGGTTGCTGTATCCCAAAGTGTGGAGCCTGGATGACTGATTATATGTAAGATGACATGAAAGGATGGCATTTAAAATAATACTTTAAAATAGATATGAGAAAAAACGAGTACATCAAACTTGAGATGCCATAAATACTACCATTCAGGGTGAATCCAACTTATAAAAGCTCATTCAAAGGAAAATGTTTGGTATTTGACTATAGCAAAAATCGTGATGCCTGAACGGGAGTGAATAAAATACGGAACACAGTGGAATAAGTGGCAGTTCAAACCACGATGTGCTCCCATTCCATGAAACTCGACTTCCCAATTGTTTGTTACAGCTCGAAAGCAACAGCACCCTGACATTTTGATAAGAACCTCTCCATAAACCATGGCTGCCTTGCTTAGCTATAAAGGAGGAATCTCTAGGAGGGATGGATGTTAGTTATCTGGGAACTATCACAACTTTCGTAAGTTTCTAATTCTTTATAAAATGGGAGAGCGTTTACATCTCTCCTTGAGAGGTACAGCAACAAAGAACAGTTTGCTCCTTCACCGGTTAAACCACAGCAGTGGGAGCACAGTGTAAAGGGAAAGGTGATGAACTTCAGTGAAAGCATGGGCTCTGATGCAGCCTCTGCCATCAATGTGCTCTGTGATCTTAGGCAAGTCTCTTTCAATCTGCTATCTCAGCCACAGTGGTGGATTGGAGGATCTTCAAAGAACCTTTTAACTTTCAGAATTTTATTACTTCTAAATAAGCTTCTGCGGCATCAGAGATAAGAAATGGGATCATACGCTAGCAAAGCTAGAAGTGGAAGTCTTTAGGAATGTTCTTGCTACATGACCTCACTACTTATTTCTTATGATCAGGATTCACTTATTTATTAATTCATTCATTCCATAAATGCCTAGTGAGTACTTTACGTGCATGTCCATTCTTAGAGGAGCTGTGAGAGGATAAGACCATGCTTTCAGACCTTATCACGTATAGGAATCATCTAAGAAACTTGCTAAAATGCACTTTAAACCTCTTCCCCTCTAACTCTGGGGAACAACCAACAAATTTGAATTTTTTACAAACAGTCCAGGTGATTTGGATATGAGTGGTGTCGGGATCACATTTTGAGACACTGTATTCTAGCGAGAGAGGCAGGAAATCAGGCAGATTAAATCTGAGTGACAGCTGCCATGATACATATAGGCTTATGGTGCTGGGGTGGGCACACGGGAGGGGTTCTTACCTGGTGTGGGAGCCTGGGATGGCTACTTATTATTTCTTCTAAGTATTCATCTTCCAGTGCTTATCTTCAAATAAGCACTGGAAGATGAACAGAATTGCACCTCAGGAGGAAAACTGAAGGCTTTTGGACAGAAAATACCTTAGGCAAATAATGGGAGCCAAGGGTCTCCCTCTCAAACCACAGAGAATTCCCCAAAGACTTAAATTGAACAATGTTTCCCACCTCAAGCATCTTCAGGAATATCTGTAGGATTAATAAATGGACGGAGGAATGGATAAATTAATTCATAAAGCAGTTCATAACCCATGGATGTTAGCATAATTGGACTCTGGTGACACATGCTGGTAACAGGACATAGAACTTGGAAAGGAATGCCTATATCAGCATATCCCCTGCCAAAGACATATTCAAGATCATACACAGAAAATCATTTTAGTACTTGATGTAGCAAGAGCTGATATCTAAACAGCACTCATTAATTCCAGCCCTTTCACATGTATCGTCCTATGCCAAGAAGTAAAGTCAAATTATATCTGTCCGTCATATAGATTTTTCATTTTCCTCACCATTACAGGTACAGCTAGATCATAATCTTTCGAGATAAACGTCTCTCTGTAAAAATGTCTGTGGATGTCCTTAGCCTAGTGACAAAGAGGGGAAATACCTCTTGCAATACTTAATTCACATGTTACACTCCATCGACTACACAGGGAGTGTGGTGTCCAAGGCACAAATTAAAAGGTGCTAAGCTGTGTGGCTTTGAGCAAGTGATAGAGCCTCTCTGTGTGTCATTTTTCTTCTTGAAAAGAGAATGGCCTGAATCAGATAATCCCCAAGAACTGTTTCGATTCTGACAGTCGATGAATCAAAGTAAAAGAACATTTCTAGAGGAATTAATTTATCCTCTGGGGATAAAATGAGATAAGCATTTCCTTTTATTATACATTGCTCTGCGGATGATCTCTCCTTTACAAGAATCAGATCTGAAGAAAAAAGACCACGTGACACCCTTTAAGTGTAACCCGACTGTTTTCTAAAGAGATACAGTAAATTGAGGAATGATTTTTTAAAGCCGAGATGACTTCCTTGGCAGCTATAATTTTACCTCCTCAATGACTGAGCCAATTTTCTCCTCCAGCTCTTACACACCTTTAATGAATACATGTTTCTTTGATTAAATTAACATTTTTGTCTAGCTAATTAGCCTGAAAAACCTATGCTGAACTGATCCGGTAGCAACTTCATTACCGCTCATTGGTGCATGTTTGCGACCCATCACTGTCAGCTCAATCGCCTAATGATTAGGGGGACATTAAGTTTGGCTAATTTGGCTTTCTGTGGCCATCATCACGTTCCCGGTGATGAGCCAATTCCCACCCTGAATCGACCCTGCTTGACAGTGACAGATGTTTTAATCTCAGGCTCATTCATTACTGTCCATCAGCGTGGCTGGCCAGGTTTGCAGCAAATACCTTGATTCGAAACCAAAACGAATTAAATACTATCTTTGTAATTTACCTTATATAGTTACCCTTTCCTAAGTGGGCCAATATGACAAGAGCTGAAAAATAAAGACTTAAATGAGATTGGAGAAAGAGGGAGTTCCTGCACTGCTGAAATGCATTTCCGTCTGCATGTTTAATCAATGGTGTGAGTCTGTGGGGAGCCGTCCCTCTGCCCTAAATGCAATGTTCAGAAATGAGCATCTCAGTTTTGCCTGTTACATACCAGCCAGGTTGTGGGATTCACTGCTTTCTTAGATCTATGATGTTTTAAGATTATGTACATATAGCATTGCTAGGATGCCACTGGATTTCATTATCAGTGTAATCACCACTTGGAGACCAACCCTTTTACACTGCCTTTCCAAGTGGTTCTGATGGTGTTGGTTCCACCCTCAGCTACAAGGGTGGGATCGTGGCCTGGGCATAGTCAATGAGCATTAAGCATCTCCTGGTACCAGTGAATGGTTTAAAACCCAGCGTGTTACCCAACTGAGGCCAATCACAGGCAATAAGACTTAAATCTGGGCATCTCATTTTGAGCTCTATCAGAAACTGTCCCTGTCTTTCCTGAGATATTTGGCACGCAGAAACAGCAAGGTCAGTGACTGCTATGTCCACCTTGTAACCAAAAGGGGAGATGCTTTTGAGAAAGGGGCTTCCATGAAGGAAAAAGGAGCCTGAAAGCTGGCCAGGGAGAAAGGAACTTGTGTTAGCATTGTTTCAGCGCTTTTATGCAGCTTCCCACGTTGACAGACTTCCTCCCAGAGTTTTCAGTTTTATGCCGATAAAAGACCTTTGTGCCCAAAGACACATGCAACTAAAGGAGCCATATCTGATATCAGCCCTTCTAAAATGTTCAAATCACTTCTACACCTGTTGTCCTATTTGATCTCCACAATAATACTGTACAGTTGGTAGCGCAGGGAAGGTTAGCCTCGTTTCAGAAACAACAGCACCAAGGCATAAACGCTCACTTGCCAAGCCAGTGCTGAGCTGGGGATTAAGGTGGGTCAGTTGCCAACTTGGTCCTTCGTTCTCCTGCTTAGTTCATGGTGATTTGTTTCTCCATCCTGGTTTGCCCGGGATCACCGCGAGAATAGTGTTTGGGGGAGGGTAGTAAAGCACATGGTAGGAAGACATGGCTTTGGCATCTGCTCGGATTAAATCCCTGTCCCACCATTTACTAATTAGGTAGCATCTGGCAAGTTTAACATCTGCACGCATTGGTGTCCGCATCTATGATGAGGATAGTGGATGCTGAGTGCTTAGCATGTGGCCAGTAGTTCTTCTTTCTCAACCAGAAAAGAGACACCATTTATTTTCTAAATTGACTGCAACTTAGAAATTAAACCAACTTTTTTTTTTTGCGGTACGCGGGCTTCTCACTGTTGTGGCCTCTCCCGTTGCGGAGCACAGGCTCCGGACGTGCAGGCCCAGAGGCCATGGCTCACGGGCCCAGCCGCTCCACGGCGTGTGGGATCTTCCCGGACCGGGGCACGAACCCGTGTCCCCTGCATCGGCAGGCGGACTCAACCACTGCGCCACCAGGGAAGCCCTAAACCAACTTTTTATGTGTTGTTTTAGAAATGTTTTAGCTTTTGCTCTCTGTGGTTCAAGATACACATCATCTAAGTAGACTAAGAAAAGTGGTCCTTACTCAGGATTGTAGCAACGGCTATGCCCTGTACTTATGTCAATTTTATTTAAGGTTATTCCCAGAAACTGCTTCCAAAATAAGAAATAACAGGTCAAGCTATTTTCAGCAAAGCAACAGACTGTCAAGTCTGGTGTGTCTAATTACTAGGGACAAGCCTAAATTAATGGCAGAGATACCTGTCAATTTTTGAAAGCAGCTGAAAAACGAGATGGCTTTCGAGGAAGACTGGGGTACGTCTTGGCTCTTTTTCTCTTTAGCTCAGTGACCTGGAGCAAGTTACTTAACTCCTCTAAGCCTCAGCGTCCTCATTTTAAAAAGGGAATGTTCTCATCTGCTTTCCTGCCATTGTGTGCACTGGCAAGTAATGAAAATAAGTGTTCAGAAAAGAGTTAACACGGCTGGGCCTGACTGCTATCCTTTAACAGGCCAGCTTGTAAGGATGGCCCTTGGCTGGCATCTGCGAACTTCAATCTGAGGGGCTTCCCACCATTCCCAGAACTGATAAGAATGGCTCGCTGTTTCCAAACTGTATAAACAGCACGGTTTATGCTGTACAGCTGCTTTCCTTCTGGAATTCTGGTGCCTCCCAGGCACAGGCTGCCTACGTGACCAGCCCCAGTAAAAGCCCTGCACGCGGTCTCTAATGAGCTTCCCTGTTTGGCAACATTTCACAAGGGTTGTCACAGCTCGTTGCTGGGAGAATGAAGTGCGTCTGGTGCGACTCCGCTGCGACAGGACTCTGGACGTGTGCACTGGTTTCCTCTGGACTTCCCCTTGTGCACATTTTTGCTTTGTGGATTGCACTTGGTATCATTTTCTGAATTAACTTCCAGCCATGAGTGTGACTATACGCGGAGTCCTTCCTGGGAGTTCTCTTAGAGCCTTACCGAACCTGAGGACGGTTTTGGGGACCCCCAACGTATAAAACATCCAGCATATGAAAAACACGTAATAAACAGATGTAGTTATCACTGTCATCCTCTTCATATACTGATGTGATTGCTCTGAACGAAACCACAGGCAACAGTGATATCAGTGTGGTAAGACTGAGAATTTGGAATGCTTTCGTATTTCGGTTCCTGTTTGACAGGAATGGGTGAACAGTGTATACCCCAAGTAAATCCTCTCATGTTACCTTAAGGGTTTATGTGTGACGGCAGTCACTGTTGTGTTACTTGTGGAGAGCTGGAGGCCATTTGGGTTCTTATCAATGGGAGAATACAGAAGTAAAATGCTTGGTGCACATCACCGGCCATCGTGTTAACTGAGAAGGATTGTAGGAACGAGCGGCAACAGCTGAGTGAAAAGACTATGAAAAATCAGACACAGCATAATACTGTTCGTGTAAATTAAAGATACGTGCATATAAAACAATATGTGTTTTGTAAGAACACGTGCAGAAAAAGATACTCAATAAATGCATTAGAAAGATTTTCTATGGTGGGGGGAAGGGTGGTGGACGTAGGATACGAGAATGAAAGGAAGTAAATACAAACTGAAGAGGAGAACCTTGTACAGATCCATAATAAAAACGGGTCACGACCTGAACAGTGTGATTAACTCAACATTCTCCACCTGCGATCCAAAAGAAATCTATTTCGCACTCTAATTAGAATGACAGTGATGATGATGACGACGATAATAATCCTATCAGCTAAGGTTAATTGAGTGACATGGAGCAGGTACACACTTTTCATATATTACTCTACGTAATCCTCACTACAATTCTATGAGAAATGTACTGTGAATATCCCCACTTTATGGATGAGGAAACTGAGGCACAGAAGAGTAAAGCAACCTGCCAAGTTTCCACAGTTAGGTGGCTCTTAGAGTCAAGATGCAAACCCCGCTTGGAGTAGAACCAGGGAGTTAATATAAGGATGCTGAGATTCAGCCTGTGCCTAGGTGACCCCTATGTCTTGGGGCTCTCCCCTTGAGAGGCTGTCCTCCCTCTCTCTTCCCCAACTCTTAAACATTATTTTTTAGCACATGTATACTAAGGGCCAGGTGCTATTCCAGAAAGAGAGAGAGAAAATCCTCACAATCTAAACTGTGACATTCAAAAAGGAAATGATGTAAGATGCTAGGCACGCCTGCACATCCAAAGTACCTGAGACACTAGGAGACCCGTACTCTTTGCCTGTGTGATAGCTCCTGGTTCAACTGCTTTTAAGGACCTTTGTGAAATGGACTTAACGTACTCTTGCTAAGACTAATCCTGCGTTATGAGTTTGGTGTTTGAGTCAGGTCAATCCGTTTGTGGGTGAATGCTGCCGGCCTCCCAGTTTTCATGACTTGCAGATTTCTTAGTCTCGACTAGCACACAATTTCCTTTAATCCTCCTAGCACCCTACAGAAGGACACGTTAGCCTCACTTTACATCAGTGGTTCTCAACCGGAGCAAGGGGGTCATTGACTCCACAGGGGACAGGTGGCAATGTCTGAAGATATCTTTGCTTATCACAACTGGGCAGGGGGCTGTGCTACTGAAATCTAGTGGGGTAGAGGCTAGGGATGCTGCCTAACATCCTACACACACAGGATAACCCTTACAATAAAGAATTACCTGGCCCAAAATATCAATAATGCTGTTGTTGAGATCCTCTGCTTTATACATAAGGAAATCAAAGAAATCATATACTATGATATTCATGAATTTGGAGATATGAGAACATACTGTGTTATCTTGCTTACGAAGATGAAGGATCTAGGTGCACGTTCGCTTTCAGTGACTCTATTTCACGTGTGGATTCCTTTACACAGCTGCTGTGAAGCTGCTGCCATCATTCTATTTGAAGGGAAGGTGGGAAAGCAAAAGTGGATCCCTTCGACAGGTGCCTGTTTGAAAACAGGCTAGACTTTGATGTCTGAGAAAGAGGAACCAAAGACAGAAAAAAAAAAAAATAACGACTTTGCTATTGGGTCACATCATTCTGACAGAAACGGACGGATTAGATTCCATATTTGGGGAGCGAACTGCAAAATTGTGTTTCAGATGCCGTGTTTCTGCCTTACACAGCTTGATTTTTATTTTTACTTAGGTTCCTACTCACTGCAAACAGGTCCCCCATGTGAGCAGTTCTAAGTCCTCAAAAAGCAACTGGAATGGGAAAAAGAGGTCCGGTGATAAGCTCAAGACATGAACTATCAACCCTGGCCGCTGGGCAATACGTTTAACTTTCTGACCTTCGTTGGGAACCACATCAGTGAAGTGCTGATAAAACACTCTCAGCGTGGAAGGTGTAAGTCTAAGCACTTCATGGACTCCCTGGCCCAGCATAATATGAGGCTGTATTTATCTCTGTAATTTCTGAAGGGCACTCACTGTGATTTCACATTTATCTCAGGTGCTGGGCCAGGTAAAGGCTTGCTCATTGGGTGTTAGGATTTATCCTCGAACCAGAGCCTAATCAGAAAACTCTCCAAAGGCAAGAAAGAGCAAGTGACGGAACTCCCCGGGTTCTGTAAGGAGCATCTGTGATTTCATAACGAGCCTTTTCTAGCCACAACTGAGAACCTCAAGTGCATACTGCTTAAGACTCTCGTTTACTTAAGGGCCACCTAAGTAATTCAAACTCTATGGCTATTGAGAAGTGACCTGTCTGCTCACGTGGTCTCTCACTCTCTCCTTCAGACTACGTCTCCACTTGGGAGGCTCTTGCACAGGTATGAAGATGATGCCAGGGGACTATAAGATCACATGTGTGGCTTGCGTTTCTTTTGTCCCAGGGATAGTCCTGCTGACCTGTGTTTGTAAAGTCCATTGACTGTGGTGAAGAAAGCTGTCAGCAGTTGTGAAATTAAAAAAAAAGGTAATCGCTTGGGGTACCAAACACCAAGGGCAATATAATGAGGATGGGAAAAATGTAACTTTAACGAGTACCAGAATCCCTCCAAACAAGATGGGTACGTGTATGTGAGTGGATGCTCAGGAGACTGCTGTGCGTGGCCAGGTAGGCTTCAGGCGATTGGACTAATGGAGAGAAGGGCTTAGCAATACGGGGACGGAAGACTGTGCAGAGATATGGAACCAGTTAGAAGTTTCATGGGAGGATGGGGCACAGCCAAAGGCCTTCTAACAAGACAATATATTTAAATTTTAAGGAACTTGTGATGCAAGCTACTTCCGTCATCCCAAATCACATATAATAGTTTGCTGGACCCATAGCCTTGTGTCGGTGGAATTCTGGGGATGGATGGTTTGGAAAGTGACCAGTTTACAGACCGGGTTGGTTTATCAGTGAGAACACCCATAAACTGCACTAATATAGCAAAGGCAAGAATTTGGAACAAGAAATGGAAAGAATAAAGGTAAATCTCTTTCCTCCATGAATTCATGAAGATACCAACAGGGCTGCTGAATTACTCCAGGCGTGCCTAATAGGAGGTTTATGTCTCTTTTTTTTGCAGTACACGGGCCTCTCACTGTTGTGGCCTCTCCCGTTGCGGAGCACAGGCTCCGGACGTGCAGGCTCAGCGGCCATGGCTCACAGGCCTAGCCGCTCCGCGGCATGTGGGATCCTCCTGGACTGGGGCACGAACCCGTGTCCCCTGCATCGGCAGGCAGACTCCCAACCACTGCGCCACCAGGGAAGCCCTTATGTCTCATTTTAATAGCAAATGGTAGTTTGCCTCAGCAGACGCCTGGGATACAATAAAAGTACTAATTGCAGTTAAGCCTTATTAGAGGATAAGCTTCATAAGGGAAAGGATATGGCCTGAGTTTTAAAAAATCTGCAGTCCCAACCATTTGTGCAGTACCAGGCACATAGCAGAGGCTCACTAAATATTTGTGTATGGATAAAACAATTTCTCAATTGATGGATGAAGAAACCAGTGCTAATCTGAGATCGGCAGCTCTTCCAAAGTTAGAGAGTTTGTAGATTCAGCGTCAGGATGCAAATCCACGCTGTCAAAGTGTTACTCTTCCTGCCGTGCCACCCAAAGTTCTGCAACGTGGTTATTACGATGGTTCAACTGAGCTGACGTAGGAGAGAACCCATGAATATACTATGTAATCTAAGCTGGGTCATTACCCTCTTTATGAATAACAGCTTAGAGGGCTTGAGAGAAATTAGGCCATTTCGATTCCAAATCCCCCTGTGCACTTTCTTTGTGCCTCTTTGTAACAGTTTTCTGTAAAATGTCCCATTGGGACCATGTTGTTATTATTATTTTTTTAACAATTTTCAGGCTCTACTGAACTGAGCATTTGATTTAGGGGAAATAACAGGTTTGAAAGAAAGACATCGGGAAACAAACATAACAGATGCTTATTTGAGGACCCCTGATTGAGCTGAATTGAAAGCCCCTGTCTAGATCCTAAAAGCCATAAATGTCCATTGACTAGAACTGAATCATAACCACTTGGAAGCATGGATCACCAAAAGACAGCCATTTCAGACTCATAATATCCCAAACGGCTCTCCATCTTGTCAACACTACTGAAGAGGAACACAATTCTTACAGCGGGAAGGAGCTTTCATTTTTAAGAGATACTACCCGGAGCTTGTAACTAACTGTCTTGGCAATTACACAGCAAAGAATCTCTCTAAAAAGCCACCATGGAAATACCACACTGATCTCTTATCTGGGCAGAAACCTGACCACCGTTGCCCGGCCATGCTGGGAAGAGGCAGAATAAGTTTCTTTGTAAGAGAGAAATTGAAATTAGAAATTGGCTTCAGCTGAAATCGTTTTTTTTTTTTTACGTAACTTGTATAGAAATATCAGGCAAAGAAACAGCCCTGTGAAATTCACACAAAATTAGTAACTTGCGTTCGTTGGAACATTATGGAGCATTCTTCCAATATTCTCTAACCTCCTAATGGGCTGGGCTTACTAAAAATGCCATAAGAACAAATTTCAATTGTTACTTCCCTCATGGTTCACATATATATTATCCACTTCACATTCAAAATAGCTTCCCTTCCATTTATGACATACTCAACATTTTTATATGTAAAATCACGTGGTAGGAACTAACTGGACATTTTTCATCTGAATCCATTCAAACCATAGAGATCGGTCCATCAGTGCTCTGAACTCAAACTGAAGTAGGATATAAGTAATACCTAGAGAAGGAAGACTTGGGTTTCGGAAGAAAAAAAAGATGGTCAAGCTGAGGGCAAAATCGAAGAAAATGTTTTTGCAATGTTACCATGGGAAGAGGTTGAGGAAGCTAAAGCCGGATACACCAGGGCCAAGGGACTGTCTTCAAGTGTTTGGGAGGGAAGAGACTGAGGTGGAGGATGGGGGTAGAGCACGTCACACGAGTTCTACAATCTTAACAGAACTAAGAGTTCTGTTGTCTCATGGTGTGGAGATACCCCGGGCAAGGATGAAAAAAACAGTCCATTGTATTAGCCTACAAATTCATTCTCAGTGCTTAGCCTGCATTCACATAAACACACACTCACCTTGGCAACTATGACTTGTGGAAATAGAAAAAAAACATTCTGCTCTGTAACTATGGAAAGGAGCTAGGTCTTAGCCATAGAAATATGTTTAAACGATGTTTCAGTAAAAGACCAAGATCATGGCTCAAGACAGTGCTCTGTGTTCTCTTGTCCCCTTGGGAAACCAATACATGTGGCAAGTGATAGCCACCAATCCCCATCTGCCCTTGCATCTCAAGGACCAGCCAGTTGCTTACCCACCACCGTCTCACCCTTATGGCTTGCCAGCAACTAGAAGGACAATTTTATCACATACTTAGAATCGATACATGAATAGCATCCAGATGCCATTCTGAGAGGCAGTGTTCCTGTTTCACAAAAACTATAAATCTGATTCTTAAAAAGAAAGTGATGGAGGTGCTGGTGTCAGGGACTAAATAAAGATCCATAAGTTTTCTCACCAACAGAATCTCAGTTCCTAAACTTCCTTTTGTGGCTATGCTCCGGAGAACAGAAGGTAGGATATTGAAAACTCTCTGTAGACATGTAATCTGGGGCCATAATATTGCCGGTAACAAATTCTCATTCTTTTAGTTAAGACACATACATCTCTTGCTGTTTAAGGGGAAAGTAATTGAGATTGTTACTTCTATTTTAGTTGAATCCACAAACGAAAAAGGGTACGTACGTGGTCAAATACTCAAATGTGCATATAATTTTGTGAGTGATAAAATGCCTGAATTCTGTAGGGGGTTGTAAAACACCCCCAAGAGTACATTGAGATATGCCTCTTAATTGTAGTAAGTAATTGTAGTAAGCTAACAAAGTAGGTTAATAAACTTCACTTCCATTCTGAAGCACCCACGTGACAGTGCATCTTTAGAAACACAATGGGAACAGGATGCTGAAATCAATATATATCAGAGAAGAGAGGTCAATACTAGATTTCATTCTGAATGGGAAAATAAATGATAATGCCAAATGTACACTAGTCTAACAGTAGACCAGAGGGCTCAAGGGAAAGCTGAAATGTGAAACTTTCACTGGCAATGAGCTTACCATGGCACTAATCATTTTTAGCGGTTGAAGCTCTTAGGTTGGAGGTGGTAGCAGATTTTAGTTTGTGCCTTTATTTTTTGAATACCCTGTGCTTAACTACTTTCTGTTTTGGAGTATACCCCATTTATATGTTAAGACGGGGCTTATGGAAGGCTTTATGGAAGATGAAGGGGTCAAGTCCTCCCTTACCAGTTCCAGGCAGTAAAGGCATAAGTGCAGGAACTAGAATCGGATGACTAGAAATCTTCTTCCTGGCACTGTGACATCCTATGAGGTCCCTCAAAGACATAGAACTGTTCGAATTCACTCCAGGTGATGGTGGTAGAGGCATGCCTCCAGCAGCAGGGACGGTATTCTGCAAATGAGGCTCGGGGTACTTCCTACTCTGTGGCAGTTAGAATGGCCAACAGGACCCTGTCCGGTCAACCAAGTGCCTCCCACACTCTTCACTGATTCTGTGAGCCCCTAATAGCCTTTTGATTAGGATCGGCATCGATTTATGTTGTTTGCAGCCACAAATATCTTAACTGATGCTGACTTATCCCATGAAGTTGGAACTCATTTACATACGACCTTTCATTTGAAAGCACAATCACATCCATTACTACACTGAGCACTGTGATGGGTGTCAGAAGACCTCCAGGATATCAGTAATTGATTATCAGAAGGTCAAACAAAGCTTTTCATCTTTCTGAACCTTAGTTTTTCCATCTGAAAACCTGGATATAAGATTTAGCATGCGTGATTTCTGAGATCTCTGAGTCTACAATCTTGTTTGATCCTCATAACTGTCTTTCATGTTGACAAGTCAATGGGCAGAAGTCACCCAATCCCTGTCTTGCATTTTTCCATCCATTCCATGCTTCTCAGAGGGGAGAGGATTAGAAATACTTCTGATGCTCCTGGAACAACTAAGACAAAGGGTGAGGGCAAGAAATCATAAGGTGAAATTGACACTTAAGCTCTAGACCAGCAATAGTTCAATTTCTTAATATTTACTGCTGGGAACTGAATTGTGTTCCTCCCAAATTCATATGCTGAAGCCCTAACACCTGCCCCATCCCTCCTGCACTGGAGATAGGGCATTTAAGGAGGTGACTAAGGTTAAATGAAGTCAAGAATAGAGCCCTGACCATATGGAACCTGTGCCCTTATTAAAAAAAAGAAAAAGAAGAGGAAATACCAGAAACTCTTTGCTCCTCCCCCATCATGTAGGGACACAGCAAGAAGGCTGCTATTTGCATCCAGGAAGAGAGTCTTCACAAGAAAGTGAACCCCGCTGGACCTTAATCTTGGACTTCCAGCCTCCAGAACTGTGAGCAGGTAAATTTCTGTTAAGTCACCCAGACAGTGGTATTTTGTTATGGCAGCCTGAATAGACTACGACAACGCCCAAGACACTCTCTGAAAATTGCTTGAAAATATTAAGCAAACTTCATATAATTCATTTGCTTTCCCCATTTCCCTGTGAGGTATTCTTGTCAGCATTATCCCAAAGTATTTATATAGTGTCCTGCATTTTGAAGCACCCACGATCATTTATTAATGACTAGACAGGTATGCTCCTGCCTTGCTGCTTGGGATATTACCTTCAAAAGTGAAATAAGGATGGAAATAAACTTGTGGCATTTGGAACAAGGATAAAAACAGAGAAACTGAGGATTTTCCTTGGGGAATGAGATGAAGGAATTCAACTGAAACGTTTGCAGCATCACTGCGTTATAAACGTGCAATGTGTTGTGGAAACAGTTTTTCTCAAATAGTTTTGTTCCCTAAAATGAGTTTTTAAAAAAGGATTGTTTTCTCCTGCCCTTTCTTTTACTTCATGCCACTACAGAATAATTTCCTTAGCAAAGAAAATCTCAGAACATGATATGGAAATGAAACTGCATTTGACCTAGAGCCAAAAGTGTGCATTCTTCAAACTCACTAATAGTATAAGAAGAAAAAGAATAAAACAATCGGGTGCTATTCTTCACTCTTTTAAATGACTAAATTTTTAAAGGAACACGTAGTTCTTGCTGGTAAAGTTTTGGTGTCATTAGTGTGCTCTAAGATTGCAGATAGCGCTGCAAATTTGCCTGAAGTTTTGGATCTGCCTGAGGCTGAGAACTTAACTGTAAGTGACTTTCTCACAAGATCAACAGGATAAAGGAGAGCAGAAACATGGAAGAAAGTTTTCCCAAGATCACATGGCAAGTTAAGTGACTCCTATATTCCTAGCACATAGCACAGGACCTGTCATATTGTGGGGCCCTTATCAGATATTTGTGAGTGAGCAAACAAAGAAATTTAGATGTTAAAGCATTTTATCCCCCCTAGACGTTTCTCCAGGGTAGTTAAAAGGAGGAGAAGCTTATATGCCCAGTGAAATTCATTGGGGAGTTCACTATGACTATGGAGAGACAATGGAATAATCATAGTTTCTCTAAAATAGAAAAATGGTTTAACTAATTTTTTTCTAGCAATTTGATGAACCATCAGGCACATATTCCCTAAATATGTATTTGTCAGTCCATGATTCTATATTTGAAAATCCAAACCCTATTTTAGTTGAAAGTTTTCAGGAGGCTTTTCTCTAATTAAGAGTAAATTAAAAACCATAGATTGGCTTCCTTTAACTGCTTTCTGAAATCCAGGGACTACAGACTTCACTGATACAGGAATGTTACAAGGTGGGGGAAATGTTTGACCTGGTCTTCTGGAGTCGAGCAGACGGCAGGCCATTCAGTACTTAACAGTTGAGTTTCTGCTTCCATGTTTGTTAAAGTAAGATCTAACCTGGGCTACATATTATTTTTCTCGTTCCGTCAACTGGACCTGGATGATGAATCTCAAATGCAAATCATGTGCATTTATTTCATCTCAAGTCCAGTCAAGGATCTGAACCTTAGAAAATACTCAGGCTGATTAACAGTTGAATCATGAAATTAGAGAACCTCAGGATCACGTGAGACCTACAGAGTCAGTCATTCCCAACCACTGATCCAGCGCTCACATCCCATCATCACCACCGTCATTAGGCAAGAGAGATAACCATGCAGACAGACTTTGGGACAATCTACTTTCTCCTTTCAGTTGTGTTTATTAATACCATACGATAGAAAAAAAGTCAGGGCACATTCTAATCTAGCACAATATCATGCAGAAGAAGTCCAATGCTCTGATAATGCAAAATTCAGCTGGCACAGAAATACCAGACCAGTTAGAGCCCTGAGGTTTTCTTATATTGGAAAATCTGCACTCCCTAAGGATTTGCATGAAGGTTCATCTTCTTCTAGAATATGACATCAGAGTATAACTCAAGCTGGACCTTCACTTTAGATACGCTTCCAGACTAAAAACTTGCTCATGATTGAGGGTAATTACACACTGTTTTTGAATACATTTAATTAGTTTAATTCTATACTTCTTGGTGCTGCCTCCAAAGAATACAAGGCCAGCAACTGCTCTAAAGGCACAGTAAAAATATAAACATCACTTGTTTGGAATGAGCCACCCAGAATTAGTGCAAAGTCTGATTTTTTCCTTTAAATAGGGAAGTATCTTCACTGTGTTTCTGGTTATAAAGGCTACTGTTGCTCATTATAACAAGTGCTGGTAAAATCACTCCATTATTCCATTCCTAAAATATCATCAACATTAAACAATCTGGTATACATCCTTCCAAATATTTAATTGTTACTTAATAACACATTATTTCACACTCTCCATAGTTTATAACACAAAAAAGCCTGCAAACTACAGCCTGTGGGTCCACTGACTGTTTCTGGAAGTAAGAGTCATATCGGAATACCGCAACACTCATTTGTTTATGTACTGCCTACGGCTGCTTTCATACTAACACAGCAGAGACCTGGAGTTATGACAGAAATCATATGGCTTCAAAGCCGAAAATATTCACTGCCTTTTTTTTTTTTTTTTTTTTACAGGAGAAGTATGCCAACCCCTCCTGTATACCCTTTCCTTCCTGTCAATGTTATATCAAGAATATTCTTTTATGATAATTTTGTCTTATCTACCTCATTCTTTTGAAAAGATACACATTACTGAATTGTATAGAATTTTCATAAATGAACGGATACCCTATTGATGGGCATTTAAATTATTTTTATGGGTTGGGTTTGTAAGTTTCAAGAAACAGGGATTCAATGAAACATCTGAAAGTGGTGCTTGGTAGAAATGTACAAGAAACTTGCCTTAGAAAACTATACTAAAATGTTTGTGGAACCATTTGCTAATGAGTTTTCCCTTGAGTGCTTGGAGGTAGTTTAATACTGAATATCACTAAGTATCTTACGTATTCTCCCAGCAATCCTGGCAGTAGGGAAAGGGCTGTCAGGACACCGCATTACCACGTTATACTCTTACCAAGGAAATGGGCTGCGATGCAAAGTTTGAAATTCAGCCTTTTGAAAGACCAGAAATTTTGCATTACCTAAATTCAAATGAATGGTTTTCTCTCTTATGCAGCACCATTGTAAGGAAAGCAGCCCATGTGACTCTCATCTTCGAAGCCTAAGTACTGTGTCCTCCATTTCAAAGTCCCAAGCTTTTTGTTGAGGTATTTGCTTCGATTAAAAAGGCTTCCTTTCCCCACTTTTCTAGCCTCAGTCCTAGGAGGCTAACCTGTAAGAAATCCATTTTGAATGTCCTGCCAGCAAAGGCAATGTCCGTTTTACATGAGGAGAAGGCTCAAGACCCAGGTAAATGCTAGTGATGTAACTCAGCAGTTGCTCTAAGAAATTCAAAGTTTCAACTGTGAAAAAACATCCTTCAACTTCTGGGAGATGCTCTGTCCGACTCTCTGAGTTTAAAAGGTGAAGTGCCTTCTTAGTCTAAAATAAGGTGTTATGTTTGGTCTTCTTTGTGCTCTGCGTGTCTATTCAATGGCTAAGTTGAGGTGTCCCAGATGTATAAGGCTATTTCCTTCTCATCTCTTGGGTTTTAGCTTAAATGTCACCCCTTTCCAAGAAGCCTTCCTCGATTGTCCAATTCAAACAGAGGCCTCCCCTGAACCTTTATTCTCCATCTCAGCACCTGTTGGTTTTAGTTACATCATTTATCACAACGTGCAATTATTTATTTCCTCATTCACATGTTTTTCTATCTATCACATGAACTTCATGAGAGCAAGAATCGGGCCTGTCTGGTCTATTCTAGCTTCCCCTATGATTTGCATCACCTGACATATAATAGGTGATTACTAAATATGCTACAGTAAAAAATACTAGGATGTGGAATTTCTCTGTATGGCCATTAAGTTCATCAGCTCTGGAAACAGACTGCCCACATTTGAACACTGACACCTCTGTTTATAACATGAGGCTTCAGTCAAAAGTAACTTCCCATCCCTGTGCCTCCTCATTAGCAAAAGGAAAACTAATAACAGAACTTAATCCATAGGATTCTTTGGAGTTTGAATTAGTTAAGTAGGCACAAAGAATGTCCTCAAAAAATATCTATCCTTTGTTGCTATTTCTATAATTGTGTTATTTTCCAATTTATAAACATGAGTAGAAAAAAAACTATTATATTCTTTGTGTGCACATAGAACTACAGTTTTTGGAAGCTCTTTTATACATGAAGGCTAATTGTATGCTTAAGAAATTCTTGTAAGTGTGGTCAACTGAGTGTCTCGCTAATCATTTCGAGCGGAAATGATGAGGAAGCTAAAGGCCATCACACTGTCACACCCAGGTGGGATGTGGCCAAGTTGGGTGCTACCCTGACCTCTATCCAGACCACCATTTCAACATTCTGTTTCCCTAAGTCACTTTAAAAGAGCGAACATAAAACACAAAGGTGAAGGAAACATTCTACCAAGGTCCACCTGTGAATGCATGACTAAAAAGTATTAGCCAAACTCCAAACTGCCGTATTGAATTCTCCCCTCCAGGGAACTTAGAAATTGATCGGTTCGTGAAAATTCAGAGTAAAGGGAAAAGGGTAATATTCACACGTTTTTTGCTGGCTGTCAGGTCAGAAATAACAAAAACAGCCCTAACTCACAATTTTATCAAGTTTTCCTTCTGTGAAGCGAGAATAGCAAAATAATCAACTTCAAAAAAACAACTTTACAACCAGCCCGAGCGGGCATGAGAAGATTTTTGCAAGGTCTGTGGCACATGCATCAATAATTTTGGCAGTGTTCTCTTTGGGAGGCACCCAAACACCTCTGAAACTGAAGAATAGTAGTATTAAATGTCTACTCTGTCCCAGGAGCTGTGCTAGGCCTCTTCATACAATCTCTCTCATCTCGCAATAGTCCTGGTAGGCACATACTGTCACCCCTGCTTTATGGACTGAGAAACAAAGACTCAGAGAGGTTAACTGACTCTCCACAGGTCTCAACGAACGCACACAACAGGATGAGCCGGGATCTGAGCCCAGTCCTGCCTGGCTCCAAAGCACCTTGTTCCTTCCACTGAACAGAACTGTCCCTGCTTCATTTCTCAAC
This sequence comes from Phocoena phocoena, assembly GCF_963924675.1. Lineage (NCBI taxonomy): Eukaryota > Metazoa > Chordata > Mammalia > Artiodactyla > Phocoenidae > Phocoena > Phocoena phocoena. The sequence continues at coordinate 132,882,665 of NC_089221.1, read as the reverse complement.
ACACAATGTCAGAACTTGACAAACTTGAGCCTACTTTCAACTGCCGTGCTTCATCTGATCCCTACTTCCACTTACCCCAGAAGGGCTGCCTGCCTGTTTTTGCAGTTTACAAAGAGAGTGGGGAAGGAAATGACTCACGAGCTCATTTCTGCAAAGCAGATGGAACCTCTTGGAGAAAAAGGTTCTGTGTGGGAGCCAAGAAATAAATGGGGCAACCTAAGAATCAGATGGTGCATAAGACGCAAATTCCATGAAAATCAATCTAGAAAATCATCAGTAAGAGTTTATTAAGCTTTCAGTGTGTAGCTGCTCAACATCCATCTAAGCATTACAGAAGAAACATAGGCAACAAAGAAAAAGTCATCAAGAAAATAAGTAAATAAATAAACACGCACACGCACGCACACACACAACGAATACCATTTTAAAACAACACAAGGACTGTAAAATCATTTGCTAATATGATGTGTTTATACACTAAATGTGTCAGAGTTCCAATTACAGACGGGCACAGTAAGGTGTAGATTAGTAGCAATCTTAAAATCCCTCTTATGTTTTCATCTCATGAAGTCAGACTGGATCTGGTCCTGGGAGAACAAGAGGGTTTGGTCAAGAAGGAGGAAGAGGGTATTGGGATTCCAGAAAGGAGGAGTTGGAAAAAACTGCAGGACAGAGGCTGGGAAAAAATGAGGTCCCTTCCATGGGTCAAGCAGTTTACGTAAGGAGATAACCAGAAAGTAAGACAGCGATGGCAGCTGCAAGGGCAGGCTGAGGCTGACCTGTGGATGAGCTTGACTGTCCGTCAAGACTTTCAGAATTTCATTCCCTGGGTTAAAGACAGCGGGGGTCGGGGGATGATATAATATCAACTATTATCATTTACTGAGCGTGAACTCTGCACTAGGTACTAAGCTATGGGCTGGATAGTCTTCATTCCTTCAACAGCCCTGCACGGTATCTATGACTACTGTGATCTTTAAGTTGAGGGAATGAACCTCAGAGAGGTTCGGAAGCCAGACCAAAGTCACCTAGCTAATTAGTAGCAGAATAAGGATTCAAGCTAAGGGCTGACAACTCCAAAGCCTATACTCTTCCAAAACCTTCACAACTGCACAGTATTCAGACTGATCTAGTATTTGTGCCTGGAGTCTATAGAGTACCACATGGGGGGGAAGCTGGAGGAAGGCATACTAATAGAATTAAAAATGGGATGACTGGGCTTCCCTGGTGGCGCAGTGGTTGAGAGCCCGCCTGCCGATGCAGGGGACACGGGTTTGTGCCCTGGTCCTGGAAGATCCCACATGCCGTGGAGCGGCTGGGCCCGTGAGCCATGGCTGCTAAGCCTGCGCGTCCAGAGCCTGTGCTCCGCAACGGGAGAGGCCACAACAGTGAGAGGCCCGCGTACCGCAAAAATAATAAAAAAAAAAAAGGGATGACTGCCTCTTATTCCAGTGAACAAACAAACAAACAAAAAAACAAAACAAAAAACACAACCTATCTGGGGTCTGGAGTGGTATGGAGCAGTTAATAGCCAACATGTATGGGCTACTTAGTACATGAATAGATAGGACTATTATTTCATTTAATCTTCACAATAACCCTTGGAAGTAAAACATTATTATTATTATTAATTATTCCTATTACAGATGAGGGAACCAAAGCTTAGACAAATTAAGTAGTTTGTCAAAGGCCACAAAACTATTAAGAGGCTGGGCATAAAGTCAACACAACGAAACTGTTTTCAGAATGGGAGGCATGGGGAAGGGGGAGGCAAGGAAAACTCAGCAAATGAGGACTCAGCGGGGCCTGGTGGCTGGCTGGGCGTAAGTAAATAAAAGCTATGCTAACTCAAAGTTTATGCTATGCTCTGAAGCTTGGGAGACCAAAAGAAGTGTGTTATCTTTAATAAAAACAGGAAGGACACACCCAATTGGACAAGACAGAACAACACTGAGTAGTTTCAAAACAAGAATTTGCCCACTGCAGGGTAAAATATTACAGTGACATCAAAGGCAAAGAAAAATGAACAACAGCTATTGGATTTAGGTATGAGGTCATGGGTCATCCAAAGACAGAGGAAGGAAGAATGGCATCTGTAATGGGTTAAGGGGTGGATGAATAGGTGATGAGGCAGTGGAGACAGAGAAAAAGGGTTTTCTCTTGCAATGTAGTCAAAGTGAGAAAGTAATCATGGCTTTAGGACTCAGAGAGTCAAGGAAAGTTCATTTCTTTCTAAAGGATAAAGGAATATTAAGTATGTTTTTAGGTATTTTTTTATATTGGCACTGTGTAATGATGTTTGTCTTCTTACTGCCAAGAGAATACAAACTCCATTCATTGGGGAGAAACTCTGAGATGGCAGAGGCCAGAGATGTAAGCAACAGAGAGGCCCCGTTATCTACGGGTGTGGACATGGAGGCTTGGAGAACACAGCAACTCACCTAAAATCACCTTCTGCAAGCAGCAAACCTGACCCTGGGGCTCTCAATGTTCACTGTACTTCTTCCCTAGACAGAGTGGTCTTACCCTTGGAAAAGAGGGACACAGCTTCCTTTGCTATGGAAAGGAAGAGAATGACTAAAGACAGAAAGATGCTTTGTGGACACAAAGAAGCGGTGATGACAGGAAGAAGGGGAACAAAGAGGAAGCTGGCACAGGACCAGGGGTGCCGAGCAAACGAAAACCAACATGATTCCTGCTCAGGAAACTGATGAGGTAAAACGAAGCTTCCAGGGTTGCTTTGGTTGTAAGTCTTGTAGTACAAGTCTGGAGCATGCAGGGGTGGCTGCATTATTTGTTTTTACTGGCTGCCTCCTACCTCTTGGGAAATGCTTAAATCATCGAGAAACCTTCATACTTAAAGATGAAAGGATAAGAAGGTTAAGGGGCCAGTGATGAACTTTTGTTAGGCCGTGGTATGATTTTATAATCGCAAATTACATATTCAGTGCTGATATAAAGTAAATATTACCTTGTACAGCTTCTCTTTCCCCACATCACCATCCCTGAGGTGGACATTTATACTCCCCAAATCATGTATTAAATGTCACCACTCTCTGCTTCAAGGGAAAGATCTTTCTTTTCCACGTGTGTTCTATATGATGCCATAAGGTGGTAAGTTTGTGAAAATGAGATTTGGTAGTGGAATATCTTAAAACCATTCCTCTAAATGCTCCACAATGGCATAGAGCAGATTTCATCCAATATTTATAAAATAAGTGCAATTAAACATCAATGATACAATAAAACCCCTGTGTGACCGAGAAAGAAACAGACTTATTCTCCTCCCTCCTTTATTTCCCCCACTCTGTGGAACTCTGTTAGATTTTTTTTCCTTGCAATTCTCCTTTCCCCTTCAATGAAACAAAAGCTGAATTCAAGGCCCTCCTAATGAGGTCATTACTGGCTTTACCATAGAAAAGTTAATTCAGAGTAGATTAGAATTTCTCTTAGATGTTTCTTTCCTTCCATCCCCATTTCCTTTTGCTATTATTTTAATTGCTCATTTATTAAGCTCAGGTGTGTCTAACAGGCACTGAGGCACTGAGAATATACATTAAGATAAAGAGAACACGATCCCGGCCTCACTGAGGTTCACAGACCAACGACAGAGACAGATTTGAACAAATAGTGTCAGGAAGACGTGAGAACTTTCCCAGAGTTAATGCAGAAGGAGCTGTGGGGTGCCAGGTAGCAACACAGCATGGAGGTCAAGAGAAGGACCTTGACATTATGGGCACAGGCTTTGGATGAAAACAGCCCCAGGCTTAATTAAGCCCTGGCTTAGGAGCTATAAAAACTTGGGCAGGTAATGTAACCTCCTTAGATTGTGGTTTCATCTTTTGTAAAAACAGGGATAACGTCCGCCTCATCGGGCTGCCGAGAGCATTATGGGAGATAACTCGTTTAAAGTGCTCAGTACAGGGAAAACCCTCAGTAAACGTCTGTGAAAGTCTACGGCTCAGGGGAGTCTGCGTGGAAGTGATACTGGACTGGAGGCTTGAAGGATAAACGGAGAAATCATTGGATGAATAGGATTGGGGAAGAGGCAGTGGGAAAGTTCGCTCCGGAAGAGGCCACCACGGGGCACAGGACAGCTGCCAGCAGGTGAGTAAAAGTGAATCAGAAGCTGCACAGGGACAGCAGTGGGGATGAGGCTGGAAGGGACCGAGAGCCTCACGTGCCCTGAGATGCTGGATGTTTCCCTGAGGTGGAGAAGCCACTGAATGGTTCCCGTGCTACCGGCCCAGGAATTATAACAGGACGCCTCCAGAAAGGACACCACCACTGACAACCCTCTTCCCTGCTGTCTCCAAGGTCTCTGGCTCTTGGGTTATTTCTTGCCTTACAAAGAATTCCTAACAAGCTGACCATGGGCTGGACACATTACGGTCATTCAATCTTTAATGCCACGGACCAGCTACTGCTCAAATTATTTCTCTCTCTGAAAGAGGGATGTATGCCCAGGGGTCCTTTTTGTTTTCTTTAGCAAAAATGGGGCCAAATATAGCAGGTGATGTCTAAACACAGGAATGGATAAAGAATCAAAAGGTGAGTTGATTGGCTTTACTTACTAGTACATTTTGGTCCCCGACTTGTAAAAGCAATCAATCCAAACTTATATGGGAGCATCCCCTGTGTAACAGGCACAAGGGGAGTCTCAGTGGGGGACGCAGGAGGCAGACATCATGGTCCTGTCTGCAGGCCTCTAGCTGAGGAGGCAAGACAAAAAGTGGGGAACTTTACACAGGATTCAAAACTACCAGGACAAGAAAATAAAAGTTACTACTCAGGCACAGATATTAAGAACTCACTGTTGAAAGGAAGGAGATTTCTCAGGGGGAGAAAGGAGATCTCTCAGGGAAAGGAAATACCTAGAAACCCTTGGGAAGAAGTTGATTTGAAGTAAGTTTTGGAGAAGGGAAACATTTAATGACAAGGGGAGAAAGGACATTTTCAATCTGTGATTTCTAGACTTGGTGATTTCACTGTTGACTAAAATTGCCAAACAAACCGTATAAGGCAGGTGAGAGTTGCAAGGATTTGTAAACTTTGTATTTCTCCAAAGTAAAACCATTTCATTAAACATAGAAAAACCTCCTCTCTACTAGCACCACTGTTTCAAAAAAAGCAAGAATATTCTAATATACGCAATGAAAGGAAAGCAAGCCCAGAATAAAAGTCAAATAGTCATTTTCTATTGCTGTGTAATGGATTACTACCATGAGTTTGGGGCTTAAATTAACACCTATTTATTATCTCATGTTTTCTGGAGGTCAGAAGTCCAGGCACAGAGTTGGATTTGCTTTCCAGGATCGCAGAGGCTTACATCAAAGTTTCAACTGGGCTGCGTCCTTTTCTGGACCTCAGATCATTTTCAAGTTCAGGTGACTGGGGGGAGAATTCAGCATTTTGCAGCTGTAGAACTGAGGCTTCCGTTCTCTTTCTGGCTGACTGCCGGGGCGCTGCTCATAGGTCCTACAAGCTACTCAGTTCTTTGCTATGTGGTCCCCTCCATCTCCTCTTATGCACTTTCAATTTCTGACTTCCTCAGTCTTCGATCGCTGTACTTGAATGTAAAGGTCTCATGTGATCCAGATAATCTCCCTTTTGATTTACTCAGAGCCAACTGGTTAGTAACTTGGATTACATCTGCAAAATCCCTTAGGTCATGTAACGTAACGTAACATAACACAATCACGGGGGTAATACCTCATCATATTTACAAGTTCCTCTCTCACTGAAATGGAGGAAATTATATAAGGTGTGAATATCAGAGGGTGAGGATCTTGGGGGGAAACGGGTTTCTACTTCTAAGAAAGGAAGCAATGATTTTATATCAAGATATTACAAAAGTTAGCTTTAAAAAGTCTTAGAGAAAGGTTTTATATTGTTGTATAAAACCTATTTTTACATAAGTAAAAGAAAAAATGTACAAATCTAAAAAAAGAGGAGATATATGTATAGCTTTGCTCTACAGTAGAAACAAACACAACATTGTAAAGCAACTATACTCTAATAAAAATTAATGAAAAAATAAACAGCTCATAGAACTCAACATCATAAAAACAAACAACCTGGTTAAAAAATGGGCAGAAGAACTGAATAGACATTTTTCCAAAGAGGAAATGCAGATGGCCAACAGGCACATGAAAAGATGCTCAATATCGCTAGTCAGCAGGGAAATGCAAATCAAAACCACAGTGAGATACCACCTCACACCTCTCAGAAAGGCTATCTTCAGAAAGAACACAAACAACAAATGTTGGTGAGGATGTGGAGAAAAGGGAGCCCTCCCTCCTACACTGTTGGTGGGAATGTACCTTGGTGCAGCCACTGTGGAAAAGAGGACGGAGGGCTCTCAAAAACTAAAACTAGAATTACCATATGACCTAGCAATTCCCCTTCTGGGTATATGTCTGAGAAAACCAAAAGCACTAATTTGAAAAGATACATGCACCCCAGAGTTCATAGCAGCATTATTTACAACTGCCAAGATATGGAAGCAACCTAAGCGTTCATCAACAGATGAATGGACAAAGATGTGAGATATATATACACACACATAATGGAACACTGCACCTGCCATCTGCAATGCCATCTGCAACAACATGGATGGACTTGGAGGGCATTACGCTGAGTGAAATAAAGACAAATAAAAGACAGAAATAAAGACAGAAAAAGACAAATACTATTTGATATCACTTATATGTGAAATCTAAAAAATACAACAAACTACTGAAGAGAAAAGAAACTGACTCACAGATACAGAGAACTACTGGTTACCAGTGATGGTGGGGAGGGGCAGTATAGGGGTGGGGGCGTGGGGAGCAGAAACTATTGGGCATACAAGATAGGCTCAGGGATGCATTGCACAACATGGGGAATACAGCCAATATTTTGTGATAACTGTAAATGGAAAGTGACCTTTGAAAAATAAATAAATTCTGCCAACAACAATGTGGAAAAAAGCCTGGAGTGGATATTTCCCCAGTTGATCCTTCAGATGAGACCCCAGCCCTGGCAGATACACAGTTGCAGTTTTGTGAGACACCATGAAGCAGAGGACCCATGTAAGCCACAACAACTGTTAAATAATAAATGCGTGTTTTAAGTCAAAAAAATATAATTTATTTCAAATTAAAAAAAAAAAAATATATATACAATCTACCACTGCCTTCTGAGGGAGGGTGCAGATGGAAGAGCCCTTTGTGGGGCAAGCTGGGGTGATCATGCTGTTCTGTATGATTTGGGGAGTGGGAGGAGGGGAAATTTAAGATGAAAGAGGGGAAATGCAGGAGGGAAAAACATAGAAAGAAGATCCTGGATGTACTAGGGGAGAAAGGCAGAGGAGTGGGGACAGTCCCCAATGTGATTTGACTTAGGAGGGAAGACATAGCTGATGAAAATGTCAAGGTCTTTGCTGCAGGAGATGCTCTTGCTCTGGCTCCCCCTATGAAATCTTCAGTAGAATCTACAATCCTCTCTAAGACTCTCCGTGTGTCTGCAATTTCCTTGACAAATGCAAAGAAGTGCTAAGTTCTGCATCAAAGATGGTGTGGGTCAAACACACAGAAGTGCAGATGAAGACAAAAACACTTCACACACTTACACACAGGTAAGTTGAAGGCAGTGGAAGCAACATTCTTAATACAATTTGAGCTCAATTTTGAATTTTCGGAGAAAATGAGAGATGGTAGGAAATCTTAAGCCCTTCCCCTCTAAGTACTTTTCCATCTTCGCCCCAAGGATCTGTAAGAACAAACCCTTCAAAGAACAGAAGTTTAAGTGCAAAGACTATAGATGAACATGGAGAACTGGATCAGTCTCTATGAAGCAGCAAGGGATTCATCTGAGAGCGCTGACCGTGGGGATCGCAGTTCTAGATATGGACACAAAGACAGGGGAGCAAGAGAGCCAAGGTCTCTTGCAGCCAAGTGAACATCCGACAGAGGGCTTTGCAAACATTCCTTAGTCTATCGTTATGTATTCCTTATCACTAGCTCTGAAGGGAGGTCATTACAACCACCTCAGTGAGTCGGAAAATACAGGGAATTGTGGAGGTTAAATGACCTGCCTGGGGCTGCCGTGCAATAGGGAGCAAAGTTGAGATTAGAACTTGCCAGTGCCTATGCCCCGGGCCTTTGAAAAACCTTAACAGAGATCAAGTTCTCAAAAACCAGCAGCTTTCTCTCTGGGGTAGGGCAATAGGACTATGGAAAACTGTACCAGGGCTGGAGGAACTGTGATTCGGTGGGATGCATTAGAGGCCGCCTGATCCCGCGCTCGAAACCTCTTGTCTCAGTTTCTTATTCTGAGAGCTGAAATGCAGTGCCCTGGCTTTTCTTTACCAGACACAATGGATGGAAGAATGAACAGGGGCAAGTGTGGGGTGGGAGCGTATTTCTTCAAAGAATGAAATACAGAATTACCATGTGATCCGGCAGTTCCACAACCAGGGATATACCCAAAAGAATGGAAAGCAGGAACTCAGACATTTGTACACAAATACTCATAGCAAATTATGGCCAATAGCCAAAAGGTGGAGATGACTCGAGTGTCCATTGATGGATGAATGGATAAATGAACACAGTCTATGCACACAGTGGAATACTACTCAGCCTTAAAAAGGAATGGAATGCCAACACATGCTATCACGTGGATGAACCTTGAAGACATTATGCTACGTCACAAAAGGGGAAATACTGTATTATTTCACTTACATGAGGTTCCTAGAGTAGTCAAATTTATAGGGATAGAAAGCAGCATGGTGGTTGCTGTGCACCGGGAAATGGTTAAGATGGTAAATTCTGTGTTGTGTATTTTATCACAATTTTTTAAAAGGGGGAAGAGAAGACCGTGACTACTGATTTCCTATGTATAATATAATCTCCAGTAGACTGTAGGGCCTAAGAAGGCAGAGATCACGTTTTGCTTATTATCATGTCACCAGTGCACAGTGAACAGCGTCACACACAGTAGGTTCTAGATAAATATTTAAGTAAGTAAACCAACACTGGCGCACTACTGTGGAGTGATACCACCCGTGGTTCCTTCTGTCACAGTGCTGTGCTTTCAGACATTTGAATCACCGTCTCTTAGCCTGATTCAGAGATCCCCTCTCTAGACTAGGCAGCTCTCTGCAGCTGCGCTAACAAGGGCCCAGCCCAGCTTCCCCACCTTTCAGTCCTATCAACCCATAAAAGAACGCATTTGGATAGGACAGACTCTAAATTATTGAATGAATACAGAATAGGTCATCGATACCAAGAGCTACGTATCGCAACAGTATACAATAGAGCACTTTTAATTATTCAAAAAATTTAAAGATATCCAACGGATTCCAGTCCTGCCTGGTCATTAGCATCAAGTAGGGAGTTTGGTAAAAATATATATTCTCTGGTATCACCCTCCTGACACATGATTTAGTTAGTCTAGGATGGGCCCTGGGAATCTGGATATTTTAAAATTTTATTTTATTGAAGTATAGTTAATTTACAATGTTGTGTTAATTTCTGGTGTCCACCAAAGTGATTCAGTTACATATATATATATACATATCTCCTTTTTCATATTCTTTTCCATTATAGTTTATCACAGGATATGGAATACAGTTCCCTGTGCTAAACAGTGGGACTTTTTTTTATCCATTCTATATATAATGCTTTGCATCTGCTAATCCCAAACTCCCAATCCATCCCTCCCCCACCAGGAATCTGGCTTTTTGTCTGCCCGTTTGCTTAAGCGGCTGTACAAATAAGTTGAAAAACCTCTGCCCTAATGACCCGATGAGTATGTCTCGCTTCCCAAATGATAAACTCCACGAGGGCAAGACATATGCCTTCTATCTTTTGTATACCACCTAGAGCATCTAGGAGATTAGTAAGTGCTGAGGTGACTGATCCATCTCCCGGTAAACATAAAAACAGCACGCAGTGTTGCCCTCCTCTACAGCCACCTCTGCCCTTCCACCATCTCAAAACCCACAGACCCAAATGCAGCTCTTCAATCTAATGCAGTAAAATATATGAATATAAATATTTATAAACATGTTGCCTTTTAGAGCAATATTAGCAAGGGCTGATTATCCCTTTACGTCCCCATCTGTTCTTTCAGATACTTGGAATTCAGCAGACTTATGAATAAGACATTTCAAATCACAGGAGAGTCCAAGAGGCAAAAAGCTGTAAGTTGCCAGGGCCAAGCAGTGTGTGTTTAAACTAGAACAGCCACAGAGAAGAAGCATCAGAGTTGCTTTAAACAATAATAATGCCTGTGATTTGAGTTATAAAACAGTACTTTTCCAGGCAATATAGGTTGTGCTCAAGCCCATTTTTAAAAAATACATTTATTTTATGTATTTATTTATTTTTGGCTGTGTTGGGTCTTTGTTGCTGCGTGCGGGCTTTCTCTAGTTGAAGTGAGCAGGGGCTACTCTTTGTTGTGGTGCGTGGGCTTCTCATTGCGGTGGTTTCTCTTGTTGCGCAGCACGGGCTCTAGGGCACGCGGGCTTCAGCAGTTGTGGCTCGTGGGCTTTAGAGCGCAGGCTCAGTAGTTGTGGCGCACGGGCTTTGTTGCTCCATGGCATGTGGGATCTTCCAGGACCAGAGCTTGAACCTGTGTCTCCTTCATTAGCAGGCAGATTCTTAACCACTGTGCCACCAGAAAGTCCCTCAAGCCCATTCTATAACTAGAAAGAATAGGTACTATTTTTTGATATTTCCTCCCGCAAATTCTGATATCCCGCCCTTATTATTTTGGAATGATGTCTAAATTTTACCAGCAGCGACACATCATTTGTGCTCAAAATAGGTCTCTGCCCAGATGTCCCTTTTACAATGTGAGTACGTTAATTTATAATTCATTGACTCTTGAGTGTGAACTAGGTCAGCATAACTTAAAGTCAGACAAAACTCTAGGTTTAAGATGACCTTTAGTCAAACACTTTTGGGAAATGGTGAAAACAGTATCTTTTCTCCGAGAGTCAAAAACACATCTCTACAGTGGTTCTCAGAGTGTAGTCACTGGACCAGTCACATTGGCATCACTTGGGAACTTGTTAAAAATGCAAATTCTCAGGCCTACTAAGCAGAAACTCTGGGCGTGGAGTCCAGTTAAGATCTGTGTCGTAACAGTCCTCCAGCTGAGGCTGATGCTCATGAGAGTTTGAGATCCACTGTATTAGAAGGCCTGCCATAATGAAACATGCTTATTTAAAGCCGTATTAGCCAAACACAACTGCCCCCAGACCCCTTTTCCATGTAACACCTATCAAGTCCCATGAAATCTATAGTTGATGAGATACACATCAGAGCTAACCTAAATGGGAAAAGAATCTGAAAAAGAATAGATATATGTATATGTATAACTGAATCACTTTGCTGTACACCCGAAACTAACACAACATTGTAAATCAACTATACTCCAATACAAAAAAAAATTGTCACACCAGATTCTGAAAAATCAAAATATATTAATTGCACAATTGGCAACATACAATGACAAGAACAACTATTTATTGCATGATACTATGTGCTAGACCCCAAGAATACCATGGCAGATCTGACAGACATAATCCCTTCCTCCTCAAGATGTACTGTCTAGTACGGAAGACAGATCAACAATGAACATGTGGGGAAAGTTATATATGAAGTCTGCACACTGTGTAAGAACATGTGAGGGCAAATGAACAGGGACAACGGACAACTCAACATGACTTGGGTCATTAATTTGCTTTGCAAGCTATTCTCATCCTCCTCTTGTCTTCACTGCCTTGGCCAAGGGGACTAAAGCAGCTGCCCCAAGCAGATATAATCTGACTACTTCACTCAGACACACTTTCAGGAAGTCCCAAGATAACAAGGGCTTTAGAAAGGTCATGGTCATCAATGAAGCCGGTGCTACAGTCTGAATGTTTGGGTCTTCAAAATCCATATGTTGAAGTCCTAACCTCCTAAACCATATGGTATTCATAGGTGGGGCCTTGGAGAAGCTCTGGTCATGAGGTGCTTAAGTCTTTTATGAAGGAGACTACGGTCTTATAAAAGAGACTCTGCAGATATCCCTTGCCCCTTCCACCACGGAAGGACACAGTGAGAGAAGATGGCTGTCTGCATTCTGGGAACAGTGCTTTCACCAGATACTAAATCTGCTGGTGCCATGATCCTGGACTTCCCAGCCTCCAAAACTGTGAGAGATAAATTTCTGCCATTTATAAGTTACCCATGCTGTGGTATTTTGTTATAGCAGCCCAAACAGACTAAGACAGCTGGCCAGTGGAGCTGCCATACACGTGCTCACAAAAGGCTTGTTTCCTCTTAGGTTGCTGTTACCCACTGGATCTTCTGAACTTCCAAAGTCAGGCCTCTGGCACCATGGGCCTGCTGCTTGGAATGTAGCTAAGGTTTGGGGAACTGGTGAAAGAGAATGATATTGCTGCTGCAAAGACAACAATAGCCTGGATTTGCACCTTGAGAAATCTATAGCCAAGTAACATTGCCAAGTACAGTGAGCTCCTTTAAAACAGGGGATTTTGTCAGTTGTGTTCACTGATATATTCCCAGGCTCTAGAACAGTGCCTGCCTGACACACAGTAGGTGTCAACGAAATATTTGTCTTTTGTGGTTCGGCAAGCCCTCTGTGTCAATCTTGTGCTGACCCATGTATTAGTAAGAGGAGGCTAATTGTTAAAACAGTGTCAAAATATATAAAAGCTCAAAGACAACAGAGGAGAGCTATCCAATAGACCTTTCCACAATAACGGAAATGTTTTTTACCTGTGTTGTCCGACATGACAGCCACTAGTCACATGCAGATACTGAGGACTTGAAATGTGGCTAGCGTGACTGTTGATCAGATGTTCAGGCTGTTGGCGCTGAAACATTCCCTGAGACAGGACTTCTTGTGCTAAACAGGTTCCCAAACTGACCTGGAGGGAGGCCTGCTCTGTCTCACCACATCCTTCACTCCAGTTTTTCAGTTTCTCTGTTCCTTGAAATCAAACTTAACTGCATTTTCTCTTACAGCCTGGCTGGATGATGATACTAATCCAATTAACACTTCCATGTGAACAAGAATACCCACAATCCTACCACTGGATACTGTCAAGTCTCTTAGATGTCACAGCTGCATGTTAAACTCAGAACTTTAATGACTGAGCAGAAGGAATGACTGATAAGGGAACTTCAGGCAGGGCCTTTGGGGAGATATTAACCTAACTCGTAGTGCCAGCTCTCAATAGTCCTGGAACACTTGTAAAAAGGGGTTAAAAAGATTTGGATGTTGGTTGAAAAGAGTAAGGGCACCGTGTTAATGAATCCTTCCTCTGCCAGCGACAGGATAGTTTCCAAGCTAGGCCTCCACAGGCAGGAGAGTAGGAGAATAAAAGATCCCTTTGCCCAGAAATTCATCAAAGGAACTCCTGCCCTTGGTTAGGAGCTGTCAGAGATCACTTCACCCTGCCTCACTGGAACTCAGCATTTGAAATGTCAGGCACTTTCCTAGCAATGACTGATGCACTCTTTTGGGGGAGGCTTCCATATTGCTGGCTAACTTATCTCGTGTTTGAGTCTTGTCTCTCCGTAGACTCTCAGCTGCTAGCGGAAACCTACCTCATTCAAGCATGTGAATCCCTGAAGCCCTGAGTACCATGTCTGGGGAGCCATGACTCACAGTGAAGATACACCTGTTCAGTCTGGCCAGCAGGGCCCACACAGATATTCTGGACAATCTGAGTTCTGGTCTAGCTGTGTAGCCTTAAGCAAATCACTTTCCCTCTCTGAACTTTGGATTTATCTTCTAAAAAGAGAGCTTGGCAAACTACAGTCTGTGGGCCAGTTCAAAGTTGTGGTCTATTTTTGCACAACTTGTGAGCGAAGGATTTTTTTTTACATTTTTAAGGGTCTGTAAAAAACAAAACAAAGAAAAATATGCAACTGAAACCATGTAGGGGCCTCATAAGCCTACATTTTTTTACTATCTGGCCCTTTACAGAAAAAGTTAGCCAACCCCTACTCTAAAATGAAGACAATAGACTAGAACAAATACTTTGGTTCTTTTAAATTTTGCCCCCCACCCTCCAAAGGAACCATCTCTCTAAAGAATTTACAAGTCCAGATAGCAAATAGATAACACAAGTGCCAAGCCACCTACGGTGACGGTGACGGTGATGCAAGGGTGGGAGCTTGGCCAATATCCTTTCCTCCAGACTCCTTAGCAAACCCGTCAGGCTCCTACAGTACAGTTTGAAAGCCTCAGACAAAAATGATACGTAAATCCTCTTTTTCTTTTTGGCCCAGGCATTCTTTGTTTTGGGGAGGCAATAGAGCTTAGTGGTTAGTGCTTAGGAGTGGGAGTCAGAGTATTTGGGCTGAGTCCTAGCTTTATCTCTTATTATCTATAGGTATTGGTCAATTACTTAACCTCTCTAAACGTCAATTACCTCAAAATAGGAACCACAAGAGTAACCTACCTCTAGGGCTGCAGTAAAGGTTAAATCGAATAATGCGTGGACAGCATTTAGCAGGTCTGGCAACCTACAAAGATATCAATCAGTAGAAGCTCTCATGACTACTGTGAGAATGTTCTCTTCCTTTCTTTGTCTCTCACACACGCCTGCCTCTTGCAACAGCTTTAACAATGCGGTTCAGAGGTCAACAAGTCCCATATCATAAAGTACCTACCACGCTCCACATGGAGGGACACTCAATAGATATTAACCAATCAATACCGTTGGCAAAGGGCTGAGCATCCCACAGTTGAGAAGCTCAACAAGGGGGTGAAATATTTTCCCTGAATTTCACTCCATCACCCTGCTTCCCTAAGCCCAAAGCCCTCCAGATACCCTCCTTGCTGCCATAATAAAAACACACACAAAACCACACATATAAATAAAATGTTGTGCTGCTCATGAGAGGCAAGCCAGCAGTTTTCTCATCCTGCCAGTGACAAGTTTATGAGCTCTACAACTGCAGTCGAAATATTTTTTGCTATTTTCATGATTTTCTTGGCTTCCGTCCCAAGGAATTAATCGTTTTTCCAGCACTGGGGAGAAGCTGAGAAATCGCAGGCATGACTGAATGACATGATAGTGTATTCTCTTCACCCGCGCCGAATCTCTCTCTGTGCATGAAACTAAATCGTTCCAGGGGAAAATGTCTTGCTGTGGTTGGGGAAGTATGGAAGCATAATTCCTCCACAGCTCTTGCTTCCTGGGAAGTGGCCAGGTAGTTGGACTTCAGTTCTTTTGAGTTTCACAAATTCCAGGTGAAGAAAGATGAACATACTCAAGGTCTTGCGGATATGCCTAAATTAAAGTCATGATGTCATTGGGTTGGCAGGAAATAGTTGCTCTGGAGGACCCACAAAGGTTATGTATGACTGAGAAGAGATACTCCTGTGACCCAGTCTGGAATCAGCAAATTTGACCTAGAAGAGACTCATCATCTAGTCAGTCTCCTCCTCACTTTGCAAGTGAGGAAGCTGTAAACCCACGGGCTTTGGAGACAGACACACGTGGATGTGAGACTCTGCCTCTCCTTACCAAATCACCTAACCTCTCTACCATCCAGTTCCTCTCTGCAAATGCTACCTTCTTCACAGAAGTATTAAGAGGATGAGAGACACAGTTTAGCCCAAGGCTCAATACATGATGAAAGACTGAATATACAAATAGACAGTGGCCAGACCATATACACAAAGACAGCTGTGACCCACAATCAAGACAAGCTGCCCAGGAAACCAACCCCCTATTTACAATAACCCACTCTGGAAGCCAGCCCCGCTGTAAATCAGATTTGTAAGAAGTCAGATTGTTATCTCTAGTGACAATGAAGGAGGCTAAACAATTACTTCTTTAACAATCAGCCCCACATGGCCAGGACTTGATCAGCGGACAGCTTCCCTAACTGTGTTCCCACTTCCAACTTAGAACAAACCAAAGAAAGCCAAATAAGCTCCCCTAACCAATCACACACATGCCCAGCTTTCAGCTAGTCTGCCTACAACTTCCTCATGCCAACAGTCTCCAAAGCAGGGATATCAGAAGCTTTCCTACTTCTCTGCCTGCCTTTGAGTCTCTGCCAAAACACAAGTGATGGTGGCCAACTCCCTTGCTGTCGCAAGCTTTGAATTAACAGCCTTTGCTTGTTTCCATTTGGTCTTCCTTTACTTCCACAATGTACACACACCTACCCTGCACATTGCCTGCACAATCACACACATGTCTTCATACAGTAAATAAAGAAAAGATAAACATCTTGAAAGACAGTGTTGCGATTTTCAATCCATTGATAAAGCCAATGAACAAAGAGGTCATCCCCACAGTGTGATTACTCAAGCTTGTTCTATCCAAAGAGAATTCTAAAAAGACTAAGTTTGCATTGTGTTGATCTTCCAAGAGCTTACCCAACCGTTCCCTGATTTGCTCACTAACTTTATGAATGGAGCAGAGGTAGAGCTCACTGCTACACTGAGCACAGAAGGCACAAAGCCAGGGCCCGTAAAAATGGTTTCTTTTTTTTTTAATCATAAGGAAAAAGATGAGCTTTTAGGTGAAAGAAAATAATTTATACATATTATTTGCATACTGGTTTTTATACCACACTGTTGCAGAATATAATTTTAATACATTTTGTGGACGAAGGAGCCCACAAAGGCAAAAGTTCCTGGAGTCTGCAAAAGTCATAGTACGGGGCTTCCCTGGTGGCACAGTGGTTGAGAGTTCGCCTGCCGATACAGGGGACATGGGTTCGTGCCCCGGTCCGGGAAGATCCCACATGCCGCGGAGCGGCTGGGCCCGTGAGCCATGGCCGCTGAGCCTGCGTGTCCGGAGCCTGTGCTCCGCAACGGGAGAAGCCACAACAGTGAGAGGCCCGCGTACCGCCAAAAACAACAACAACAAAAAGTCATAGTATGGCCCGGATCAGAGGAAATATTTGTCCTTTGTGGATAAGTAAAGCAATGATCACTATCACTTATTTCAGGCTCACCGCCCACCCATAATCTCTCTTCCACATCCTGGTAATTCTCAAATTGGTCTTCCAGCTATCTTCTGCTATGCCGACACTTTCCATTCATTCCTTCTGCAGGCATGAAAGCTAATATGTTCAATAAAGAAGAGCTCATTACCCAACTTGGGGAAAAAATCATTTATAAACTTTATTGGCCTCCCACACTATTAGGATCACAATCTGGTCTTAATTTATAATTCTGTTTCACCCACTACTGCCTCGTCCAGAAGTTCCTCACGCTTGGTCCAGGCAGGACCACATCATACCTGCCAAGATGCTCCTCTGCCTAGGGAAAGCCAGTTTATTCTGCTAAGATCCTGCTTCACAAATCGTATTCTCAGTGAAATCCTCTCAAGTGTCCAATATGAGACGTTCCCTCATCTTACTCCCAAAGCACCACTAGATCAGAAATGACTGTAATTAGATATATGTTCTTAGAATATGGTCTCTTTGAGGGCAGGAATCAGATCTTATCTGTTTAGTTTCTGAGTGCCAAGAACTGACACTTATTAAGTGACATGCCCAGAATGCAAAACTCACCAGCAGCAAAGTTGCTATTAGAAGGTAAGTCAACAGTTTCCCGGTTTTGCCTTCTTTTAGTTCATCCCACATCTTAATAATATCCAGCTACACCAGGGAGGCAGATGAATGCTCTGGATGTCAGGAATTGAAGTAAAACAGCGCAGTGCTAATGAATATTTAAAAACAGTCTCTCCAGGGAAAAAACAAAACAAAAACAAAAACAACCCTCTTGATTCATAGCATTTGCCAATTGCTGTGGTGTAAATATCCCCACCATGGCCAATTTCAAGTTATTACCTATTATGCTGACTTCACTACACAAAGAGTTGAGAAGAGAGGCCTGGGGTACACCATTATGTAGTATTTCCACCACACAGCTGCCATAGTCTAAACAACCTCCAGAACATAAATAACCACATAATGCAATAAAAATAATTAAGAAGTGATGATTGTTTGAGTACTTATTATTACCTTTAATTAATTAATTTAACTGTAAATTTATAAATAAATTTACTTTTAATAATGGGTGTGATTCAATTGGCAAAATTCCTGAAAATTTAACAATTGGCTCTTGTGGACCAGTACAAGCTGTCTCCAGTGCTCCACAGAGAGCAAGAAGCAGGGTTGGATGTAGCCTAGAGGGCTGCTGTGAAAATAAATACCCAGAACACTTGAGAGTTTACATCAACAACAGAGTAAAGGTACTGCTTAGATTATATTTCATTACTTAGACAGGTCTTCCCTGTCCCTGCCCTGTGCTTGGCTGTAACATGTCCCCTTTATCCTATGTGTGCAGTGCCTCCCTCTCCCACCAGACCGTAGGCTCTAAGAGGTGGAAGACCTTATCTATTCCTCACTGCTATACTTCTGCTGTCAGGTTCTCAATAAGCATCCGTTGAATGTGTGGATGGAGATATGTGACCATCTTGTTGCCACTCTGTCACTTTTACATGGAAATGATGGGGGCAATGCTGCAAGACAGATGTCAAGGGACACAGGGTTTGAAACAGGAACCATAAAAGGGTAGGGAGATCAGCTGGATGCTTTGTGTCCACCTAGAGAGGTGGGATAGGGAAGGTGGGAGGGAGGGAGACGCAAGAGGGAAGAGATATGGGAGCATATGTATATGTATAACTGATTCACTTTGTTATAAAGCAGAAACTAACACACCATTGTAAAGCAATTATACTCCAATAAAGATGTTTAAAAAAAAAAGGGTTAAGTCTTCACTCAGTGTGACCTAATGTTGCTTGCATTTGAGAAATCCCTGAGAATACACTCAGTGTTAGTGTGCTAAAAGGACCAAGGTTGCAAATAGGGGTCAATTGCTTTTTCGAATAGTTTATACAATGTACTAAATGTTAACTATGAACTACAAAGAAGCACAGCGAATAACAACTTAATAAGCAAACTAAAGCAATATTGCACAGAAGAGTATCTTATTCTTGTCCACAGTTTAAGAAAAAAGTGTCACTAAAGAACATATGAAACTTGAATTCTTTTTTTGCCCTGTGTAATTTCAAAAAAAATAATAGTCACAAGCAGAGATACAGCACTACTATGTGCCACGCACTGTTAATGCATTTAGTCATATAACAACCCTCCAATGTATGGATTGCTATTATCATAAGGAAACTTGGGATACAAGGAATTTATTTTCTTTTTAATTTTTTTTACATCTTTATTGGAGTATAACTGCTTTACAATGGTGTGCTAATTTCTGCTTTATAACAAAGTGAATCAGCTATACGTATACATATGTTCCCATATCTCTTCCCTCTTGCGTCTCCCTCCCTCCCACCCTCCCTATCCCACCCCTCCAGGCGGTCACAAAGCACCGAGCTGATCTCCCTGTGCTATGGGGCTGCTTCCCACTAGCTATCTATTTTACGTTTGGTAGTGTGTATATGTCCATGCCACTCTCTTGCTTTGTCACAGCTTACCCTTCCCCCTCCCCATATGCTCAAGTCCATTCTCTAGTAGGTCTGTGTCTTTATTCCTGTCTTATCCCTAGATTCTTCATGACATTTTTTTCCTTAAATTCCATATGTGTTAGCATACGGTATTTGTCTTTCTCTTTCTGACTTACTTCACGCTGTATGACAGACTCTAGGTCCATCCACCTCATTACAAATAGCTCAATTTCATTTCTTTTTAAGGCTGAGTAATATTCCATTGTATATATGTGCCACATCATCTTTATCCATTCATCCAATGATGGACACTTAGGTTGTTTCCATCTCCTGGCTATTGTAAACAGAGATGCAATGAACATTTTGGTACATGACTCTTTTTGAATTATGGTTTTCTCAGGGTATATGCCCAGTAGTGGGATTGCTGGGTCATATGGTAGTCCTATTTGTAGTTTTTTAAGGACCCTCCATACAGTTCTCCATAGTGGCTGTACCAATTCACATTCCCACCAGCAGTGCAAGAGTGTTCCCTTTTCTCCACACCCTCTCCATCATTTATTGTTTCTAGATTTTTTGCTGATGGCCATTCTGACTGGTGTGAGATGATATCTCATTGTAGTTTTGATTTGCATTTCTCTAATGATTAATGATGTTGAGCATTCTTTCATGTGTTTGTTGGCAGTCTGGATATCTTCTTTTTTTTTTTTTTTTTTTTTTTTTTTATGCGTTACGCGGGCCTCTCACTGTTGTGGCCTCTCCCGTTGCGGAGGACAGGCTCCGGACGCGCAGGCTCAGCGGCCATGGCTCACGGGCCCAGCCGCTCCGCGGCATGTGGGATCCTCCCAGACCGGGGCACGAACCCGTGTCCCCTGCATCGGCAGGCGGACTCTCAACCACTGCGCCACCAGGGAAGCCCTGGATATCTTCTTTGGAGAAATGTCTATTTAGGCCTTCTGCCCATTTTTGGATTGGGTTGTTTGTTTTTTTGTTATTGAGCTGCATGCGCTGCTTGTAAATTTTGGAGATTAATCCTTTGTCAGTTGGTTCATTTGCAAATATTTTCTCCCATTCTGAGGGTTGGCTTTTCGTCTTGTTTATGGTTTCCTTCACTGTGCAAAAGCTTTGAAGTTTCATTAGGTCCCATTTGTTTATTTTTGTTTTTATTTCCATTTCTCTGGGAGGTGGGTCAAAAAGGATCTTGCGGTGATTTATGTCATAGAATGTTCATCCTATGTTTTCCTCTAAGAGTTTGATAGTTTCTGGCCTTACATTTAGGTCTTTAATCCATTTTGAGCTTATTTTTGTGTATGGTGTTAGGGAGTGATCTAATCTCATACTTTTACATGTACCTGTCCAGTTTTCCCAGCACCACTTATTGAAGAGGCTGTCCTTTCTCCACTGTACATTCCTGCCTTCTTTATCAAAGATAAGTTGACCATATGTGTGTGGGTTTATCTCTGGGCTTTCTATCCTGTTCCACTGAGCTATATTTCTGTTTTTGTGCCAGTACCATACTGTCTTGATTACTGTAGCTTTGTAGTATAGTCTGAAGTCAGAGAGCCTGATTCCTCCAGCTCCGTCTTTCGTTCTCAAGATTGCTTTAGCTATCTGGGGTCTTTTGTGTTTCCATACAAATTGTGAAATTTTTCGTTCTAGTTCTGTGAAAAATACCAGTGGTAGTTTGATAGGGATTGCATTGAATCTGTAGATTGCTTTGGGTAGTCTAGTCATTTTCACAATGTTCATTCTTCCAATCCAAGAACATGGTATATCTCTCCATCTATTTGTATCATCTTTAATTTCTTTCATCAGTGTCTTATAATTTTCTGCATACAGGTCTTTTGTCTCCTTAGGTAGGTTTATTCCTAGATATTTTATTATTTTTGTTGCAATGATAAATGGGAGTGTTTTCTTGATTTCACTTTCAGATTTTTCATCATTATTGTATAGTAATGCCAGAGATTTCTGTGCATTAATTTTGGAGATACAAGGAATTTAAATAACTTGCCCAAGGTCACATAGTTTAGAAAGCAATGGCAGTCTGGCTCCAGAGTATCTGCTCTTAATCATTGGGCTATAGTACAGCTGACAAACAATGTCCAGAATGTCTTGAATGTCTTTGGAGCTTTATCCTTCTGGAGTCAGTCCCAGTTGTCATAAGCAAGAGCTTTAATCTTCTTAGAAGATCTCTGGGGGTAGACATCCAGTCTCTGGATGAGATGAGGAATAACCCAAGTTTAGGGACATATGAATGTCTTTCTTAACCAGTGGAACAAGGATCAGGAATTCCTGCCATCTGCCTGCCTTTGGGTAAACGTTTTAGGACATCATTTCAAATGGAGATATGTCTTGTAGGAGGAAGAGTCTGCTAAGCCTCTCAGGTTAGGTAGCCAACAGATGGACCATGAGAATAAGACACAAGGGAAGCTTATCTTTGAAGAGGTTTGGGGAGAAAAAGCTTCAGAAATTTGTGCCTCTTCAAACATTTGAATGTCTGTGTACGCATATTTGTGAGAGGGTGGTGGGAGGGAATCTACAAGGAGGGAAATGTGACAGGCTCACTCTAGAGAAGGATCTTACGTTCCTTCCTCTCCCATGCCCATCACAAAGTCAAACCAACATTTCAGGTATGCGCATGTGATGCCATTTTAGTAGATGCACAAGTAACTGATTTTTTTTAAAGGCATGTGTTTTTTAAAATTTCTTTAAATTTTTAAAAATTTATTTATTTTATTTTATTTATTTTTGG
Source organism: Phocoena phocoena (assembly GCF_963924675.1). NCBI lineage: Eukaryota > Metazoa > Chordata > Mammalia > Artiodactyla > Phocoenidae > Phocoena > Phocoena phocoena. The sequence continues at coordinate 132,860,472 of NC_089221.1, read as the reverse complement.
CTGTGTTGGGTCTTCACTGCTGTGCAGGCTTTCTCTAGTTGCGGCAGTCGGGGGTTACTCTTCGTTGTGGTGCACGGGCTTCTAATTGCGGGGGCTTCTCTTGTTGTGGAGCACGGGCTCTAGGTGTGCAGGCTTCAGTAGTTGTGGCTCATGGGCTCAGTAGTTGTGGCACACAGGCTTAGTTGCTCTGCGGCACGTGGGATCTTCCTGGACCAAGGCTCGAACGCGTGTCTCCTGCACTGGCAGGCGGATTCTTAACCACTGTGGCACCAGGGAAGCCCCAAATAACTGATTTTTATGAGGCTAGTGTTGGGACCTTCTGGTTTCAATATTGCGTATTTCAAAATAATATCTATATTAGGTTTTCACTTTCAGAAATATTTAGGGAGATATTTAAAATACAAATGGATCTCCATCATTCTTTTTCAGTTGCTAAAAGTTATAGATTAATAAAATCATGGAAGGTCACCAAGAATGGGAATGAGGAAAATTTAGAAGTTAAACTTATTTGGTTAAGAAAAAGCAGGGCTTTTTTGAAGAAGTTGGAGGAACTGGTCTAATTAACTGATCTAAACTCTTAGCTGTATTTTAATGTAGCCCATGGATGGATTCTGGCACAATGAGGCGTTCAGACTGCCAAATCCAAGATCAATTTGTAGGAGAAACAGCAATCAGTCATTAATTGATTTCTGATTCTATTCAGCTTTAAATTAAAGGACACCTCCAGGCCCTTGCAAATAAAATAATGATCAGTGATTGGGCACATCTGATAGCAATTTGATTGCTGTCCGTATCACACTACTGGATTTGCCAAAGGCCTGCCACCTGGTCCTTGAATGAATCTGCCCACTGTATTTAATCCTTCGATTGCCTCTCTGTTAATGAACCAGGGTCCATGGCACAGGCAGAAGTGTTCAAGGAAACTATCATCAGAAGGCTTTTTAAAAGAGCAAATGGTTCCTGTACTCACATCTTGAATATCTCTATAGTCACCTCACCTCTCTATCACACAGTTGCTTCTGATAGTAATTCAGAATCACAGGTTGGTGGTGCTGTCAACAAAAAGTAGCTTCACACCAAAATTTAAATATGACTTCTTTGCAGACTCAGAATGTGAAATCCAACTTATATAGCTCTTACATAGCTAAATAAACCACCAATATCCACTGATCCTGCAAAGATGACTTCGCACAGCTTCATACCTTTGAGTCTTACTTAGAATCTCCCTTCTTTCTCTCCTTTTCTAAGAAGAGCGAGTCAGAATGGAAAGGGCAGAGCTGTAGTTAAAGGAATCTTTGCTCTGAGATATCGAAACGGACTAGGTCAGTTTTAGATTGTAATATGAATGGGTGCAGTGGGAAATTAATGTGCTCCACCATTTTGTATATTTGCTTCATGCCAAACTCAATGCTCATTTCTCCTTCACCATGTGCATTTTCCCAAATAAGGACAGTTTTCTTGGGATTGTTTTGGGGCACCATTTTTGGTTACAGAACATGTATTTTCTTTCTAACATCTCAGAAAATTATTTAGCGACCATACTGTATGCCAAACAAGAATTCTGCTCTTATAAAGCAATGTCAGGCTTCAACATCTTCATCTGCTAAGGCAGAGTTAGCAAAGAATATTTCGTCTTCAGCTGGGCCCTGTTAATCCTTCAACTCAGCTCACAGGTGCAATACATCATGTCTGGAGGCCCTCTGGTATTATATAACCTCCCATGCATAACTTGAATTAGCAAGGAACTGACTTATTTATACAGCAATTAAAAATATGTTTAGCATTCCCGGAGGTGCCACCCCTCCCCATTATTTAAGCTAAAGCACGTTAATCATCTGGCAGGGTGTAGAACAATAGAGACAGCAGATGTTTCTGTACCCAACGCTTAACACAACACATGGAAACAGAATCTGAATTTCCACAACCTTGACCTATCACCACACATTGGTTATACTTACACTTAAAAAAAGCATGCTCTTTTTTTTTTTTTTTTTTTGCGGTTTGTGGGCATCTCACTGTTGTGGCCTCTCCCGTTGCGGAGCACAGGCTCCGGATGCGCAGGCTCAGCGGCCATGGGTCACGGGCCTAGATGCTCCGTGGCACGTGGGATCCTCCCGGACTGGGGCACGAACCTGTGTCCCCTGCATCGGCAGGCGGACTTTCAACCATTGCGCCACCAAGGAAGCCCAGCATGCTCTGTTTTCTAAACAACACCATTTGGAGTCTTCCCCTACCTAAACGCGTGAAGCTCGTGTGCTTTCATGTTACCCACTTCACAGTAAGATCATTTGTTACTGAGCATGAACAAGAGGAAAGAGGAAGATGAGCTCATTCCCAGAGGTGTTCTTGATTTGAAAGAGTCTATGCCTGACGGGTCTTCAATGCTGTGAGATCCCAGAATCTGTTAGACAGTTCGGAATGGTCATTCCTGACTGCTCATAGATGGCATTATTTTCAAAGCACACTTTTAACTGCTGTGTACTTCTCCAAACATAGCAAAAACAAGAAACAATGGATAAACATACCTCAACTTGGTTGACCATTCTGAAATACTTTTTTGGGTGTGCTAAAAATACTCAGATGAGCCGAAGAGTGTCTCGGCTGATCCCAAGGTAATGCCAATCAAGTACCGGGCAAGCAACACTGCATTATGGGAGCACCGCATCCCTCTGGTATCTAGAGCATTCTCAAGTCAGAGATAGGGAAGGAGCCCTGGACAGCTCAGCAGCAGCAAAATACCACCCACATTTGTATGGGGCTTTGTGTTTCAGAAAACATTTCCACATACTTCATTTCACATAGGCACATAACAACATGTATCAGGGGTGATTATGACACCTTCATGTACAGTTGAAGATACTTAATTTCCTGAATTTTATGTGACTTTTTAAACAAGGCACATTTAATAAGTTGCAGTCAAACTCAGATATCTATACTTAAGTCTATCAAAGGTGATAATGTGGATGATGATGGTAACAACTGTTTGTATGGATTGTATTTTCACTATGTGCTATGTAACATCTGTATTAAACTTTTAAATATGTTCACTCGTTTAATCCTCACCACTCTGTCTTATGGATGGAAAAATTTAGACTCAACAGGTCGCGGAATTTTCCCTGAGTCACACAGTCAGAAGCGAGAAGGTAATCCCCACCAGTACAGCTGCAGAGCCCACGCTCTTTACCGTGGCCACCACATGGTCCCCCAGGTCACACTGCTGTCCTGACAATCAGATTTAACAGGGGGCCTTCAGTGCTTCAAGAATAATCATGAATGTATAAACTAAGGAGAGACAAATAACTGTTTATTACTAACACAGGCTGGAAGACTTTGTGACCAATTTTGTACCTAATAGGATAAGAAAAATTTCAGTCGTCATTACCTGCTAGAAGGTTTTCTGGCTTTAAGGATTTGGAGTTCACACAGACTCTAACGGGTCGTATACTTGTGGTGGGCATATCACTTACTCTCCCTAAATTTCCGCTTCTCCTCCATCATACAATGGCGGTACTAATGGAAAAGACCTGTAGGTAGTTTGGGCAACAGTAGGAGATCATCCGTGTAAACTTAGCACAGCGCCTGGTAATTGTCAAGTGCTCAGTGAATGGGAATTTCGATAATTTTAAAAAGTTTAACAATGCATCTAAATCCATTGGTCTGAGTATGTAAAGCTCTGGTTCTTTGCTCAAGGTATTTTCTCCCTCAGCCTGGAAGACCCAGTCCACCTCTGTTCCCACCTTATAAGCATCGGTCAAAGTCCTTTCCTTTTTGCAGACCCAGATACGATCTCACCTCCTCCAAGGACAGTTTTCCGACAGCCCAAGTTGAACCCCTTTGCTCACTCTGATATTTCCAAACACTTTTATGAACTTCTTCCAGACCCTGGCCCAAGTATGTTGTGAAAATGAAACACCAATAATAATTATTCAATTTAAAGTAACTTTCCCCCCAGTGGTTTTAATTTTGACTTCAAATGTAGCATCCTTTGAGGAACTATTACTTTATAGTCACTGCTTCCCCTACCCCTCTTCTCTGTTTTCTTTATTCTTCCCTGTTCTAGGCTCCAGACCACCCACACTTGAGACTGACTTGGGTCATAAACAGAAAATGGATG